>NC_140511.1:62254412-62574412 GCF_964339955.1 Pipistrellus hanaki | reverse complement strand
TTCCTCCGTGGATGGCCTGTTCCCCACCAAGCTAACTTATATCTGTCTGGATTACACTTTGAGGTTCCCTGACCCATTCTGAGCTGCCACTTATTTAAATCTTAAACTTCATTTCTGTGCCTGACAGCAATGCCATTGTTTTGCTTTTTTCCCCTCATTGGAAGGCTGGCAGTCTCCTCTGAGACTGATGCCAACTGAGCTCTCTGTACCAGCCAGTAGGAGTCACTTGGAGCAGATGGTCATCATCCTTCCCCACAGCCCAAATCCCTGGTCTGGGTGGCAACGTCCCAAGACCACACCTACATACATGCCAACTGTCCTTATTTACTAAGATACTTCTTCTTATTTGGTTAGCTTAATAAATCATTTTCCCTAATATCTTTCTAAATGACGCATGCTCTTATTTCAATTTTCTTTGACATATCTTCCTATTAGCATCTCTCCCCTCTATTCCTATCCTTTATTACCATGTTATTACAATGCATTTTCCTTAATTCAAATTTCTTTTTGGTTCCATACATATTTATCTCTAACTATAGAGATTTTTATATAGTTACTGGTGTAGGTTAAAATTCTATTCTAGTGAGAAGGTCTATAAATCATTATTTCCTATCATTCCATTCTAATGAAAAACATTAATGTCAAATTTTGGGTATTTTAGTTTATAAAAAGAAACAACTGTTTTATGACTGTAAAGAACATCTAAACAGACTTTGAGTTGATAACATTTCCAAAAATGTTGATACCTAAGCTATTATAGGGTGTAGCTTAATTGCTGAGAGGGTTAAAGGTTTAGAAAATACTTAAAAAAAACAAAGTCCATGGTTTCCCATTCTTGGGGGCATACAATTAGTGGGAACATCTTAAGCTAACCTGTTGGAAAATAGCAGTTAATTATTAAACCATGTCAATTATGGGTAAAGTACTACATCATATCATTCAGAAACATACAACATTCTGGTAAAAGGTTGCTGGGGCCCTGCTATTATAATCAAGTTAAAAATTAAGTCATAACAATTTGCAGTAAATTTTCCTTTAGACTCATCTGAGAGATCTCAGGAAGTCTCCTAAGTACAGGGATTTATAGGTTGATTAATTTCTGAGATGTTATATCTAAATTAAGTTGTGAAATGAGACGCCCCATTCGACTTATATGTAAATAGATCCTATTATAAATCTTTTATAAATATTCTCTCCTAATGCTTTTAGAAATCCATATTTAAAAATATGTAGCATACTTAACCCAATGTATTCCTGTACTTAAGGAAAAGGACTTGCCAAAGCAAGCAAGAAAAAATGAGAGTGGCAAGACACAATCTGATCTATTAAGCCGGAGCTTCCAATAATTTTCTTTCCAGGAACAGAGGCAACCTGGAAAGATCATGAAACTCACAGAAAAAGCAAGAGGCCCTTTTGGGTCTAGAATATCAATATCTTTTAATGTGGTGACATGTGTGTTTTCAAAGCTGTGCCATTTGGAAAAAGTAGGTTAAAACTTCAGTTTTTCCAGTGTCCCTGTAGGCAGGGCAGATATCTGCCCCAGCATTGGAGAAGCTAGTGTGCAATTTGCTGGGAGTTTAGGTGATATATAGGATAAATAGTTCATCCCAAGACATGTGAAAATATGGACATATGTCATTTAATTATGGCAATCATGCTCATCAATATTTCTGATGACAATATAGTCAGTGAGGTTGATGAATACAAACTACTCAAGTTGCTAATTAGCAAACACTTTAAAACGTATAGGAAAAACAATGTGACTGATGCATAAAATTGAGCATTAATAAAAACAAAGCAATTGGCTATTTTGTACTTAGCAGAGGTTTATAAGAAGACATGGTTTACAGAATAGTAGAATCATACACTTTTGGTAGCTTTGGAGGAGGGAAGTGAATTCTTATTTCAGACACCTTTTATTATAAAACCATTTGAAAATGAAAGGATAGTTTGAATATCCTTAAGTGATACATTTTTCTTACCCCCCATATGGAAATTCCAATGTTACTATAACTGCTCTAGCCAGTCATTCAGGATAGGATCAATCCTTTTTAAGCAGAATATTCTCATAGAATTACACATTAAACATTCATAGCACCTCAAAGCAAAGGAAAGACTAACAAATTCTCTAATTTTCCTTTTTACCACAGGAAAATGTGAATAGAGAAGAATTTTCCTTTTTTTACAGAGAGGAAGGGACAGGGAGTTAGGGAGGAGGAGAGGAAGAGAAAGAAGGAGAGGAAGAGGGAGAGAAAGAGGGAAGAAGGGACGGAGAGGGAGGGATTGAGCCTATAACCCAGCATATGCCTCTACCAGGAATCGAACTGTGACTCCTGGTTCATAGGTCAACGCTCAACCACTGAACCACACTGGCTGCGTGAATTTCTTGATTTGTAAATTAATTACTTGGGAGAAGGATTAATTCATTATGTGGGCTCTCTGGATACAACTTCTTTTTGCTCTTTGTTTTATAGGTCCCAGACTATAACATTAGTTTTTCAACAAGTATAGTCATTAAAATAAAGTAAAATCCAATTAATCAATTTTGTTAATTTTCACTGAACAGACTGATGGGTGAGAGTAAGTCACAAGCTGATATCGAGCAATGAGAAAACAAGACAGGTTGTATAAGATGACATGGGCTCCTTAAGACCTATAAATGCTATTTTTTATTTAAAAGTTCTTCCCTCCTTGTTAACAAATTAACAACAGGATGAAAATCAAAGCTTAATCATTTCATCTAAAGTGTTTTAGTGTGTGGAGAGGTCTTGTACAATATTTTGTGACACATGCTGCCTGATAAAACTTGTGCTGGGTTAAAAAAAAATGCAAAAGCAGACAACTTTCTAGTCTGACAACTTCTGTGGTCAAAACAGTCTAGTCTAGTTGAAACACAGTGAGTGTAATCACCATCCACAAAACCTCAGGTTTACAATCATAAGTCCCTACAAGCCTATCTATTTGATGTCAACAACCATTAACCTCTTAGGTATGTTACTGCACATCTCAAACAGACCCTCCTGCTGGAATGACAAAGAATGAACGTGAGTGAGGTTCACAAATTGTATTAGTGAATCTGGGATGCTACGATAACTCCTTGAGGAATTTACCTAGGGTCAGACTCAACCACAGGATGGAGTTATGAATACTCTCTGAGATGAGAAGGTGAAAACTGAGTCAGAGAAACTTTAAGCTGTATTTCCCAATGATGTCAAACAATAAATTGTTTAATAGTAGCCTGAACTTTTGTAGGAAATCAGGATGACTCGGAAGGGAAAACAAGATAACTCGACTAGAAACTAGGAGCAATAATAAGTCAAATGGACTTTGATTTATTATCTGAAGCCAAAGAAATGGCAGACGCTTTCCCAATAAGAAATTCTGGCTCAGTTGGTTGGAGCGTCATCTTGTGCATCTAAAGGTTGTGAGTTCAATTCCCTGTCTGAGTGCATGCAGGAGGCAACCGATGAGTATTTCTCTCTCCCACTCCTTCTCCCTTTCCCTCTCCTTCTCTCCCTGCACCCTCCTCTCCCCCCTGCTGTAAAATTAATAAGAATGTCCTTGGGTGAGGATTAAAAAAAAGAAATAGTTACTTTTTTGTATTAGAATGATATATCCAGCATACATTTTTATAGAAATACAAAAACCTGTTAAACGGTTAACCTTCATTTCTATGAGCCTTTAAAAAAAAAAAAAAAAAAAAAAGACATTTCCTTTTCTTAGACCCAAGTTTGAGCAAACAGTTAGGCCTGGCATCTTGTGTAATTGTAATGAGTCCCATCAAGCCCAGATTCTTTTAATCACACTCAAGTGGCATTTGGAAGCACTTCACCTCTGACAACGCTTAGTGTGCATGTGTGCACACGCACGAGTGTTTTCAACTTCAGAAAATGAGCACTGAAGAGGGATATTGAATAACCCCAAGAGCTTATTAACCAGTACTCCTTGTCACCTCCTTAAAGAAACATGGGAAGCTAAAGTGCTTCTGTGAGGATGAGAGGAAATAAAGATGTATAGAATATTGTGTGTAAGAGGAACAGAATGCTTATTTGTAAGCTTCCAAAGGACAGGCTGCTGCTCTGTATTGCTGTTAGTAAAAATACCGCATGTGGCGTGAAAAACTCTGCAGTCTGATTTGGAAAGAATTCATTGAGGTAAAAAATGTAATCAGGGCCTTCCCTCTTTCACTATGATTAGCCTTGGGCTTCCTCTATTTTCTCTCAGAAATTTATTTTTACTGCATCCTACATAGACCCCAAACTCAGGGGTTACTTTATTTGGCCCTTTCAAGGCTTATCACACTCTGGGGATAGCAAATAAATATGACAAAGGACAAGCGGAGAACCTGGTAAATTCAATCAACTACACACATATGCAAGAGCTTAAAGTCAGAGAAATACAGGAGAAAAGTTAGGGAGAAGTTTATTTGCTTAATATTTATGTAACTTAAAATCTTCCTTTTCTGCTTTCCTTTTTTCCTTTTCTCCCTTTCTCAACAAACATTTATTGAGCACCTACTAGGTACTGGGCAACTAGCTGGAGATACAAGGAGTCCTTGTCTGAGAAGAAGTTAGATAGAAGGTAAGAAGTCACTGTGTGGATCGGCAGACAAGGAGAGGCTGGGAAGAGCAGGTACTGCTCTGGTGGAATTTACCGGGCAAGTTGGAGTTAGGCAGTCAGACGCCTATGAGAAAAAAACAAAACAGCAAATGCAAAGTCAAAGAGAGGTGCAACAAGGAGTCTGGGTTGTTTGGTATGACTGGAGTTTATGGCCTGTGCAAGGGAACTGTGACGGATAAAGCTGAGAATTAGGCAGGGGCCAGCGCATATACAGCTTTCTTTCTGAAGGCAATGATGAGTCACTGAAGGTTTTTAATCAGGAGAAGTGACAAGATCAGATTTGTCCGCTGAGATTATTATTACCCAGGTAACACTGGTTTACATTACGTATGTTTCAGGTGTACAACAGTACAATGTGACATCTCTCAATACTACATTGTGCTCACCCCAAAAGTCTGGTTTCTCTCTGGCACCATCCAGTGTTACCCACCTTTATCCATGTGGTCCTCCCTACACTCACCTTGTCCTCCGGTAACCACCCATCTGTGGGCTTCCTCTGTGAGTATGCAACATTTATTATTGTGATGTTCGCCTAATGGTGATATGCTATTTTCCTTCTGCATTTATTAATTTATCAGATTATTTTATCTTATAGGTTAAAAAATCAATACTATTATTTATTTTGTGGCTCAAATTATTTCAGCTTTGGCCATTAAGAGCTCCTCCACATTGGAATCTGTGTTTCTTCAGTTTTTTTATTTTATTTTATTTTATTGATTTTTCCACAGAGAAGAAGGAAGAGGGATAGAGAGCTAGAAAAGTCGATGAGAGAGAAACATCGACCAGCTGCCTCCTGCACACACCCCACTGGGGATGTGCCCGCAACCAATGTCCTTTCAGTCCGCAGACCGACGCTCTATTCACTGAGCCAAACTGATTTCAGCTCAGTTTTTTTTTTTTTTTTTTTTTTTTTTAAGAAAGCATATCCTAACTTCTTGAACCAAGATATTCTGCCTCATCTTATATTTTTACTCCCTTGGCCTCAATCAAACACTTCCAGGAGTCTGGGTTTCTTTCTTTCCTAAAAAAAAAAAAAAAAAAAAATATATATATATATATATATATATATATATATATATATATATATATATATATATATATATATATTTTAGAGAGGGAGGGAGAAGAGAGGAAGAGAGAGAGAGAGAGAGAGAGAGAGAGAGAGAAACACATCGATGTGAGAGGAAAATATTGATTGTTGGCTCTTGTATGCACCCAGACCAGGAACTGAGCTTGCAATCTGGATATGTGCCCTGACTGGAAATCAGCGAACCTTTTGGAACATGGAATGACATTCAACCAACTGAGGCACACTGGCTGGGGCAGCCCTGGTTTCTTTGATTGGAAAATAGTGTTTGCAGACCATAATCTGGTGCTAGGTATGCCACTGTCATTATCACTGCTTTAGGACCAGGAGAGGGCATGCCCAGGATGGGTTGGTTCGGGAAAGTCTCTCTGAGGAGGCCATGCCAGTAGAGGCTTGAAGGAGATGAAGGAGAGAGTAATGCAGACCTGCGGGAGCTTTCCAGGCTGAGTGTCCAGTGATTGTGAATCTCAGAGGGAAGAACGTGCTCAGCAAGGAACAGCAGGGTGAGTGTAGTTGCAGCTTGGAGGGCAAGGTAAAATAGAGTCGGGGTGAGACCGCAGCTGCAGAGGTGGTAGGAAGTGGCTAGATTTGGTTGCATGTATATACTTATAGGGAAATATTTCCAGCATACAGAAGACTTAGAATATTACATTAAGTAAAAAACCCACATGTTCATCACCAAACTTCATCATATTCTAACATTTGGCCACATTTGCTTTAAAATACAAGCATAGTAGAGATCCTTGTATTCCTCACAAGTCCAAATCTCTCCAGAGGTAAACACTAAATAGATTTGACATTTACTTTTCTGTTTTAGCAACCTCTAAATATATGTATAGGACAGATGGGACAAAAATAGGTTTAAAGTTGCTGAGTATGTGAAACAATTTTTTCTTAAATTATTTTCTACACAAACAACTGTAAACCTACTTCTGCCTGTATATATGTATGTATATATACACACATAAATAATATATATTTTATATGTTTACATTTCTACATAAATCGCTCTATAATACATGTAGCTTTAGCTCAATTATGTTAAGCTGGTCTCTAGTAGTATTCCATGGTGTGAACGTATAAAATTATTCATCTTCCTATTAGTAGACATTTATGCTGTTTTCATTCTTCCTGTCCTACAAGAAATGCTAGGATATTTCATTCTTTTAGGTGCATATCCTTATGTTTTTCTAAAGTGTGCATCCAGAAGTAGAATTTCTAGGTCAAAAGATACATACAGTGTCAATATTACAAGGCACTGCTAATTTGTTCTCAAAAGTTGTTACAACCTATAATCCCATCAGCACTGTCTGAAAGTTCTTGTTTCTCAAATTGTCACCAATTTACTTGACTGCCAGACTTTAAAAAAATTTCCAGTTTGATAGGCATGACTTGATAGCCATTATTTTAGTTTTAGCAGGTATGATATCTTATGTGGGGCAACATCTATCGAATTCTCTAATAGTCTATGGATCCTCCTGGATGTAAACAGTCACATTATCTGATAATACGGACAGTTGGCCTTATTCTGGCCAATTCTAATCACAGTTATTTCTTATCCATATTATTATTTTTTTGGGGGGGGGGATGTTATTCAAGTGGTTAGGATCTCTAGTAACAATGCTAGATAGACTAGTAGAGAGGGGATATTCTTACTCCTGACTTTAGTAGAAACATTTCTAAACTTTTACCACCAAAAAGAAAAAAAGTTTCCTCTTTGTTCCTGATGGTTACCCACTTTCAGATAGGAACTCAACTTCTATGCTGTTTTGTAGAAAAACAATTATTAAAAAATTATCAGGAATGACTGCTAAACTTTATCAAATACTTTTCTACATTGTGATGTTGAATCATTCCTGTTCTTATGACAGAAACCCTACTTAGTAATGGTGCGTGCATGTGTGTGTGAAGGAGAAAGAATTAAATGCACATCTGTGTGAAGGTTAATAGAAAGAAAAGGTGAATCATGAGTACAGGGAATTTAATGTGGACATCAAATTGAATAATCAGGGAAATAAAGAATAAAGACCAAAGCCTGGGTTTTCATCACAGAAGGCATTTAAATGAGACCCTTTTAAGAAACATGCTATGAGAATGATATTCTGGCAGGAAAGAGGAATCAGAAACTACCCATTTCTCACTCTTTAAGGACTTGGAGGTATTGGGCAGAAAGCAGATGTCACATACTTACACACACACACACACACACACACACACACACACACACACCTTCAATACTTCTTGGAAGAAAACCTCTGTGGAAGTGAACTGAGCAACAGGACAAGGGCAACATGCCCCATCCATTTGGGTCAGGCTGTACCTCCAGGCAAGACAATCAAGAGCTCTGAAACACCAATGGCTGCATCCCAGGCAGCCTGAGGGAAAGGCCGCTGTGGCAGGGAAGGAGGGATGCTGTGGGGTGAGAATGAGTTAAGTGTGCCCTACAAGAAAGTGGCTGCTTTCCTGGAGGTGACAGTGCTCGGACAAACCTTACAAAACCGTACGTTTCTCCGGAAAAGGCCTTCCTGTAACCCTCAGGAGCCTGTGTCCACCCTGAGGCTGAGCTTCATCTGAAGCCCGTTTCCCCTTCCTGGAAGTGTTGTGCCAGCAACCAAATAATACCCTTCTTAGGAAGTACTTCCGTTACTATCATTCAAGTTATAATAGCTCATGGAAGTTCATAGAAGGGAATAAAGCAGCTTAAGAGGTCCTGATGATCTAGTTATTGAAATTACTATGCAATTCAATTGATGTACTGTATTTACTTTTCCTTCCTTCCTTCCTTTTTTTTTTTTTTTTTTTTTTTTTTTTTTACTATTTCTCCTTTCTTCTCTCACCCACAATTCCTTTCCTCTTTTTTATCTACACTCCACAGAGACCTAATTTAAATACATGTAAAAGCTTTTAAATTCTCATGATAGACTAAACATAGAAATTAAGTAAGGGATGTTTTAAAGATCACTTATTAGAATCAGAAACCAACGGTAGGGGAGGTAATTTGGAATAATATTGATAGTTATGTGGACATGTATAAAAAATGTAGGGCCAACTTGCAGGGGAAATATCTCTCAGCAAAACCAACATGACTACACAGGGCCAATGAAAGGGCCTTTACCTGTCTCTTTCTTTCCTCATTTTACTATTGTTTTTGACACTTGCATAACTTCATATTTAAATTAACTGCATCCCTGCCTCTTTTCTCTGCCTCCACCAATACATCCTACATACTTCTACCATACCAATATTTATTAAACGTTGCTCTTAGCATATTGCCAAGAACCTACAATGGTTCTCCATATACTCATGGTATTCAAGGTAATTCACAAATCATCCCTTCAGTCATTTTCCCCAACACAAATTTCCTTCAGTCAAGCCAGTTTCTAGACTTTCCAAGTGTGCCATTGGCATTAAAACTCCTTGAACTTACTCATGCTTTTCTCTATCAGAAAGACCTTCCTCCTTCAATGTTTCCCTAATGCTACCACATTTTAAGGTTTGGACAAGTCCCAGCACTTACCTTATTCTAGACCTAACTGACTTCTTTGCTGAGCTATAACCATAGGCTATCTGCACAATCTTACACTTCATTATATATGAAATTTCTTATCTACTAGCCTTTTCTGCCCTACTATATTTATAAGTTCCCTGAGTCTGCTGTGTGTGGGGAAAGAAGACACCTAAAATATACATAGTTCAGTGTTCATTATAATAAATGTCAGCCAGAAATCTATGCTATAAGACCTGGGTTACCTTTGCTGTGGAGGAGTTTATTTAGATCAGAGGAAGAGATAATAATAATATTAACTACTACCTTGAGGGAACCCAACTAAGGAATCTGCTTATTGCAGAAAAAGAAAATATCTAAAATTATCTTTAGCTGCTTATCTTTAAAAGAAATTATAACATACAGTTGTAAAATATTGTTTTGCATATTATAAGAAAAGCTCTTTCATTGGACATAGTCCAAATACAACTTTAAGTAATAATTTTTATGCTTTAACTCACGCTGTCTTGTAGAGAAGTTGTTTGGCATTACATATAAAGAAGGCTTTCATGACATGACGCTGAGTTATCTTCCAGCCTTATTTTCCGTTACCTGGCTCCTGGGTGGCTTGCAGAAATCATTAATTATTGTTAAGTAAGCAAACCTCTGCTGCTGTTCACTGGAGCACACTACAAAGGGCTGCCTATAAGAGAAGCAGCCACATTTACAGCATCTGTTCTTATGACTTTTCTTCTGGGGTTCATATTTAAAAGTACTGCTGCTTCTCTCTATCCATGGTGACTTATCACCACTGGCATGTCTCTCCACAATGGAGTCATACTACCTTCTCAATGCAGCTCCGCTTGGCTGTCTGGAGGATGACTGCCTGTCTCTTTGGAGTGACCCCAGATTACCCAAAGTGAGTTTTATGTAGGTCGTGAAATTAATATATTATGGTCTTCTCAACTATATGCTGCACATGCTGTAAAATCCCATCAAGTCCTTTTCCCCTGACTTGGTGACAGAGAGAAAAGTACCTTTTCAATATAACTTCAGTCTCTTCCATTCTACCTTTCCCTCTCCACACACTCTGGCTGGTATGCTTACTTCTATTCCTTTGCTTTCCTCCCCGGGGATCATTCTTAAAGTCTACTAACATGAGGTTCCCAGCCCGTAATTTCGAACACAGCCTCTACTACTACCCAAATTCTCTTCCTCTCCTATGCCACACTGACTTAGGGGTTTCATCGGCATTAAAACACAAGCATTCGTCTGCTTTGTGGTCAAGTTAGTACTTGCGCTCTCTCAGGGCCTGGCGTCCCCACTCAACTGTAAGCACTTTAAAGAAGATTATATCTATGTTTATCTTTCCAACACGGCATCCCACATATATACACATTTCACACACACACACACACACTCTAAATATTGATTCTGTTAAAAATGAATAGCATACATACTTAAATGTCTGAAAATAAAACGAAGTCTGTAATATGTTTCTCCAACTCACTTAACTATCTACATTTACTTTATTAAAATAAGTTAAGAGGTTCACTATCTGCAGTCATCAACCTCAAGTTTATTTTCCCATCTCACATTTGTGGGCAGCACAGAAGCTGAAGAGGCACTTTGAACTAAAGCAGCACTCTTATATTTCATTCAGCTCTAGGGTGACTAACATTTCAATGCTATCCGTATCTGCTTATGTGAAAGTCATGGACAACTTGCCTCCATTATGAAGGCACCATAAGGCATAATTGTATCTAAATGATTCAGGATGAAACACACACCAAACTGTTTTGCTGAAATCAACTTATGTAGTTGAACAGTTACTGTGTACTATTAGACAGTTGGCTCATTTCACATCTTTGGCATGTAAAAGCCAATTTGGGTTTAGACTTATGTTGTTAAAAATGATGCCAATGTGTACTTCTCACCTTCTTAAATATATCAAAATTCCTCAGGATGCCAAACAAAATCCATCCTCTGGGAGTGAAATGTGCCAACAGTTTAACGGCACATGGAAGCATTACTGGAAAAACTTGAGATGGGGAAGAAACAGACCTTTTCCCCAATAACTAAGGCCTCATAATTGAGAATAAATGATAGCTCTGGGAATTGTCTGCTGAACTTCAGGCCTGACAGCCAAATCAGATAATTCAGTACAAATTTTAGAATGATGTCTACATAATTCCTCCAACTCTATAGCCTCAGGATATGAAATTGGCTTTTTAAAGCTTCTCTTGGCAACTATGAGTGCTGTTTTAAAGCTGGAGAGGAAAGCATGTTTAAGAGATTAGAAAGAAAAATTTTATTCATTTTCAGAATCAAGTGGTGGTGGCATACATAAAGTGACTCCATGAGTAAATGTTCATATATATATATATATATATATATATATATATATATATATATATATATATATATAATTCTTTGGGATGAATATCCAGACATGGAATTGCTGGATCACATAGTAGTTCTTTAAAAAAAAATTTTGAGAAACTTCCATATTATTTTCCATAAAAGCTGCATGATTTTACATTCCCACTAATATTGAACATGTATTGCAATTTCTCTACAACCTCACTTATTTTTTTGGTAGAGATCACCAGTGATGCCATCTGAGCATTTCCTTGTTAGGAGGTTTTTGGAAATAAACCTTATTTTATTTTTTTATAATGGCTATCATAACAAGTGTGAGGTAGTATCTCATTGTGGTTTTGCTGTGCATTTCTCTGGTGATTAGAGATGTTGAGCATCTTTTCATATTCCTGAAATACCTGAGGCCATTTGTATGTATTCTTTAGAGAAATGCCTACTTAGTCTATTTTAAAACTGAGTTATTACTATTATTTTTTCCATTGAGTGTATGAGTTCCTTACGTATTTTGGATATTAGCCCCTTATCAGATGTATGATTTGCAAATATTTTCTTTCATGCAGTAGGTTGCCTCTTCATTCCCTTGTTTCCTTTATGGTGAAGAAGCTTTTTAGTTTGATGTAGTACCACTTGTTTGCTTTTGCTTTTGTTGCTTGAGCTTTTGGTGCCATATCCAAGAAATCAATGCCCAGACCAATGTCATGGAGGAGAGAGAGAGAAACTAGTCCCTTTGGCACTCCACTGAAAAGCCGGAACATGGGACACATGCTCTTCTTCTTCCCCCTGAGGGAGAGGCCCCTCAACCCCACTGGCCCCTGTCTGCCTTCACACTGGGATTTGGGAGCAGCAGCATGCACCCAGCTCCTTCCTCTTCTCCATGGCCCAAGCATCTAGAGTATGCTTGGTCCCATGCAGGCAAGACAGAAGCCATCTTCTCAGGTAGTGCCTCCAAACCTCCACAAAAAAAAAAAAAAAAAAAAAAAAGAAGCAAGAATATAGGACACAGGTGCCTAGTCTTCTCTTCCTCTTCCCAGGGAGAAGGCAGGCGGTGGGAATGTCCTCCCAAACGCCTGACACTGTTGTGGGGTGGAGGTGAGCCAATGTGTGTGGGGGGACTATGTTGAGAGGGTGGCATGAATTTTTCTGCTAGCTTCAATGTGGCTAATTTTGAGCTCGCCTGGGGTTTCTCTCTCATCAATGAGGTACAGAAGCCTCTTAACTGGTTTCTGGATTTCTCACAAAAGGAGTTGTTCCATGTATTGTTGTTGAGTCGGTGTCTCTGTGGGAGGCAGGAAGGTCTGGGGCTTCCTATTGTGCCATCTTGCTGACACACAATCAGACTTTTCTTCAATTGGCCTTTGTAATAAGATAACCTCACCAATTAGTGGCTGAATTCTATGTGGACAAAGTAGAAGAAAACACAAGCATTTTTGGTAAGAGCCCTCATTCAGGCTGCCACACACTCGCACACATAACCAACTTGATAATTTTGGTTAAGCTGACTGACTGGCTGTTTGATAGAACTGACTGGGTGTAAAAGGATGGTAGTCAGGTTTGGAACTGCATTAGTAAAAGCCAATTCATCATATATCTGAAGCAGTTATGCATACAGAAAGCTTCAAAGCTTCCCCAGTAATATAAATTACCATGATAACCAACAAAAGTGAAGAAGATTATAATAGAAAAATATTTTTTGAGGTCTTCAGTCTAGTTTCCAATAAACTAGTATTGATGTATATTATTATTATTATTATTATTATTTTTTCATATATATTTTATTTTTTTACAGAGAGGAAGGGAGAAGGGGAGAGAGTTAGAAACATTGATGAGAGAGAAACATCAATCAGCTGCCTCCTGCACAACCCCTATTGAGGATGTGCCAGCAACCACGGTACAAGCCCTTGACCAGAATCGAACCTGGGACTCTTGAGTCTGCAGGCCGATACTCTATCCACTGAACCAAACCAGTTAAGGCTATAGTATTATTTTTATTAGACTTTTTTTTTTTTTCATGGCTGACATTTTACATTTTGCCCCTGAAATGATTATCTATTATTTCATTTTATTTTTGCAACACTTTTGGGAGGTAGAGCCTGAGGAAATGGACCTATATATTTTTTTATTGCTAACTTAGTACATAGATACTAATTGCGGAAACAATCTGTTTAGAGACGGTGGAGCTTTTGTACTGACTGTGGATATGGTGCAGCAGAGCCATTATAATCGACAGTAGATGCCATATCTTAGAAAACATTTGAGATATATTGCATTTATGACTTTCATAGCTCTTATAAATGAACAAGTACATTCTAAATCACATAATCAAAACACTGTTTTGCTGGTTAAAATTTTTTCTTTTGGATTTGATTTTCCTTTGACTATGGTAGAGAATGAGAGCCAAGAATAAGATGTAATTTTTCTCCTCTAAATGATAAGACTATTCTGTACTTACTATAAATCAATTGTTCTATAACTTCTATTTGTTAGGAAACAATTGAAATAGAAAACCCAATGTACCTTCCTAAGATTCATGCTACTATTTATCACGAACTAAGGAAATCACATTGTACACTTTCAATATTACTTTAATTTTGGTTTCCAAACAATATATATCTCTTTCAAGGTTAAAAGCATTGAAAGTACACATGAATGCTAAGGAAAATCTTAAAATTTCCTGACATGCATTAGCCATCCTATTTGTATAACAAATATCTTGTTTATTTATGATGGTCTACATCATTAATCTAGATAAATACATGCAGCAGTGAAGGGAGCTGGGTTTGCTGTTTTGTCCATTGCCCAGCAACCACTGCTTACACCTGCTTTGCAGCAGAGCACTGTGGCATAGACTTCTAGCTGTTACAGCATATGCCATTTTCTATACCAGCACTCAGTTGGACAGGAGAGCCTAAGAACTCGCATTTACTCCTGGTCAACAGGGCAACTTTTACTTCTCTAAAATGTTAATGTTTGTCACAATTAGGTGATGGATAGACAAAAGCTCTTTTTATAGTATATTTGAATTTTTTGGACAAAAGTATAAATGCCCATCAAGTCAATTATATTCCTTCATACTTTAAAGCCATTTTTTTAAATAAAATTTGAAAAAAATTCTGAGTAAAATAGGCTTATGATAAATGAACACTCTAAAATATAATATAAAGCATAGAGAGAGCAAAACTACAATGCCCCTGCCAACTGTGCACCTGAAATTTGTATAATTTTGTTAACCAGTGTCACCCCAATAAATTCAATAAAAAGGAAAAAATAAATAAAAAACTGAAGTGCTCCTCCCTACTCCTAATCACATAGTTTCATTCACTAAAGGTAACCATCCTTTCTTTTAACAGGTTATATAATTCTTCTTTATTATTAAAAATACTTTTCAGAATGAACAGATATGTAAAGTAACTATCACTCTAATAAAAATAAATTTGAAATCAATTTTATGAATGACTCAGAATATGCAATATGTGAAAAATGACAAAATAATTTCATTTTTATTAACCTAGTATTTGAACATTATTGAAGATATAAAGCAAAGGGCTTATAAAACCTATCTCACAATTGTTCTATTGTTGGAAGCTTATTTCTTTATAAGCTTTTATTTGCAAGCTTTAAAAATGACAAAGCAATAATTCATGCTTGATTTAAAATAACAGGCACCTTTATTTTTGAGGCAGATAAGCCACTTTGGTTGAAAAATTATACGGGAGGAATGTGAATAAGGTGCTACTTATTTCCTCAGCCCCAAACAATATGCTGTTCAATAGCTGTTTACTTGGAGTAATTATTCTGAATGCTTGTTCCTATCATATTTGTGCTACAAAGACTTATAAGATAGGTGTCTCATCAACTTGCCTATGGTAAGTCGCTACCTTTCTTAGTCTCAATTTCTTTATTATTCAATTGGGTATAATTCCTGAAAGTAGGAGCTTACTAGTCTTTGATATTCTTTAGTGGATACAGTGAAAAATGAAAGGCATGACATTTATTACAGTGAAAAATGAAAGGCATGACATTGATAACTGTGTGGAAGGATGAGACTTCTAAGAATAACTGTGAACACAGTAGCTTTTGTGGGTAGGCCCCCTTGGATTTTAGAATATTTTACAAACAAAGGAAAAATTCTTTTGACATTCAACAAAAGCAGTTATTTTATATTTTAATGTTCTAGCTTGATCAGAAAGAACATGAGTCCTGGTTCTACCATAAAATAGCTACCTACGCTGAGTCAATAAGTTACAATCTCTAGTCTCATATTTCTTTGTATATGAACTGCAATTAATATCTGCCTTTTGCCCTGACCTGTGTGGCTCAGTTGTTTGGGTGTCATCCTGTGCACCAAAAGATTGTTGATATGATTCCTGTGTTGGGGACTTGATCCCTAGTTGGGGGCATGCAGGAAGCAGCTGATCAATGCTTTGCTCTCACATTGATGTTTCTTTCTCCCTTTCCCTCTCCCTCTCCCTTTCTCTCTCAAAATCAAATAAAAATTTTAAAAAAATATCTGCCTTATTTTCATAAGCAAAATGTTAGTTAGCAGTTATTATATGTAACAATACAACAAATGCGACAACTTGCCTCTTGTTATTCTCTGGAACAAAACCTTTACTGTACGAGTGCTCATCTGAAAATAATAGAGTAAAGCTCTTTTTCTTCTAGACCCCAAGCTGATGACACACACACACTGATGTATACGTTCTTCAGGCCACAAAAGCAAATCCAGAAATTATTATAAAATTGGAGCTACTTATTCTTGATCTTGGTGCGATGAAAAGATAAAATTGGACATTTAGAATGAGACAAGCTCAAGTTTCAAAAGACATAGTTCAAGCTTAGAGAGTCCAAGAAGAATAATTTTCTTCTCAGAAACAGAGTTCATCATAAATTATGCTTTGTTTTTAGTATTTTATAAAGAAATATACAATATTAATCTACAAATCAACACTTTACTCTTTGTAGCATATAACGTGGTGCAGCGGTTCTTGAAGTGTGCTTTGGGAACACTGATTCAGTTTTGTAGGAGTTATACAATAGAGGGTTCTATGATCAAATAATTTTGGGAAATGCTGGGCTAAACAAAGTTATGTGTTGCTGTTTTTTTTTTCCTCCTTTGGAATTGCTTTGTTGCTTTAATTATGAATTTCTAAGCAGGGTCTACATTATGCTGAGTTTCCTCCATTTATTTGACCAGAGAATGCTTTGTTGACTCAGCTCATCTGGTAGGTTTAGTGTCGTGCAGCAGGCATTTGGGACATACTGGCATATCATATCCTACAAAACTAGTCATCATAACTCACAAATGATTCCAATATTGCTTACATTCTCCTTTCTATGTGCTCCATCCCTCTTATTCCTTCCTTTTAAAATTTGTTATAATAGTGCATGTCTGGTTTCCTTTCTTCCACCCGATTTTGCATATTGCCTACCAGTCAACTTCTCCAAATTTGCCATTTTCAGTGGGTCACTGTCTTTGCTGAAGAGTCTTTCCATTGAATCTAGATTCAGATTCCTTAACCCTGCCCTCAACAACCTCCTGATCTGATGTTCCCAGTCTGCTTTTCTGATCTTCTATTCTGCTTCTCTGCTACCCAAGAGTTTACTCACTTTCCCCAAATTTGCTCTCCAATTTTCTATATCCCACTCTGTTCATGTCCTCCTTTTGGTTGAAATATATTTTTCTAATCCTGTCCATGTGGTTATAGTCTATTTGTTAAGCCTTTTCTTAGAATCCCAGCCTTCTTTAAAAGAGCAAAGAAATGAACATTTATTGTCACTTTGTGTGAAGGACTTCGCACTACATCAAAAATTATTCCTATCAACATATAAACACAGCATCAAGGAGAATGGTACTTTTTATTGTTTCTTAGAAAGACAGTCCCAGCCTTGACAACACCAGGGTTGCAAGGCCTAAAGAGAGTCCCCAGTGATTGGACACAGACACCGCCCAAGCCTGAAAGGTGTCAGAGTGCAACACAGCCATCACCCCAAACTCCATATAAAAAACTTGGGGCAAGGAGGGAGGAGTTATGGAGCCACTGGTTTTTGTGGGGAGTACCATGCTTGCGATGAGAGGAGATTCCATCCTATGAAGCTAGTTTCAAAGATGCTAGTGGGGCTCCAAAAGTTTACCTCAAAGATTGGCTGTACCTAAGACAAGATGACTGACATTTCATTCCCCACTTGACATCTGCTCAGGCAGAGAATGTGCTCCTCTGTCCTGTGCCTGTGTGAGCAGGGCAGAGAGAACTAGAGTAACAGAGGGGCAATGGGGTGAAGTCCGCGTTTGAAGGAAACGCCTGGGAGACAAGTAGGAGTTGACTTAAGTCAGCTCGCTGGTGCGGTATCCAAGATGATGACCTGCCTGGCAAGGGAAATCTGTCAGCAAGAGGCTGGTGAGGCACACAGCTGTGGGTAGAGAATGAGGTGACACAACTGCTGAACTCTGACATCAGTCAACAATATGGTGTGGACACCCTATAGACCCTCTGAAAAACTCAATATCTAGCACTTGAGAGGTCCCGTATTTGGATACCTGCTTCAGAAGTACTCAGAGAAGTAGCTGTAACCAGCAGAGGACCCTGAGTGGCTAGCTGTGGAAAAAAAATATGTGCCCTGTTACCACTCCATTCACTCTCTCTGGCCTGGAAGGGAGAGAAGGGAAAATTAGAATCTTCAGAATCAGGCTCTGGTCTCTAATCCCCTCAACTGCTCAAAAAGTGAGAATCCCAGTTTATGCCTGCATTGGGCAAAGAATAGATGAGGATTTAGGATTACAGTTCCAAACAATATTGAATTTTGCTAAGTAAGTGACCTCCAAGTTGTTGAATATGATAAACATATACTTAAGAGATAGATAGGAAAAAATTGACAAAGCCAGGTGAAAGCTACCGTGAGAGCAAATAAACTTGTTTAAAATAACTCCCCACCAGTGGCTCCATATAACTCCTGCCATACTCTTCTCCAGAGTAAAAGACAGTCAGCAGAGGAAGTAACAGACTTGGTCTCTGGCCTGATCACTTATAAATTCCATAAACAAAATTAATGTGAGTTATTAGAATCTACTTTGCTGGTACTTTGAAGGTATGGGCATCAAAGAATCACACTGCATATTACCTTTGAATTCTCTTATTTTGGAGAACTGGTTTAGACAAGTTGACCCAGCAACTCCTTGATTGTAATTAGTCAAGTTTTCTTAATAGCAATTTCAATCAAAATAGTGATTTTACAATAGAAATGATGATGAAGACGAAATGGTTGCAGCCAACATTAGTATTTTAACACGAACATGAACTCCTTTTGATGAGAAAGGTAAAAAGAAAGTAAAGTCAGACTTTGGCTGCTACCCCTCTTCTCCCTGCCCCACACTCTCTCTTCCCAAAGCATCCTCCTCAAGGAGGGGTCTAAGCATGGATCAGGAATATAACAGAGGGGCCTGGTGACTTTCTTGGCACTTCCTTATCCGGGACAAAGAGGTCTGAGGCCCAGCACTGTCAGTAATTAGCTATATACCTTTGGGCAGGGCAAGGTGAGGGTGGGTTGGAGTAGACATCTAGAGAAGGATTAAATGTTACCATTCTAGGAGCAGCCACAAATCCCCTCTGCTTTCTATTTAATCTCTCTGTCGTCTGATATTACTTCATAGAGAAGCCTATGTATTTGACAGTTGCTTTTGATGCTCTAAGTCAGGGGTCCTCAAACTTTTTAAAGTGGGGGCCAGATCACGGTCCCTCAGAGAGCTGGAGGGCCGGACTATATGAACTACTAATTCCTACTGTAACACCTCGGCTGCGCTCACTGCCCGAAAAACCTGGCGGGCCGGATCAGACTCCTCTGCGGGCCGCATGTGGCCCGCAGGCCATAGTTTGAAGACCCCTGCTAAGTAGATCAATGCAACAGCGTACCCAACGTATCTGCAATCAATCAGGTAAAAGACAGTCAGCAGAGGAAGTAACAGACTGGCTACTTGTTTTATTTTAGACTTGTTTTATCTTCTAGAAATCTGCTTTAAGACAAAGCCTTCATCATTGCACAGTGTTTCTAAGTGTGTTTTCCTTCTTCAGGAAATGTCTAGGTTATTCTTCAGTTCTGCAATAAAGATCTTTGGGAGCCAGACTACCTGGGTTTGAATCCTCATTGACCCCTTTATTACAAAGTTTACTGGGTCTGTAAAATGGGGGTAACAATGGAATACACTTCATAAGTTCTTCGAGGATTGATGAATACAGGCAAAACAAAGCACATAAATCAGTGCCTGGTATAACAGATGTGTACCATTATTTTATTATTTTATGGCAGACTGAGTTTAGTATGCAGGCAACCTTATGGGTATCATATAGAAGGCTGTGCTTGGGGTTTAATGTGCTGTGATTGCTGCTCTTTGAATCTGTGTTCTGTAAGTCAAGTCTGATGGGATGTGGAGCATACGTAGAGGGGAGGGGGCTTGGCCATAGTGCAGTCTCCTCCCCTCAGGATAAGTTCTCCACTGTGTGCTCTGCCATCCCTTATGCATCACCTCCCACTGGCTCCTCTCGCTGCCCTCCTTCGCAGTGAATGTTGCTGCTCTCTGCTCATTCTGAACCTGGAAATCGATGTGAGAAGGGTCAGGGTTGGCAGGCACCCTATGGCATCTTGAGGTGGGGCATGGAAGCAGCTGTCCTGCCCAGGGTTGGCAGTGCCTCAGAGCATTCTGTGGGCACTGGGCAGGGGCAAGCTTCCCACCCACCTCTGATCCAGGTACCTGTCATGCTCAAGGTTGCAATACCCATCCAGCCTGGGTTGAAGCAGTGGGGCTGTGGAAGGGGGAGATGCCTGGCTTGGCTTCCCTGACTCTGGCCAAGGCACAGAGTATCAGCCTGGTTGCCGGCAGGAGGGGAAACATGTCATTTGATGGACTGCTTGTTTCCCAAGTCTTAGGGTGAGACCCCAAGGAGCCGGTGAGAGTCTGGGCTCTGAGGGAATCTATGTGTCTGAAGGAGCATGACCTGAAGTAGCAAATAATAACACCACTACAGTTAAGAGGCCATGGAAGAAAGGAAAAGCCTACATATTTTAATATTTTTAATGCACTCTTTCTGTCTTATTTTGAACAAGGGGCCTCACATTTTCATTTTCACTGAGCCCCTCAAATTATGCAGCCTGTCCTGCTGGCAAAGCTCACCTTTTTCCACAAGAAGCTTTAAAAAAATATATATTTTATTGATATTTTACAGAGAGGAAGAGAGAGGGATAGAGAGTTAGAAACATCGATGAGAGAGAATCATCGATCAGCTGCCTCTTGCACACCCCCTACTGGGGATGTGCCCGCAACCAAGGTACATGCCCTTGACCGGAATTGAACCCAGGACCTTTCAGTCCGCAGACCGAAGCTCTACCCACTGAGCAAAACCGGTTTCGGCTCACAAGAAGCTTTTAAACAGGCACTTCCCCCAGCCACTTTTACTGAGAAGTCACAGGTCATAGGTTATTGAACTGTCTGACTACAGACCATGGTGATCATGAACATCATATAGAAATTAAAAAATAAATAACTCCAATAATTTTTCTCAATAAAAACACTTGGAGTAGCTCACCATTTCCAAGACTACCATTCCCTTCACTCCATGCAGTAGAAATCTATCTATCCCGAATTCTCAGGTCTTAATCATTAGCTCTTTGGACAAAAGAATAAACATTAAAAACAAACAATATTTTGAAAGTTTCCTGTGGGATGTCTTCTCTTACTTCCAATGGTCGACCTGGATAAGTGCGCTGTTTATCTGGGGGACATTTCAGTTAATTAAACATTTGAAATACTATGTATGTTTATGTCATACTAATGGTAAATTATGGTGAAATTACAACTTTTCACCCAAAATTGAAATCAGTGATATTTTCCATAACAACACATTGTAGGAGCTGCTGGCAATGGGGCTGAAGGGTGAATAATAGCAGATGAGGACTCTTAGGAGCTAGTAGTAAAGAAAGAGTCAGCATTACAACAGTTAAGAAGTCTGAGAATTATTTAAATTATAAAGGCTGAAACGTTAAGCCTTGATCAGAGCACACTAATATAAGGTAAAGTACCACGGGCCATCTGAATTATACAATAGAGTACCATGGGGTCATAAGAATTGCAAACGTGTTTTTAGTTTGGTCAACATTTTGATATTTTCATTTCAATATTATCCTCAATGGAACCATTTCACCTGAGAAATTATTCCCTCATTTATATTTTCTGATTGATTAATGTCCCTAGGGTGCTGCCAAATTAGAATCTGCTACCCAATGTTCCTTACAACAAGCCGTGCCACTGGTTCAAAGGTGTGCTGAAGGCAAGAAGGCGAACCCATTCCAGCTGAGCGGTCGGGAAGCACCATCACGGGTTGAATGGAAAATCAGGAGTTGAATGTGCGGTTTTGGAAAACACACTTAAAAAAAGTGCCAACATGCTTAAAAGTTCTAACAAACCAAAAGCAGTGTTGTGGTAACGCACTAACAATATTTGTGCCTGCAACCTATGCTATATATACCACAACTTCAACATTTTCTTTTTCTTTTTCATGGCAACAGGTTCACAGCTACAAGGAAAATCTTGCCCACCGAGATCAAAAGGAACTTATTGGCACAAGGCATATTGGCATCCGACTGGACTTACACCTGCTGACATGTCAAAACCTTGAAACAGAAACTTCAGAACTTCCTCATGAGCCCTGAAGGCAAGTCATTGACTTCATACTAGCTCAGAAGTACCTCTTTCCAGGGACAGCATTCAACCATGCAAACAACAAAAACCGGGCAAACAAAGCCTGGATGTGTGCTTGGAAGTGCAAGTCTTACGCCAACAAACTACGAGTCTGCTTCCAAAGCTGCAAGATTTCAGATAAAAATCCAAGACTAAATACAAAATACGGAGTAAGAAGTTTACTGAGTAGCAATTTTGACCAATGGGCAGTGTAAGCATGGAGAACTAGCCCCCATTCCTGTACCGTGATCACAAACTCCGTTTGCCTGGCTTCTGAGGCTGGGCAAGGGAGCCAGGGGAACATGATTCCATTCCATCTGGTCCTTGGCACTTTTCTTCTTTTTGGTTTATCTTGCAGTGCGAACCTGCTCATGCTCTGGTGTCCTCTCCAACTTTCCTCCCAAGCTTTGCTGCTTAGGTTTCTGAAGTGCAAGGGTTCCACACCACATGTCACAGTACCAGTCACTGGTGAACACGTAAGAACGGCATTCAACTCAAACTCTGTTGAATGACCTCAATGGATTAGTTAGTACTATTCTAAGTTAAGGTTTCAGTGAGTCCTAGTTTTATCACAGAACTTAACAAATTTTAAAGTTGTGTTCTGGCCGGTTGGTTACTCAGTGGTTAGGGTGCCCGACTGAAGGGTTGTGGGTTCAATTTCCAGTCAAGGGCACATACCTGGGTGTGTATGTCTCTGTCCTCCTCGTCCTTCCCTTCCACTCTCTCTAGAAGTCAATGGAAAAATATCCTCAGGTGAGGATAAAAAAAAAAACAAAATTCTAAATTTTACTATTCCTTTGCTTAGCAACTGAAAGACACTTTCATTCTTTTTATTTATTGATTTTTTTTTTTTTTTCCTGGTCTGACTGGAGCCCAAGAGTGCCAGAATGGATGCCTGCATCAGCGGGTTACCACTTCATACAATTCAAGCAACACAACTTGAAAAAGTGCCAAACTGTTTCGTGATTGGGTAGACAATAGTGACCTTTCATGAGTCCATGAATAATGTAAGCAGGGAACATATTGCTGAGGTAAAAGAAAATAACAACAAAAAATTGAAATAATTGCCTAAACAGAAAAAGTAGGTGTAAGATTTTAGTGTAGCAAGCATTTGAAAATGGAGATCATACTGTTTACTCAGCAACTTTACAATTTTGGTTTTTCCAGTGGCAAAATGGGGTTAATTAGAATTATTTGTTTCGAAGATCTCTGCCTTGGCAGTCACAGACTGTGCTGAGGTTTTGTGCTTAACTCTTTTCTCCTGCTGTCTCTGTTACCAAGTTATCAAATTACTTGAATAAAAATAGGTGATGTACTAATAGTAGCCAGTTACTTACTTTCCTTCATTAAAATGATGTCAGAATTTTTAATGAAGAAAATATTTTTTAAAACTCCACATTTTAAGGTCATTCTAGTACTTGTGTAGTAGTATCTCCTGATTTTTCCCATTATTTAATTGTGAACAATTTCAAACATATAGAAAAATTGATGAATTTTTTTTGAGAATACACATCACCTTCAAGTATACAATTAACCCTTTTTAATACTTGATTTATCAACTCTCTAATCTTAATCATCCACTAATTCATCTTAATTTTTGATGAATTTCAAAGCAAGTTGCAGACATCAATACACTTTATCTGTAACCACTTTGGCATGCATATCATTAACTAGAATTCAATTATCTGTTTATAATTTTTTTTAAAAAGGTTTATTGTGATATAATTCACTTACGTATAATTCATCTGTATGGTTCTTTTATTATTTTTTGCTTTATAACTGAATTTATTGAAGTGATGTTGGCTAGTAAAATGACATGTTTCAGGTATACAGTTCTGTAACACATCATCTGTATATTATACTGTGTTCAACCCCAAGTTAAATCTCCTATCATCATTTATCCCTCTTATATCCTCTTCTGCCTCCCCCACTCCCCTTTCCCGCTGCTAATCACTATACATTTGTCTGCGTCTATGAGTTTTCGGCTTAATCTCTTCACCGTTTTCACTCAGCCCCAACATCCCTCCCCTCTGACATCTGTAAGTCTGTTCTCTGAGTCTGTTTCTATTTTGTTTATTAGTTTATTTTGTTCACTAGATTCCACATATGGGTGAAATTTCATATATAGTACTTGTCTTTCTCTGTGTATGGTTTTTTTTATATATTAAACCTTTTAGTGGAGAAAATATGGAACATTTTTTCCCCTCTGCTATTATTATATGTGTCAGTTAACGTTTGTGGCTTTCAGATCTTAAGCTGATAAACATATAGAGTAACAAGTTGAAAAATAGTACAAATCCTTCTCTCAGCACTAATAAATGAGAAATTTCATTCCTAGATAACATAATTATAAACCTGAACTTCAAAACAAAGTCATTTAGACAAATGACCTTTCATTTATAATCATTCTACAAAAACTATGTCACTGCAGGCCAGGGAATCAAATACTTTACCATAATTTTGCACCTATTTACAGGTGCAGATTGTATTTTCTAAAGACAACTGCACAACATCACCCACTTCACAAGCTCTTGTGTAATGACCTGTACAGTGTAATCAAGTGGCGGGTTTAACTCTTCTCCCTTGAATCTGGGTGGCCTGGTGGTTGTTTCAACCAAAAGGATGGCATAGGTGATGATCTGTGTGGGTCATAAAAGGCCAGGCAGCTTCTATCTTGTTTTCTGGGACTCTGATTTTTGGAGCCCTGCACTGCCATCTCAGCAGTTCAACCGCCACGTAAGAAGAGACCGCCACGCTGTGAGGAAGTACGGGCCACAGGGAAGTCCACGCACAAGTTCTCTAGAGTACAGCCTCAACGAGGTCCCAGCTGAAGGCCAGCACACACTACTAGACATGTAAGTGAAGAGGATCTGAGCTGATCCTACCTTCAGCTGTGAAATCTCTCTAGCTGAGGACTCAGATGTCACAGAATAGTGTTTCAGTGGAACCTACCTCCTGTGTCCTGTTCAAATATCTGACCCACAGAAGCCTTGGAAGCAATGATTGTTTTAAATCACAAGATTTTGGGACTGTTTGTTACACAATAATAATCCTTCTCTGATTCCTACCCTACAAAAAGAAAGCACCACTATTTTAAAAAGAAGTATAATTCTTTTTTTTGCTGGCAGACATAACTGCATATAGAAAATACACTAAAATGATTATACACTATGATCAAGCAGATGCATGGATGATCCAACATCCACAAATCAATCAACATGATAGACCACACTAAAAAAAAATGAAGGATAAAAATCATATAATCATTTAAGTCCATTCAGAAAAAGCACCTGATAAAGTAAAATCATTTCATGATAAAAATTCTCAACAAACTGGGTATATATGGAACATATCTCATTATAAAGACCATATATAGGAAGCCCACAGCAAACATCATATTCAATGGTAAAAAACCAAAAGCATTTCTCTGAGATTGAAAATAAGGCAAGGATGGCCACTCTCACCATTTTTATTTGATGCTGTACTTAAAATCTTAGCCAGAGCAAATAGGCAAGAAAAAGAAATAAAGGACATTCAAATTGGAAAGAAAGAAGTAAAACTGTCTTTATTTGCAGATGACATCATATTACATATTTAAAAACCTTAAAGATGTCACCAAAAATTGTTAGAATAAAAAAATTCAGTAAGGTTGCAGAATTCAAAAACTAGTATATTTCTATACACTAACAACAAACTATTTAAAAAAAGAATTATAATAAAAACCAATCCCATTTACAAATGGCATAAAGAATACCTAAAAATAAATTTAACCAAGGAGGTGAAAGATCTGTAGACAACTATAAGACATTGATGAAAAAAAAAGGAACAAGATGCAAATAAATGAAAACATATTCTGTACGCATAGATTAGAATAATTAATATTAATTTGTCCATATTGCACAAAATAACATATGGATTAAATACAATCTTTATCAAAATCCCAAGGGCATTTTTCACAGAAATAGAACAAACAATCTTAACATGTGTATAGACCCAAAGACCCCAGAAGCAAAAAAAAAAAATAGCCTTAAGAAAGAAGAGTAAAGCTGAAGGCAAGACATGCCCTGATTTCAAACTACATTACAAAGCTAAAGTTATCAAGACAGTATCATAATGGTATTTAAAAAGACATATAGATGGAACAGAATCAAGATCCTAGAAATAAACTCATACATATATGATTATTTTTTGACAAAAGAGCCAAGAATATGCAATGGGAAAAGAATAGCCTTTTCAAAAAATAGTATTGGAAAAACTGGGCAGCAACATGAAAAAGAATGAAACTCAATCACTATATTATACCAGACACAAAAATCAACTCAAAATGAATTAAAGACTTGAACATAAGACTTAACCATAAATTCCTAGAAGAAAATATAGGTGGTAATTTTGTATTAGTCTAGGTAACATTTTCTTTTGGGTTTCACACCCAAAGCAAAGACAATAAAAACAAAATTAAACAAGTGGAACTACATCTAACTAGCTTCTATACAGCAAAGGACATTATCCAAAAAATGAAAAGACAATCTAAATAAAATGGGAGAAAATATTTAGAATTCATATATCTGATAAGGGGTTAATATCCAAAATAATTGAAGGACACATACAACTTACTAGTAATAGGGGGGAAATCTGATTTAAAAAATAGGTAGGGGAACTGAATTGACATTTTTCTAAAGGAGGCATAAAAAAGGCCAACAGTACATGAAAAGGTACTAATATTACTAATTATGAAAGAAATGTAAGGTAGGCAAAACAGTGGTCCTAATCCCTGGAACCTGTAATATGTTTCTGCACATCATAGAGGGAGAATTATCCAGATTTATCCTAGTGGGCCCAATATAATCATAAGAGTCCTTAAAAGTGAAAGAGGGTAAGAGAGGACCTAAGAACTTATATACTTAGCAGAGGCCTGGTGCATGGATTTGTGCACTGGTGGGGAGCATGGCCTGCAGGGATCAGTCCACTGGGGGAGCGCCGCTCATCCTGGTCAGCTAGCTGAGCAGCACTCCCACTGTGGGAGCACACTAACCACCAGGGGGCAGCTCCTGCATTGAGCATCTGCCCCCTGGTGGTCAGTGAGTGTCATAGTGACTGGTTGTTCTGGTCATTCCACTGTCTGGTCTATGGGCTTTTATATATATAGATATGCAGAGCACATGGACACAGACAATAGCGTGGTGAAGACCTGGGGTGGGGAAGGGCTGGATGAAGGGAAGCAAAACAGGGTGGGGATGGGGGTGGATAGGAGATATCTATAATACTGTCCAAAGAAATTTTTTTTTATTATTTTTTAAAAAGAAAAAGAGTGAGAACCTGAAAGGTGAAAGTTTAACAAGGACTCAGCCCAACATTGCAGGCTCTGAAGATGCAGAATGGGGTCACCAGACCAGGAATGCAGGTGGCATCTAGAAGTTGGGAAAGGCAAGAAAACAGATCCTCCTCTAGAGTCTCCATAAGGAACTCAGCCCTGCTGACCCCTCGATTTTAGCCCCATAAGATTTTTTTATTTCTGTCCTCCAGAACTGTAAGATAAATGTGTATTGTTTAAGCAACTAAGTCTGTGATAATTAGTTACAGCAGCAATTTGAGACTAACACTGTATGTAAATAGATAATACCACAAATTTATAATTGTGCAAAAACACATATACTATGATTTCAAAAAGCTTTCAAGTGACCTATGAATAACAATAGTGATAGTTCTCTTGATTATGCTGGATACAGAAGTCAAGTAACATGTAATATAGTGAAATGTAACATTACAGACTTATTACTACCATTTGTTTTTAATTAGCTGGTTAAATTATTTATTTACAATTTATTCTTTAGTCACTAGAAATGTTCTATTTGTGAACATGATCAGAGACTAGGAAAGAATTTTAAGTACAACATATGAGGTTTTTGTTTGTACAAAGAAAAGTTATTTTTTAGCCTACTGGCATGACTCAATGGTAGAGTGTTAACCTATGAACCAGGAGGTCACAGTTCAATTCCCAATCAGGCCATATATTCTGGTTGTGGTCTTGTTCCCCATTCAATGTGGGGTATACAGGAGGCAGCTGATCAATGATTCTGTTTCATCACTGATGTTTTTCTCTCTCCCTCTCCCTTTCTCTCTGAAATCAATAAAAATTGATTTAAAAAGTTACAAAAAAGAAAAGATATTTTTGATGCTATCACTCTAAAGCCTAAAATACTTCTTTGACTAGTTAATACTAAAATATACTGTCTGGCTCTCAAATCCCTCCATCTTACCAAAGTTAATTATTTAAATATATATAAAAACACTAAACTCTGATCATGCCATATGATTAACTATACTATCAACAGATTCTGCTCATTGCTAAATCTTTTCTATGGCCCCACCTGGATTCTCTTTCTCTTTTCTGCTCATTTAGCACAAATTAATTTTCTCTTACTGTCCATAGCACTCATATTCTCTAACTGCAGTTTAGCTTCTGTAATTGCACATTATTCTCTACTTGAAGCCTGATGCACAGGATTCATGCACTAGTAGGGGGTGTGATCAGCCTATGGGAATCGGCCTGCTGTGGGAGCGCTGAATGGCTGTGGACCCACCCTCTAAGTGGTTGCTCCTGCTGCGGGAGTACACTGCTCCTGTATTGAGCATCTGCCCCCTGGTGGTTAGGGCATGGCATAGCGACTGGTCGACAGGTCATTTCTCTATTTTATTATAGGGTTTTTATTATATAGGATTACTTGCATGTTATTATTATTTCAGGTTGTATGTTTTGCTTCCCTGTTAGCTCCTCGGTGATTGCTAATTGCTGATGGGTACACAAGGGGTCATTATACTAGTTCCTACTTTTGTATATGTTTGAAATTTTATAATACTTTTATAATTTTATAAAAAGACTATGGAGGCCCCCTTCTATCTGTAAGGCATGCTTTCAAGTTCAAACACTATACGACTGGTTGAGTTGGTTCACTTCTAAATTTATATCTCTTTTGGTTAAAGAAACAGGATATAAAATATAGGTACCATGCTATGCTCACAGGTTCATGGCCTATCCAATATAACAGTAGATTTCTATAAATTAGTATACATTATTCAAGATAAAATTTTGACTATTGCTCTGTGAAGAGAAGCACAAATAATTCAACTCACTGGATAATAATTTATATAATCTTAGAAACCTTTGCTTCAATGTTATTGATATAGGATTCCTTGTTAGCATATTTCTGGCAAGAAATGATTGAGACAGGTTTTCATCAACATTTAATAAAGACAAAGTTAGAATCAACAGTAAAACTTACTATTGGCTAGTTTATACTATAAAGTATTAACAACACAAAATGTTAATTAATTTCTAATTCTCTATTCTATTATTTAGATTTCATAAAGGTTGATTGGATTTGATCCATCATTTTACGGAAAATTAATTATTTCAAATACATGCACCACTTTATGCAACCTGCCTGATTTGCATTGAGGAAAATTCAGCAGAAGTAATTGAGGCACAAGCAAATACTGGCACTGACTGAACTCAATTTTCATTCCAAATTTCTGCAAAATCCCAAGGCACAGCAATATCAGATGCAAGGGGGAAAACAAACAAAAGCAATGTGAAAAGGGAACATGAAGAGAGAATATTACAAGAATCAGAGAACAAAGGGATTGCAAAACTACTTTAGTGCCATAGATGAGCAGTGAGGGCTTCATTCAGGCAAGGTGGAATAAGATATCATATGGCATCCTGACAATTGATGTCTTCATTTAAATGTAAGAATTTACATTCTAATTAGAAAGAATTTACATCTTAATCAGAGGCAGCTGTATTATCTTGTTACTGGTTTTTTCAAAGGTAATGAACTAAAGTACTGCTGTGCTTTTTCAACCAGAAACTAAATAGACAGCATCCAGTATTATTTTATAGCTTACCTGCTGTAAGCTGTTATTAATATTTTCAAAGATTAAATCTCTAACTAAAATCTTCAGAATGAAGGTTGTATTTGACATCATTAGAGTAGTATGATAAAGACTTATTTGAAGCATTTAAACAAATCCATTTCTAACTTGTGTTTTAAATGTGCTTATTTATCAAGCTAATAGAAGCCTCATATAATTTATTAATATAATATTATTTTCATTTGGGAGGATGTAGAACAGCTATTAAAGCAGATACATATCATATTCTGATGAAATCCACTTGTTCTTAAATTTACATTTGGTTATAAGAGATCATATACTAAATATAAAATTTTATCATTTAAAGAGTATTGTTTTTTCCTATGACGTTTAACAGGAAAAAATAACAAATATGAGTAACAGAATACTATTTTGCTTGTTTTATGCTATTTGGTTACTACCACGTTAATAATGTTTAAAAATTTAATCTCTCACAGATACACACGAATCTGATGGTGCCCAGGTATGCTAGTTAGTGAAATTAAAGGCAATAATACATTCAAATTCATACTTTTCTATTATTCTAGGTTGTTCATGATGATGGCAACTAGACCTAGGTATTGGTAGTTGGTGATATCTTTGCAAAATCAAGCCATCCGTCATATGAGAATCAGCATGAGCTCACTGACCCATGGCTAAGAAGAAATTGGGCTTGGCCTAAAAGAAATCAAGCAGGAGAAAATTACAAGTGTTAATAAAAATGTAAAATGCCACCTTTGTCCCTAGCACTGTGCATCTTTAGGTTATGGATACTTATTTTCATCAGTTGCATCATTAATATAAATTTGCAATATGAGGCAGTTTTTAATTTGTAGTTTTATGATTTAATTCATTATGTGTTTTATTAAAGCAAAAAGAAAGAAAATAATAAAGACCAAAGTTGTACCTACCAGTCTATTAAATAAATGACTAATGTGGTTAATTCAGTCATAATATTTGATTTAAAAAATTATAGAGAGAGTGTAGAATAATTTTGAGATACATACTTATCTTTATCATCCATCATATTGATGTTCTGGATCCATACATATAAAAGAAAAACAGGTGACATACAAATGTGCTATAGTTTAAGAAAAGGATAACAGAATTATTCCAGGTAGATAAAATGAGATGCAATTAATTTCAAGGTGGCATTTAACTAACCTAGGCCACCCTGATGACAAAGAGGAGATAATTATTAGTTCACTGGTGTTTTTTCTTGTATTTTCACTAAAGACATTTCATAGAGGAAATGACTCAGATGGGCCTGCCTGAATTACTGGCTCTGAAAGATGGCTTTATATTGCTGTCAGAAGCCGTCAGCCCACATTTGAAAGGTTTATTTGCCTATAGTTATTCTGTGTATGATTTGTTATGAGGGCACCTAACATTTCCCACATGGTACATACAATGCCTTCATTTTCAAAAAGTACCCCAGATAAAGTTTGTGATTATCCCTAGGTCTAGTGGAATCTGTTTTTTCTCATAAAGAATATCTTTTAAACAAAAAGTACATCTCGCTTTTTATATTTATGTATGATTTGAGTGTAATGTCCCAGAGCGCTGTATCTGCCCTTTCCAGTTTTCTACTTGGTTCATGTTTACTCTAACCATAAACATTCATATTCAATGTAAGAGCATAATAAAACATAACATATGACTCCTCTTGCTCTATTGCTTGTTCCCTTATCACTTTGGGCTTCGATTACTGCAATTGTTTCCTAAGTAGACTTCTTGCTTATAGTTACCTCAGCATCTAGTTCCTCCTTCATTGAACTGATAGCCCAAAGTCACAGGTTCTAGTCTGCCCTATTAAGCTCTGTTAGTTACATGATATAGATTCTGCTACTGTTTGGGTCTTATTTTTCTTATCTGTAAAATGAAGAGGTGTGAAAAGCTTATCTCAATGATCTCTTTTTACCTAAAATTAAATGGCTCCTTTCTTACTGTGTCTGTCTACCCAGTGTGTTTCAGTTATCTCATGCCTATTAACCTGAAATGCGTTTTTCACACTGTCCACCCAAATCTTACTAATTTTTCAAGATCCATTTCAAATGTCACCTTCTCCACAATGCTGCTTTGCTAATGTTGGCCAACAATAATTTATTCTCTTAAAGTCATACATTCAAAAAATACTTAGTGAGTCCCTACTCTGCATCAGGGTACTGGAACTGCAAGAAATTCATGAGAGAAACATGGCCCATGCACTAAAAAAAGCTTACAGTGTAGTGGGAAAGACAGGTAAGAAACTACTAACAAATGAAGATTGTGATAAGAAGGCTGAGGGAGTGTGCACATGTACATTATTTATATAGTGTAATCAGAGAAGGCTTCTTTCTTATAGTATTCTTGGTGCATAGAAACCACTAATAATTTAATCCATTATTATCTTAAGATGATATTTGACTTACTATGTGTGTAAATTTTGCTTCCCAAAAGATATTGCAGTAACAATGATAGTTTTTGTCGTAACTGAGGATTTAAGATGTGCCAATTATTGTACTGGACAATTCACATGTGTTTTATCATTTCATCCATAGAACAGAGTAGGTATAGTCATCATTATCACATTTTACTCACGATGAGGAAAAAGTCAGACAAGTAGTGAGTGGCAAGGCTGGAACTAACATCTATGTCTGAAATGCACTCCTTCTTAGAGACAAGGATCATATTTAGATAGTTTGAGTATCAGTTGTTTGCATATAACAGGCATTTAACTCATAACACTTTACTTGGTTCCTTCAGTAGATGTTATGTTTTCGGGAGGCAATTTCCAGTTCTGAGCATAAACTTAATTGGACTCTAGAGTTTTTCCTTCTTTCTTTTTTAAAAGATATTATTATTGATTTCAGAGAGAGAGAGAGAGAGAGAGAGAGAGAGAGAGAGAGAGAGAGAGAGAAACATCAATGATGAGAGAGAATCATTGGTTGGCTGTCTCCTGCACACCCCCTACTAGGGATCAAGCTGATGTGACTTAACCGGGAATCAAAGCATGACCTTCTGGTTTATAGGTCAACATTCAATCACTGAGCCACACTGGCCAGGCTCAAAAGTTTTCCTTAAAGGTAGAGATCTTTGGATTGAAAATACTGGGCAAAGGAATTTCTAATCTAGTTTCTAACAGTTTTTGATCATCTTATTCCTAATTGGTACCAAGTTAGGTATGCATGATGTTTTCCTGTTATAAGGAGATGTGAATCTCATATCAGCAATTGTCCATTTTTAGTTTATACTCTTTTGCTCAAATTATTTTGACTCAAAAATTAAAAATAGTCAATGGTAAGGATGTATAGATAGGAGAATTGTTGCACACACAGTAGGAAATTTAGTAAAATCAATTAATGAAGGACCCCTTTCACAAAGTTGAGTTAGATCGTAGGCATGGTAAATCCAAAAGAGCAGCTTAAAGAAAAAAGTATATTTGATTCAGAATACACTTCAGCATTATTTTGTTGTGGCTTTCCCACTGCTGGCAAAAATGAGCATAATTTCTGAGGGCACTTGTATTGACACAAGAGTTCAAATGAGAGCTTAAAAAAGCACCAGTTTATAAATTTGTTGACTTTCACCTTTACTTGAATGAATTGGTAGCTTTTCTCTTCTAGATCTAGCCAGGTAAATGAGTGTTCTATTTACTTAGCATTATTGAGTCATAACTGATGTACAAAAAATGCACACATTTAATGTACAGGTTGGGGTAAAAGTAGGTTTACAATAGTTCATATTGAAAAGAATACAATAATTAATAAATAAGAATATAAGAATAAATCTGTGTTTGGTGTACTCACATCTGTAAGCCTACTTTTAAAAAATGTATTTTTATTGATTTCAGAGAGGAAGGGAGAGGGAGAGAAATATAGAAATATCAATAGTGAGAAATAATCATTTATTGGTTGCCTCTTGCATGCCTCCCATTGGGGACTGAGCATACAACTGGGGCATGTGCCCTTGACCAGAATTGAACCTGGAACCCTTCAGTCCTCAGGCCCATACTCTATCCACTGAGAAAAACCAGCTAGGCCTATAAGCCTACTTTTGCTGAACACTATATACATCTTGGTAAGTTTATATATATGCATATACCCATGATACCATCAAACACTGAACATACCCATCACCTCCAAAAATTTTCTTGTGTTCTTTCATGTTTATTATTTTTTGGTGTTAAGAACATTTAATATGCAATCTATCCTCAATATATAACTTATTCATCTTATATACCAGAAACTTTATATCCACTGAGCTACAATTCCCTAGTTCCCCCACCCCCTGAACTCTCGTAAGCACCATTCTATTATCTGTTTCTATGAGTTTCACTATTTTGGATTCCTCACAAGATATTTATATGAAAAGGTTCTTAGTTAAAAAAATGATATGACATTGTCAATAAAAACTTGAAATCTTCATTGCTGATAAACTGAAATGTGGTTAATACATATATGTAGATAACTGAGAACTAGCTTTTAAAATTATGCCTTGAACTGCACACTGCTAAACTTTCAAAAATCGAAAAACATTTTATTGGCTCATATGAAAACTATCTGAGATATGACAGAACTCAGGAGTAAACGAAGAAACTGCATTTCAGAAGGAGAAAGAGAAAGCAGTGGGCTGGGGTGGGGAGATACACATGATGTGAATATACAAATAGGAATTTACTATTTTAAAAGATTGAAGAACAAAAATAAAAGCAGAAAAAACACTCAATGTCTCTTCATAAGCTAGAAAATAGATAAAAGCATCTTTTAACTAAAAAATAAGACCTACCAAATATCTGAAACAAATTTACTCTTTTAATGGTAAAACAAAATACAGGAACAAAGATTTCACCAGTAAATTTAACATATACTTTGAGTCCTGAACAATGCAACTGGATAATAAAAAGAAATAAAATGTATAAGTAACAGAAAGGGAAAGACAAATGATCATTATTTGTAGACAACATGATTATCCACCTATAAAATCCAAGAGACTGAAGTGAGAAACTTAGCATTAATGAAATTACTCAATAAAGTGGATATACACAAGATCAACATTTAAGCATTAATACAAAAATGTGTTAAAACAAAAAAAGAATCCCATTCACAACAGATAGAAATAAAACCCTCACAAAATATTTAGAAAATAAATCTAATATGAAATGTATAAGATTATGCATTCCTTTTCACAAATATGTACTGAATAGGCAATGGGACTGCAATAATAAAGAAAGTAAATAAATGACAAACTCATGATGCCTGTCCTTACAGAGTTTATAAAGTACAGTGGGGTGAAAAACTTCAAAGAATTTACCAGTAAATACAATGAACTGGTAAGTACTATGAAGAAGTACATGGTGCCTTGCGGATATATAAGAGGAGAAATTAATTTAGTGAGAAAGGTTGTGGGAGGTTTCCCTGTGGAAAAGATTATTCTGGAGCCCCAGAAAGCATTATCTAGGTGGAGAATTGGGGGTGGGGGGATGAAAAAGGTACTCTAGAAAGACTCAGAATCAAGTGTAAAGACCTTGTGGCAAAAGAGAATAATGCCATTTTAAGGAATTAAAACTAAAAAAATAAAAGGATATGTGGTAGGCTGTATAATGAATGCCCTTGCCTACCCCAAAATGTCCATGTCCTTAATCCCTAGAACTTGTAAATATGTTATTGAGGGTGAAAGGGACTTTTCAGATGGAATTAATTTAAGGATCTTGAGACATTGGTTCTGGATCCAATGTAATTATAAGAATCCTTTTGAGAGGAAGGCAGAAGTGTCAAATTCAGAGAGAAGGTGATGTGATGATGGAAGTAGAGGCTGGAGTGACACACCCAGAAGCAAAGAAGCTGGCAGTCTCTAGAACTGGTAAAGGCAAGATATGGATTCTCCCCTGGAGCCTTCAGAAGAAACTAGACTTTCAGATACCTTGATTTTTATTCTATTAAGACTGACTTTGGACTTCCGATTTTAAAACTATAACCTAAATTTGGGTTATTTTAAATCATAAAATTTATGCTTATTTGGTACAGCATCAATAAGAAACTCATACAGATTTAATATAATTTAAAGAAAAATAATTCATCAACTATCAAAGTAGAACTGATCAATTTTTACCATGAAATTATATGGCATATGTGAATCACAGAATAAATAAATACATTGTTACAGAATAAAGGGAAGTTTAATAGCAAGTTCATTAACCCTTTGCACTCCGCTGTCCCCTCTCAGGGGACATCGGAATTCTAGCATATCACTCTGATATCCCCTCTCAGGGGGCATTGCAGTTTATTAGTGATTACGGGGAATTGAGTTATTTCAACGCACGTTTCCGCCGCAAAGTAGCATCGAGTAGCTGGTAGCCAATATCCAGAATGGTTCAGAGTGCAAAGGGTTAAAAATCTCACATTTACGACTTACAAAATGGTTCAATATTTGTTGTATTTAAAAGCTTATTTTCAATAGATTATACCTGCTAAAATGAAGACTGACCAGCTGATATCTTCAGTTGAATATCAAGGATAGTAGATAGTATTCCTACTAACATGACTTACAAGGTTTATTTTATACATGTATATACATGAAATTATGTATATTGGTATTAAATATCATGTTACATAAAGAAATACATCATTCAGAAAGTTTAAATGTAGAGTGTCAAACATTTGTAAGGTTTAAACACCACAAGATTAATTTAATACCTATCTCTTACCTTTAGAGAAATTACTAAATATTTTATAATGGTACCCTATTTTTTCCTTTGAAAAAATGAAATTAAAAAATGACATTGCCACGTTATTATTTATTAAGAGGTATAATAACTACACTATGATTACAGAGAAATTTTAACATCTGTAATAGTGTTTTGAGAAATGATTAAAATGTCAAATAGATTCTGAATCTACATATTTCAAGTTTGTATAGCAATAATTTTTAAGTCTATAGCTTCCAATGATAAGTTAAATATAAGCACATCATATGATGACTTCGACAGTCTTAATTTTTAGGTATCAGAAAATAAACTTTGTGTCATATACCATTGTATATTAAACAATTACAGTGCTTTCTTTCATCTAAATTAGAATTTAAGAAACAAAAACAGGAGTTTTGTGTCTTTTGTTTGAATAAATGGTTTTTAAGTAGCTGAGAAGTTTTTCTATTTCAAACAGATACAAAAATCCACAAGAACTGGGTCTTAAATTATAAGAGATAATTTGCCTCAAACTAAGTGTATTGTTTTTTTTTTGAATACTCTATTACTGTTGTAAGCAGAACACACAGATGGCATGGGCCATAAAAATATAATTAAGCTTTACAGTATTGTTCCTATCAGGTTTCAGAAGTGTACTTTAGCTTAAGTAATAGTGCTGGATATGTGAGTACATACAATATCCTGAACTTTAAGTTTGTGGATAAATATGTAAAAGGTGATATATTTAGTTGTTTCCTATCTGTTACAGAATCAAATCCATTTCCATTTCACTCCACATTCTTGGCCTTCAGTTTCAAACAAGTTGAGAATAATTTTAGGAGAGGGTATATTAACTAAGAGGGGGAAAAAAGGCAATTGTGCTAATTCTTCTTTTTAATCAGAAAACACTTTGATTTCTTTAAAAAAATAAACCAATACTTATCACCAGATATGACAGGTCTAGGATAACCTAGCTGGATAACCACAGCCAAAGACATTGAGAAGACAAACTTCTGAGACTCCTTTTCATCTAGTTATTTTGCATTTCAATAAAATGGTGATAACAGCACTTAGGCAACTGCCTCAAATCCCTTCATAAATGAAGCAGCATATACATATATTAATTATGTTTAAATAATGTATTCATACTTTGATGAACACTGGTTAACCTTTCTGATCAATAGTAATTGTTTAAAACTAGCAGTCTCACAGGATATATTAATAAAGAGGCTATCTAAATCTGAAAGCTGTTAGAGCTGTGTGAGGTTCTCTAGGGACTGCCAGGCAATAAGGGTTGTTCCACAGAAATACCAGCACATTGCGTGCCTGTCTTCCTTCTTTCTCTGTTTCCCCTGCTTAGCAAGCTTGTTGACTAAGGCATTGGTGCAAGGCCTGGGAGGCTGAAGAGGTCCTAAGAGATCACACAAAAAGGTCACAAGATTCTTTGTACTAGTAAGTGTCATGTTTAGCAAGTCAAGTAAACAAATAAATAAAGAGAATGCAGGAAGTGACTAAGATATAACCCATATATGCAGCCCCCAAAAGACAACCAAGAATTGCAAGTAACTTTGGTTGTGTTAATTCATTTGCATTGTTTAATAAAAAGTGCTAACAGCGATGATTTCCTGAGTGTTTTCCATGCATGTCATTGTGTGCTAAGTGCTTTTTATAAGTAACAATCGTCTTTCCAATAAAATTTTAAATATTCACTACTCTCTATAACAATATGTTGAATAGATATCATTATCCTTATTTTACAATAAGTTTATAGGGTTCCAGTAACTTATACAAGGTCACATAGCTTAAAAAAAAAAGCTGAGTAAATAAAAAAAAGATAACTTTCAGAAATATTTTACACCCAGAATATACACCTAACTAACATAGACTAAGTATGTAACACATGTTAAGTGAATAAACAGTATATATATGGCTAAAGACTACCTGGTAGCAAATGTCTACGACAAGGAAGAATCACCTACAGATGTAAAATTATGAATCAGATTTTAAATATATATAGTGGTAAAAGATACATAAAATTTATATATTAAGTGTATACTTTTTAGTGGCATTAAGTACATTCATATTGTTGTATAACCATCACACTATCCAAATATTCATCTCCAGAACTTTTTCATCTTCCCAAACTGAAACTCTGTACTGATTAAACAATAACTCCTCGTTCACCTGTGTGTGTGTGTGTGTGTGTGTGTGTGTGTGTTTCTGTGTGTGTGTATTTAATTCAAGTCTAATTATTTGATTAAAATCTCAGAATGTTAGTGCTTAAAGCCATTCTGTCTTATCATGTGGTAGTAAGTATGTTATGATCCCAGGTACCTGTTAACCAATTATGGGAGAACAAAAAGTTCACTTTTGGAAATACAATTACAATTGTATTTACTAAATAAGTAGATTTAGAGGAACACACAGAAATTTAAGGACAGAACTATTAAGTCATCAATATATTATTTGCTCTCTATTGTGCTAATGGTTGTTATTCAGTCTTTGTTTATAATCTATAAAAACTAACGATATGTATGTTGAGAAGTAAAGGTTTACTAAAGGTCTACTTAAATTATGTCTTTGCTCAGCTTAGCTGATGTGGCTCAGTGGCTAGGTGTTGACCCATGCACCAAGAGGTCACTGGTTTGATTTCCAGTTGGAGCACCTGCCTAGGTTGTGAGCCCCAGTGGGGGAACGTGCAGGAGGCAGTTGATCAATGCTTCTCTCTTATCAATGTTTCTATCTCTAAAATCAATATAACATATTTTTAAAAAATGTCTTTTTTCATCTTTTTTTTTAAAAAGTGCTATACTTACTGATAAATATTGAAAATGTATGCCTGTTACATTATCAGGGGTCCTCAAACTTTTTAAAGTGGGGGCCAGATCACGGTCCCTCAGAGAGCTGGAGGGCCGGACTATATGAACTACTAATTCCTACTGTAACACCTCGGCTGCGCTCACTGCCCAAAAAACCTGGCGGGCCGGATCAGACTCCTCTGCGGGCCGCATGTGGCCCGCGGGCCGTAGTTTGAAGACCCCTGCAAGTTAGGTAAATAAGAATTACCAAAGCTAAATTTATAATAAAATATTTAGAATCTACAAAAAACTTTAGTTTTATATGTAGAGCTCTTAACTTAGTAACCTAAAAACACAGGAAAAGAAGTAAGGAACTTGGCCATCAAGATGTTGGAGTAAGAGTGGAAAAAAGCAGTTTGGGAACCCAAGAGATACAGTTATTTAAACAATTATGTTCAGGCCATAGTTTTGGGTGTACATTTAAAACAGGATGTCGAATATCTGTGCCACATGATAAAAAATGGTAGTAGAACCTAATCAAGGCAATAGCATAATTTTACTCACAATCTTATTTTAATCATGTAAGTGTTTAAGTAGCAAAGCTGTGACAATTCTTTGTTATTTTTTAAAATCTTTAAACAGAGTTTAAAGACTAAAAATTTGAGTTGTAAGGTACAAGAAACTTACTGAAAACCCACTTAAGCAATTGTGACAGTTTAAAGGGTAATATTTAGTCTTCAAAATAAACTAATTTATACTGGTTATAAAATAGAAATATTGGATATTTTCTTTTCACAGTAAAAAAATAAAGAACATTGAGAGAGAGAGAGAGAGAGAGAGAGAGAGAGAGAGAGAGAGAGAGAGAAGAAAAAAATGCTGAGTACACAATCCTTACTGTTATCCAAAAACTATATGGGAAGATATAGTATCCCGGAAAGACAATTTTTCTTATATAGCAGTTCAAGTCAATGGCTGGCTATTTGAAACCTTAAAAACAATTTAGGCATTAAGGATATTGAAGTGAAAGGAAAATCACATTAGAAAGGAGTGACTTAAGTCCAAGTCTAGGCTCTAGTCTTGTAGAGGAGGACACTGTATAGGTAAGAGAGGGATGAGGATGAAAGGTAGAGAGGAAGGAATCTACTCATGTGTGCATTTATATTATCATGTAGGAAATAGGCAAGGAGAATGAATAAGATTTTCTATATTTCTTCAGGATGCATTGAAATTGCAACGTTGAACATGTGCTTTATCGGAAGCTTCCCTGAATGAACTCCCAAAGGTCAGTAATCTTTCAACACAAAGATCCCTTATCTTGCCTCAGTAATCTGTTACTGAGCCGTCATCCAAGCATTGGGAATCAGAAGACTTTGGTTCCGGATTTGGCTGTTACTTTCTGTGTGAGATTGGAAAACTTATTTTTCTGGGCCTCTGGTACCTTCCACAGAGCCAACAATCTTTATCCTCAATTCACAAATCTAAGAAAACTTTGAAAACCTTAACATATTAATTAGATGGCCGAGATCTGTCTGATATTTCCTCTTGATTATGCTTTTTGTACAGGGAAGCCACTAATATGAGACTCTGCTCTTGAGTGTCTCATCAAGGTGGTATGCCCCACGTGATCTCAATCCACTTGTGATGTGAACTGATTGATCACTTGGTCATGCTGTTAATCAGGTTTTTGTACTGAAAAGTCATCATTCTTCCCTTTGTAACTGACTAGCAGTTTGGAAATACTTTGAGATTATGTCAATATCCTATTCCTCATCAACCCATCAGCCACTTTAGCCTCCATTGACAATTCCTGTCTGAACTAAATACAACTATGTTTGTTAAATGGTGATTTTCTATTTTATTATTACTCCAGTTTATTCGTTGGTATTCTGTATGAAAGCGGTTTCTCTTTTCATCTATCTATCTATCTATCTATCTATCTATCAATCATCTATCTATCTCAGTATATACTCATGGATTTCAATTTTTACTGCTTTACTTTCTGTGCCCCAGCTCCAGAATCAGCTTTTTTGCCAAAGCTTCCCTTCCCTCACTTTCCTTGTTTTTATTTATTTCATTAGTGGGAAATGACACATAGAAACCAATATCTGGGTAGTTGGACAATTCCTTATGTTATTATTGCTTCTAAGTTCTCCAGAAAATAAAGCTAAGAACATATGTATGTATACAGTACATATAAAACATATAGATAAATCTATAACTCTTCCTGTATTTATCTGTATATGTGTGCAAGCAAATGCGAGTGGTGTTTACTCATGAGCAGTTGTGTTTATTTTTTCTAAAATTATCTCTTTCAAATGTCAAGCAATATTTTCTAGTTTAGTAGACCCAAATTTTTATCTACTATATTCACATGCCACATAATTACATGTATTTTGATCTTAACCCCTTTTAACCTTAGTATTGTAAGACTGAGAAGTATTGGTCTTTTATTTTGCTTTCTTACAGCAACCACCTTGTCCTCATTCCATTTCCATCATTGCATTGGCAAAGAAAATTCTGTTAGAGTTAGGGAATTGAGTAGGAAGAAACATAGGAACACATATTATTTAAATTTTCCTATGAATACAGAAATGCAATTACAGGTGTATGCACCAAAAATGTATATTTTTTGTTCATTCCCAATACAAAAGTATAAAAAGGATGTGAAAAAGTATTTTTAAAATATGTTTTCATTTATTATTTTAGAGAGGGGGGAGAAAGAGAGTGAGAGCGAGAGCGAGAGCGAGAGTGAAAGCTAGAGAGAGAGAGAGAGAGAGAGAGAGAGAGAGAGAGAGAGAGAGAGAGAGAGAGAGAGACATTTTTGTGAGATAGAAACATCAATCAGTTGCCTCCTATAAACACCCCCACTGGGGAACAAAACCACAACCTAGGTACATGCCCTGACTGGGAATTGAACCAGAAACCTTTCAGTGTATAGGACAAGGCACAATCAACTGAGCCACATTGACCTGGGCAAGAAATATATTTTAACTATTTTCAAACATATAAAATAACTCAGAGAGATACAATAAATAACTCAGAGAGATAAAGAGTTTATCTAAAATAGGCCTAGAGAACCAAAATTTATCAATTTAATACAAATATGTGTTTAAAGTTTCAAATTTAAGTATGCTCTGCATATTTTATACTGAATTAAACTAACAAACACCCACGTTACAGCTGGGAGGGTTAAACAATAGTATTCAAATCTGATGCAGATATAACAGCTGTTCAAATACCAGGGAGTATTTTACTTAAAAATGTGACCATTTAGTTCTGTTAAATATAAACTGCTATTCTGGCTGTGCATGCTTTATTCCCCACTCCCCCCAAAAGAAATCCTTAAAATGTTAATTTCCTAACATGTAGTAGAATCACTATTGAAATTCAATGGTTTTTCTTCTTGAACTTAATTTTTTCTTTCCCAACTTCCTAAAAAACCGAGTGGAATAATTCTCTTCTAACCTCATCTCGCATCTTCTGCACTCCATTCACCTCATCAGCTGCTCATGACAATACAAAAATAATATAATTAATAACTGGAAGAGTGGTACTGTTTTTGAAGGGGCACTGATTAATTGTACTTAAATTCCTAATTTTTGACAGAAACAAATTCAGACATTTTAAATTGTAGACAGTAATTCCATCATAGCTACACTGTAGACATGTTAAATTATGAGTTGTACAACTACAATTCTCAAGGATAAAACAAAGAAATAAAATCCTAATGTTTCCAAGAATAACTATAAATATACTTAATTTAAAGAATGTCATCAGCATTAAAAGTGTATTGGATTATTTGTAAATGAAGGAGGTGGTACATTACTTAACTTCTTGGGACATGGAAAAGAAATGAGATGATTTTAAATAAATTATTTCCCAAGAGACAATTCCTTAATCTGTTATCCAAAGGAAAACATAACTTCCTCCTCCATTATACTTCAGAAATTGAGAAGAAAGCTCCGATACAAGGAAACTATTTCTTAATCTTTATTTTTGAGAGTATTACAGATGTCTCTCCCTGCCTCCCCACCCCGCTCCCACCCTCATTGTCCCCTCCACCAGGTTCCTGCTCAGCCCCAAGCCTTAACCATCTAATCTTTTTAGCAGGATGAAGACACAAGCTATGCATGGAGGCATTATCATCCTACTGGAAAGGGAAACAAAGATTCAGAGATACATAACTCTTCCAAAGTCATATGGAAGTCCAAGGCTGCTTCTCAACAAGAAACCAGTTTATATCAGCATGTTACATCCTTTGAGCAGGGAGTAGAGTCTAGGTCTCTCCCCTCCTTCCCTAATAAATATAGGGCACTTGCCACATGTCAGAAACTCTGTTAGGCTATGGATTCAATGATGAACAAGACATTCGTGGTCTCTGTGTTTAGGGCACTGAGTATGTAGAAGGAGATAAGAAAAGTAATTGCAATGCAAGTATGGTTAAAGTAAAGGATGCTATGAGAGAACAAATAAGGGATGGATCAGAGAAGCCTCAAAGGGGTCGGTGACATTTTATGTAGCCTAAGGAATAAATGAAAGTTAGCTTGGTTGACATAACACTGGTAGGTGCTGGAGAAGCTGTTAGATGGAAAGTACTCTATGTATGAATATACTTTTGAGAAACTGAAGAATTTAAGGATAAAGCACAGAAAAATTCCTCTTTTGCTAACCTGGTCCTGCTCTTGCTCTTCAGCAAAGCCAGAGAGAAGAATCAGCACCCAACATCCCACACTACTCTAAGATGAGCTATGGGCAAGAAATAAACAGTAAATGTTTTGGGACAGGTAGGACTTACTATGCCCTTGGAAATGGAAATCTATGGTTTACTTTTTATTTATTTTTAATGGAAAGAACAGGTCAACTCAGAAACTATTCTCTAAAGAGTTTTCAAAATTCATTATCACAGTAGTGGGGCAGCAAAGATTAAAGAAAAGATCCCACTTGCAGAAATGCTATAATTTTTTTAGATTTCAGATCACAGCACTTATTGACATGAACTTGGCTGGCTATTCTGTATTAAACTTTAGGTGCCTCCCAGTTAAAACGAAGGGGTTGAAAAGGATGGCTGTACTCTTCCCTCCTGCTCTACTATTTGGGCTCTGTGAACAATTCAAGGACCATCACAGTATCAAGACTCTGCTCCTTGAGCCCTCTGAGTTCCCTCAAGTCATTGTAGGAACCGTTCCATTCAAGCAGAGCAGCTCTGATTTTGTCAAATTTTTAAAATGGGCTTCTGAATAAGATTTTAGAGAGATAAAAGTTTCCATGGCTTAAGAAACTAGAAAATCACTTTCCATTTCATTGCTTTGTTGCATCAACCCCTAATGCTTAAATCCTTACTAGGAGTAACTTAAAACATGGGGCAATTTTCCTATTGCTATGAATTTTCCTATTGCATAAATCTCCGAGTTCTTGAATGATGTTTCCATACTCTGATCAGATATTTATTATTCAGTAAGTGACTGATAAGATATTTATTATTCTATCAAAATAACTAGCTCTGTGTCATCTCAGAGAGTTTCAGGAAAAAGAGTATTAGAAATATTTATATTCTTATATTCCTAGTTCATAATTGTCATTATAAACATTGTGTTGATTGTCCTAAATGCAGAAATGACAAACTTGACCTTTGGTTGAACAAGTGGAAATATATGTACTATTTTATTTGGTAAGGTTAAGACAACGCTGGCAGTTAGTAAAGCAGTCCTACATTTACTATGGACTATTTTTTTTAAGCTTGAAGGTAAAATTGAGGGTTTATAAATGAGAAAATGATGTACTAAAAGCAAGACACTAAATCAATTTTAAATATGAAACACAATTTATGCCCGACTTTAAAACTCATCCGCAAAACATTAATCTACACAAAGGCCAGAAGCTGAATGAAGCATAATTTGTGAAACTGCTACCTTTCATCACAACCTCTAACTGAAAAGGTCATTAGATATGTTATATCTAAGTGAGCAGCTTATCCCTGCTTCATTACTGATAATTAAGACAAGTAATATTTTCTTGACAGTAATGTGTCCGTTAACAGATATAGTCTAGTTTGCATAAAATAAGCATTAATTACCACAGTACTACCACAGATTAAAAAAAAATTAAGTACCTGTATAACATGGCTTCATTATTTTTTCCCTTAATTTCCTCAAAGAATTAACAGGCTCAGAAAACATAATGTACATATTAAGGAATTCATCTTTCGTCATGTTTTAAATTCATAAGGTACATAACTAAAAAGGTATTCTGAAAAAGAGATAAATGGAAATCAATTGGGTGTCATTTAAATTATCTGCACTAACTTGCTTTGCTGAGATACTTGAAATGCAACTTAAGATGCAGCAGCTTTTTAATATTAAGACTTCTTAAGTCTTAATGTAGGGCATTTGGGGAGATATTAAACAATATTCTGGTGTTGAAAGAAACTGACTGAAAACAAAAAATTAAAGAGCCACAGAAGTACTTTAGAAAGGTTTTGAATAAGAAAGCATGAGTCGATCTGCTCAGTAAAGGAGACCGTAAGTACTACTAGTAATGGTGACTATTTACTACGTGACTAATATGTACTACTAGAGGCCCGGCACATGAAATTATGTGGGTAGGGGCTTTAGGGCTAGCCTGCGATCAGGGCCATCTTCTGCCTGTTTGTCAGTCCCCAGGCCACCTCCGCCGCCAGGGCAGGTAGGTCACAGGTGTGCCCTGCAGCTTCTGTCAATGCCGCAAGCCCCAGCAGAAGTGGTGGCAGCACCCATGTGAGCAGCCCTGAGTGGGTAGTGTGTTCCATCAGCGGCTGCCCTGGTGCACGTGGATGGAGGTGAAGTTGCCAGCGCCTGCTTTCCTGACCGCCTGAGCTCCCAGCAGCAGGGGATGAGTTGGGGATCCCAAGGGCCTGACAGCCAGCCTGGTCCTCCAGTCACCCACCCCGATTCCTCCATTCACCCTCGCTATTCATTGGAGCCTGCAGGCTGCAGGGTGGGACCAAGAGGTCAGCTATTCCACCCTCTTGCTAGTCCCCAGTCCTGCCCCACTGCCACCCACCGGCTTCGGCTTCCCTGTGTGGGTGGGGATGGGGGTGGGGTGGAAGAGATGGGTGAGGTGAAGAACCAAGAGGTGGTCAATGCACCTCATGGCAACTGGTCCAGTGGTCTTTCCAGTCATTATGCTTATGGTCCCTGGCCTTTTATTATATAGGATGTGTACCAAGTACACATGTGTCTCAGTTTATCCTCACAGCCATCTCATGAGGCTAATATTACTGTCCAAATTTTACAGATGAAGAAAAAGGTAAAATAGCTTGCCTTCAGTAACATAACTAGCAAATGGTGGGCTGGGTCTACAGAACTCTGGAGTCCACACACTTCAGTACTTTCCCACACATTCTTATCAACAGATTTGGTTGAAGTGTTCCTTTTATTATTATTATTTTTTTTTTTTAGGACAGTCAACAGACATATATTTCTTTTTTTAATTTTTTAATTTTTTTAATTTTATTGATTTTGTACAGAGAGGAAGGGAGAGAGATAAGAGAGTTAGAAACATCGATGAGAGAGAGTCATCGATCAGCTGCCTCTTGCACACCCCCTACTGGGGATATGCCCGCAACCAAGGTACATGCCCTTGACCGGAATCGAACCCGGGACCCTTCAGTCCCCAAGCCGACGCTCTATCCATTGAGCCAAACCGGTTTCGGCCAGACATATATTTCTTAAGTATCTATTAGGAAGGAGAAAAGAGATGGATCATTTGAGTGGGTAAGCCACTATTCTCAAGTAAGTAAGAGCTTACTGAAGCTAAAAGCATCCTCAAAAGAACAAGAAGACACCAATTGATAATACTTTTATTATAATAGTTTATGAAATAAAGAGTCTATGCTCAAAAGTTTCTCAAAGTACTAAAGTGAACTTGAGCAAGGTGCTTACATGTCAACAGAACTTGGTGAAGCATTCCACTCAGTGACGAAGTTAAAATGCCATAAAGTTGAGAAACCACAAATCCTAGTCTGTTTAATTTATTGCTCTCTCAGTAATGATAAAAGCTCCAAATAAGAAATCTCTTCAATTTTTCTCTAAACTGACCTCTTTTTGTGTAGATGCAAATTAATGCAGCATGTATATAGAATTCAAGGACTCTCATGATTTCTCTATCTCTAGGCACTTCTGCACACTGTCCACTTTATAAAGTAGAGAGTGACTATGCACATTAGTAAAATAGTAGTAATAACACTGGATGTTCATTTTCTAGCAAAATATTATTAATTCTTCAACTTCAACATTAATGAAACAGGACAGAATAACTATATTCTATTATTAAATTTCTTTTACTCCAATACATCTGGTAAGACTTACTGGGGGTCTAAAAAGACCCTAAGAGTGGAAGGAGAGAATGCTTGAAATATTAGGGTTATCTTTAGATTTCAGTTCAAATGCAACTACTTAGGTTATGACTTTCAAAGGTCAATTCTTTTTGGCTAAATAAGTAGAAAATTGGTCCCGGTAAGCAGGCATGTATCTCCTGGGGGTGAGGTTGGAGGTGGGGTAGGGAGAAACCATTGCATTATATTACAGCAATGATAGAATAATTGTCCATAATTTTACATTCACATATATAAACAGTATTAGCATAATATCATTCTTTGTTAACATTTAGAGGGTTGTAATTATTTTAGGAATAATGAGTTTCTATAAGGCATCTGTTTTTTCCCAAAGTATTTTGGTTGAAGCCTGATTTGCGTGAAAACATCAATAACCTCTTGCTCCAGACTGAGAGCATCAGCAAGCTTTAACAGATGGCCTCATTTAAAAATCATTTGTAAGATATCTCACATTTATCCAACATGCTGTCAACTTCTTCCTTATATTCAATCATGATTTTACATATTTCTGTCATAAATATATTTTAATCCTGTGCATTCATGGAAATCACACAATTTAGTATTTATACTTAATTTGGTTTGGGGCAGCCCTGATTCTTTCACACTTATGTATGCCACTAGCCAAAAAATTATAGAATGATTAATTATAGAATGAAAAATAAAAAGTTTACCATTAACTTATGAAAATGCAACCTAACACAACATTTTAATCAAAGACCAAGTGGGAAGAACAAAAGAATGAAAAAACTATCCTTCTGCCTGTTATTCTCTCTCCTTTCTTTCATACTGAAGAACCAGGAACAGAACGGATATTTGTGTCTACTTCTTTACCTCTCATTCACTATTTATTTAATTAAAAAATAGTTTTATTGATTTCAGAGAGGGAGAGGGAGAGATAGAAACATCAATAATGAGAGAGAATTACCATCGGCTGCCTCCTGCATACCTCCAATAGGGATCTAGCCTGCAACCTGCACATGTGCCCTGACTAGGAATCGAACTGTGACCTCCTGTTTCAGAGGTTGATGCCCAACCACTGAGCCATACCTTTCGGGCTTTCATTCACTTTTAAAAATATATTTTTAAAATTGAAAATTCTAGTCTTTAACCAATTGTATGTAACCAAGGTTCTGTATCCATATCCCTGAAACTCTTAGACAATGGCCCATCACCCATGATACTCACATCCTATCTAATAAAGAGGGAATTTACTAATTGACCCTCAAGCCATTGCAAAGATGGTGGCACCGACAGCCAATAAGGAGGGAATATGCTAATTGACTGCCACACCTTCAAAGATGGCAGCGCCCATAGCCACAAGATGGTGGTACCCAGTGCCCTCAGCCCTGCCGGGGTGGCAGGTGGGCCTGGGTGCTCCACACGCCTGCCTCTAGAGTTCCCCAGTTCCCTCAGCCTCCCAGCCACCCAGGGCCAGCCTGCAGCTCAGGCAAGCCTTGGATGGCGGCTGCCCAGCTGCCCAGGGCTGCCTGAGGCTCAAGTAACCAGGGCCGGCCAAGGCTTGCGCTGCCGGCAGTGGCAGCAACAGAGGTGTGACGAAGACTTACCTTCCCCTGATTGCCAGGTCGCCTCCCGCCCCTGAGGGCTCCCAAACTGTGAGAAGGGGCAGGCGAGGCTGAGGGACCCCCCTCTCTAGTGCATGAATTTTCATACCCGGGATTTCTATTACTAAATAAAATGGACTGCTCTTTCAATGATTCAGTTGTTGATTTTATTCATTGTTCAATACATATAGCATTGTTCTTTATTCTCTCCTCAAAATTCTTTCCTCTCTCAATTTCCTTAAGATCACTCCATAGGATTCTTTTGCTTTCTCCTCTTCTGAATCCAAACACATTTTCTAATCTTACTTACTTTAAACACTTAACTACCAGATATACAACACTGATTCCCAAATTGATATCTCTGGCCCAACTATCTCCTCTAAACCAATTCACACATCCAGATGTTCATTTCACTTGCAGGACCCAAACTGCACCTTTTCCTACAGTCCTTACTCTAGTGAAAGACACCTACCCCATAATGTCATTCAAATCAGAAATTTGGAAGCCATCTTATACTCCTCCTTCTCCCTCACCAAGTGACTAAACTTAGTTGATTTTATTTCATTTCTGCCAGGTTCTTTCCTTATTTCAGGATATCATAATGATGATGATGGTGACCTGGCCTCAGGCAATATTTTCCTAAATTGACTCTGCCTCCAGTCTTGTCATACCCTTCAATTTATCTTTTCATGCTGCTGCCAGAGTGATACTTCTAAAACACAAATCTGATTAGTAGTCCCTGTGCAAAATTCATAGCCCATGAGAGAGAACCAAAAATCATTCTCTCCAGAAATAACACCAATAAGGGCTTCCTTCCCTTATTCAGGTAAACTAAAGTCAAAATAAAATAGTCAAATGCTTTCATTTAATTATAGTGAATATGTCTGCATTTAAGATAATTAAGAAATCATTTCATACACTGCTCCCCTCACCTCATTCTCTCTCTCTCTCTCTCTCTCTCTCTCTCTCTCTCTCTCTCTCTCTCTCTCTCACACACACACACACACACACACACACATAGGGAAAATGAAAGAAAGATCAGAAATACAATATAGGTAGAATCTAGAATAAAATCAGTGTTAAAATAAATAGTAAGAGACCAGACTTACTGGTATTGACAAGAGAAAGAAGTTGACAACATTAATTGAATTAAGGCTAACATGACAAGTTAAATGATATACTATGGAAATATAAAATATCTGTGTATTTTCACAAGCGAGCTTGGCTTTTATCTTTGATAAGTGATGAAGCCTAGAAAGGATTAAAAAAAGAAATACTATATAATAAAGAGGTAATATGCAAATTGACCATCACACCCTCCCACAAGATGGCCACCAAAGGATGGCCAGCAGGGGAGGGCAGTTGGGGGCGATCAGGCCAGCAGAGGAGGGCAGTTGAGGGCAACTGGGCCTGTAGGGGAGGGAGGGAAGTTGAGGGGAGACAAAGCTGGCAGGGGAGGGTAGTTATGGGTGATCAGGTCAGCGGGGGGGGGGGGGGGGGGCAGTTGGAGGCGACTGGGCTGGCAGGGGAGCAGTTAGGCGTCAATCAGACTAGCAGGGGAGTGGTTGAGGGTGATCAGACTGGCAGGCAGAAGTGGTTAAGGGCAATCAGGCAGGGAGGCAGGCAAGTTGTTGGGAGCCAGCAGTCCCAGATTGTGAGAGGGATGTTTGACTGCCGGTTTAGGCCTGATCCCTGTGGAGAAGGTATGATGGGAGTAGGTAGAAGAGAGTAAAAGGAAGACTAATGGTGATAAAGGAGACCTGGCTTGGGGTGGTGAACACAAAATACAATATACAGATGGTATATTTTAGAATTGTTCACCTGAAACTTATATAATTTTATTAGCCAATGTCACCCCAATAAATTCAAAATCTCAAATTCAGTAACTCAATATCTCAAAAATAAACATTATTAGTTAAATTCATTAAAATATCTGTTTCATGCATCTCTACTAATTTATTGAGGCTTGGATCCAAATATGTGAAATTTCAACTCTTCAGTTACATATTCACCAACATTTTTCCTGATCTTGCATTAACTGCACTATAGCATTGAAATACATTTCAATTAACGACATAATTGGATATATGTAGTAGCAAAAATGGGCGGTGTGAGTAAATTATTCAATATCGAGATGTCTTTTTTTCAAATAAACTTCCTTTGTATTTTGTCCTTTTCTTTTTGCATAACTTTAAAAACTTTTCAGCATGATGTTCTAAAGTAACAATTTATACTTTATATGTGAGTATACATATTGAAATAGCATTTTAGAAGTTTAGTAAGATAAAAATCAAGACTATTAATATCCCAGCAGTACCTTCCACCCTTTCCAGACACCACCCAGGAAGACAGTCTCTTGTGTCTGTTTCTAAAATTTTGTTGTTTCGTGTTTCACATTACATTGCAATGCACCTGGAATTGATTTTTATTTAGTGCAAAGGAAGAGTCAAGATTCACTTTTTCTTCATGTGGTACCAGTTGACTGAGCACTATTTATTGAAAAAGCCCATCGTTTCCCAGTCACAATACAGTTTAAATGTAATAACTGCTACATCTCACTCTTCTCATGGCTTCTGGGGCCAAGAATTTTGTTCATTCAATCTGTCACAATCTCTTCCCTCCCCTCACCTCATTTTTCACTTCTATTTGACAATGATGATTTTCCTGCTTGCAAAGAATTTATATGCTAAGAAAACCAGATAGGGAAACAACTACCTTTACAAAGATCAGCAATATAATAGCAAAAAGAGAATAGCAATTGGCAAGTAGTTAACTTTAGTAGTTTCCAAAGCTTCATCACTACCATATCATGTACACCACCACTGAGCATACTTGACAATCACAGGTTTGTTTGTTTTTTAAACATACAAAACTATGCACTAGAAACCGGAATTAATGAAGACACTGATACTGATGTTATATAAAAAGCTACATTCAGTTTTTAGTAATATGAACAGAATGTTAATATAGTCCATAAATGTAAAATTAAATTGCTTCTGAATAAATCCTGAATAAATCATGTTTAATTTCGTGAGTATCCTTGGGTTTCAGAGAAAAACCATGCCCTTGCTGGCATTTTTCAAACAAGCCTTAGGTGAAGACCCCAATGCTATAGGGAAGAATGTTTCAGCTCCATTTACTCCTAATCCTAAAATGGACAACTGGCAAAAGGAAAAAAATAATGGTTAGTAGGTCAAGCTAGAAAGGTAAGTCATATTAATTGTCTACTAAATGAGATTTTCCATAGCAAGTATTTTGGCATAGCTTTTCAAATATACTCAGAACACAGACTTTTATTCAGATTAGATAAATACCTGTTTCCCCATTTTCTATCAAGAAAATGTGTCTACCGAAGAAATGGTGATGACTAGTAGCATCACACTCAAGGTTTTCCTATTAAAGTGCCAAAAGCATGCAAGCAATTTAATACACCCACTCAGAGGCAAGTTTTTCCATATTTAGTAATGAAAGAATGTATCTTCAATGCTTTGATGTGAATATTTTATTAAATAATTTAATTGTTAAAATGTTCCAAAAGCTTTGCTAAATATTCTACTAAATGCTCTATTATATAAAGTCTTCAAGAGGTTCTATACAGATCTTGTCCTATTGTTTACTTATATTAAGAAATACACGTGACTTTACATTTTCCAATGCAGTAAACAGACTAATGAATTGCTAATAATATCATCCATGCTGGATACTTGTAAAGATCATACTCAGGCTTATTTTTATGGTTATATGCTACCTTTCTAAGCCAAAGGCAATCTTAAATAATAAGTTGAAGTCTACTAGTAATAGTATATTTAAGGAAACCTTATATGGTTATGTTAAATACAGAAATGATGAGCTAATTATAATTTCATTAGAGACACAATCAAAAGAATTGAGAATACTAGCCCATTATATTGTATAGTAGAAATCCCAAACATATTTGGCATGCTTAAGCATGTATTTCCACTTAAATAATTCATATCTATACCTATAAAGTTTTGGTAATTGAAGTAGAGCTTGAAATGATGATAGTGGGATAAAGTTTATTCATCAAAAGCATGGCACATCTTCTGTCATATCATGACAGTTTCTGAAATTTCTGAGTTTTACTCTTCTATACTTAACAAACTAGCATCCATTCATATGGAAGCCATTTGGAAGCATGTTTTTAGAACTGTACAGTAAATGGATTGTGCATGTGATGGTTGTTTGGAGCATTACTTTTAATTCACATATGCTCAACAAGTGTCATATCTGAAGAATTATACGTAGGTTTTCACTGTAACAGAACAAACACCATTTATAACAATACCATTATAACACAATCTCCTTACAACCAGACTTCAGTCCCAAATGATGGTTTATCTTTTAAAAAAAGTAGTAACTGATATAACTTCAATGTAACTAAACTACCTGTACAGGTCTTTAGAAACTTCTGCAACAGAGAAGCCATTTACTGAATCATGAAATAATAATGAACATGGGGTACATTCATGTTGGTACCATTGCTATTACTTAAAACTAGGTCCAGCTGAATGGGCCGGTGGTGAATGAAAGCAATGCAGTGACGTGCAGAGGTATCTAGAGGTTTTCCTGTCTGTATCAGAAACTGAGCTGAAGAGTCAGCCATCAGCTTCCCTCCTCTTATCCCCTTTCTATGCTCCTAAGAGGGAAAAAAAAAAAAAAAAATACTACACAGCTAATAGCCTAAAACAAAGTTTGTGGTAGGATTAAGAGAATGGTAATTCTGTAGACCAGAGTTTGATGACCTATCTTTGTTGCCAGTAGTTAAACTTCAAGTCACATGACTACTTCAGAGGTTCACAGAAATCTGTATTTAGCAATCAGGGAAGACAGTGCTTTTCACAGTCACTTCACACATGGGTCTTTGCTGCGGCTTTCTATCTTGAGATGCCGTGGCCATTATTCACTGGGGAGCTCAAAGTGCCATAAGAAAGGCTGTTGTGCTGGGGTATCTTTATTTAGTTGTGGCCATCTAGATACTATGTGTCTGTAAGGGTTATTAGGTGATAGGCTAGACTAGCTGAGGCTAGGTTTCTATGTGCCTTTTGGTCTGACTAGAAGAAAGTAGGAAAATGGGAAAATATCTTGTTTATAAAGATATAAAATCTTATTTATATCTCAATTTAATGAGGCATTATATATAACTAGAGGCTTGGTGCACAAAATTCATGCACGGGAAGGGGAAGAGAGAGGGAAGGGAGAGGGGCCCTGAGTTGTGCCTTTACCCTCTCCAATCCAGGACCCCTTGGGGAATGTCTGACTGCTGGTTTGTGCCCGCACTTTAACAGATGACAGCTCCATTGTTTTTCTTTCTTTTTATGCTTAAACCCATTGGAATTAGTAGGTATGCAAAATGTATACATTTTGGGGGGACACCCTGTACATCTCTAGTCAATGGTGAAAGGAACCAACAGCGGATTTGGAACCCTAGACAGAGAACCTCGCTCATTCCCCGCTTGTCTCCCCACTCCACTTGCCACCTTCGCGGGCAGTGGGAGGATCAATGTTTTCTCTCATTAACTCGGAAAAGTATGTCCTGTCACCTGCTGCCCAGCAGGAGTGCGCTAGGCTCCAAGCGAGCAAGGCTCAGTCAGGGCAGCCTTCGCTCATGGGTGCCAGCACCCAAAGTGCACTTTGCTCCTCTACAAACTATCCCACTGTTTCACTGAGAGGACGGAACTCCTCTCCTCCTCTGTGTTCCTGATCGCTGACCGAAGGCACCTCAGTGAGGGCCGCCTGTGCCCACCAGGTGTGTCTGTCTGCACCTGCTCCTGCCTCAGCACTGATCTCCTGGCTGCATTGGCCTCTGTGGGAACACGGCATCACCACTCTGCCCTCTCACTGTCATCTCACAGGCGCCCACCCTCAGCACCCAGAACACCCAGACACCCTCCAAAGGACGTGAGTGTGTTGGAGGGGATGTGCGCATATCCTGTGGGGGATGTAGGCATGCTGGGGTTGATGGAAGGGCAGCGGAGGGGCGGGGGGGGGGGCGTAAAGGAGGCGTGGAACATGGTCCTGGACTGTTGCAGGCGCGCGTGGGTGACAGCACCCTGGGGGACATTCGCACGCCAGGGGGGGAGGAGAGGATGCACAGACCAGAGGCCTTAGGCTGTGCAGATCTGCAAACCCCTGTGGCACAGCCAGGAGGATGTCAATCTGGCCCGCCACAGTGGCTGTTTCTGAGATCCAGCACCTTCTGGGCTAGGAGGCGGGACTTGTGAAGCCACTCTTCAGTGCTGATGGCCTATAGGTGCTACTTTAGCTCGGCCCACAGGATCTGCTTGGTGTGCTCACAGCTGCATGTGGGGAGTACAGGCTACCCTCCCTGCCTACTTCCCCTGCCCAGAGGCTCTCCACACTCGCTGCCCACTGGCCGCTCCGTGCCTGCGCATGCTGCCCACTGGCCTGGAGTGCCCAGCCGCTCCCACCTCCGCACTGCCCACAGGCCCTCTGTGGGCAGGATGGAGCGGAATGCCTGCATCATCACCATGGTAACAAGGCAAGTGTCCCGGCCTAGCTACCGCCATCTCTGTCGTGGAGTGACCCTCAATTTGCATATTTCCTCTTTATTGGTTGTGGGCACCACCATCTTTGTTGTGGAGTTACAGTCAATTTGTATATACCCTCTTTATTAGATAGGATATATTAAATCTACAAAATAACATCTAATACATAATGTTTATTTATTTTTTAATCCTCACTAGAGGGTATTTTTTCTATGGATTTTGAGAGAGAGAGAGAGGGGAAGAGAGAAAGAAAGGGGAGAGAGAGAGAAAGAGAGAGAGAGAGAGAGACAGAGAGAGACAGAGAGAGAGACAGAGAGAGAAAGAGACAGAGAGTAAGAGACAGAGAGACAGAGAGAGAGACAGAGAGAGAGACACTGATGTGAGAGAGACACACTGACTGGCTGCCTTCCCCATGTGCCCCAACTGGGGCTGGGAATGGAACCTGGAACCTGCAACCGAGGTACAGGGCAACATGTTCACTTTTAATGATTGATGATGTGATTTCCTCCCCAATGGTTTAACTTATACAAAATGAATAATTTACATAATTCCTGTTGTAAATCTTAAATATTTTCTAATGGCACTAGGGTAATTCAATTGTTTCTGCTCTCAACCTTGCATGTTAGCTGAGCTATAAAATTAATCTTTTAAGTTCTGTTACTCAGTGTAAAGACACTAACAATTTTTTTAACAATTAAAAAAAAAAACACAAAAAGCTTCTAAGTGGACCGTTGTGATTAAATGTGTAAGGGAAGAAACCATTCAGCTAAGTTTTACTTTGAAACTTAGACTGATATGTGAGGAAACCAAGGCCCTTTACTTTCAATTTTAAATCTTTAATTATCAGCCTTATACATTTGAAAGGCATCCTAAATTAGGTATTATCTTAGTCCTACCTTTATTTACTTTTACATAATTATCTTGATGAAAGATGTAATTATAGCATTATACAAAATTACTAACCCATGCTTTAAAAAAATGTTTCCTAAGTGATAAACACATTACATATGGATTAAGTCAATAAATCTCTAACTAAAATAAGAGTTAATTAAAAAGTGGGAACTAGAATTCTGGTTTCTTAGGAAAAAAAACAACTTTATGAAAAAGAGTGATTTGGGGAAATATTTTATGAATAAAAATTTTAAGACATAATTTCAATGACAACTTTCCAAATTATATAAAAATGATTATTTTAATGCCTAATTTAGCAGGGAAAAACCTGAGAAACATGACTTCTGACACCATGGAAAAAGCAAAAGGCTCTCTTTGGCTTTAATTTTTCACTTTGTGTCACTGTGGAGTGTCATGGAGACAGAATCACAATGTGACATTTTTGTCCTCATCTTTGATGCTTGCAGCATAAAATTATCACTCTTATAGAGAGTGAAAAGGAATCTCCTATTTAGAAAACAAGGAGGCTTATTATGTAAGAATTGGAAGGAGAAATCATCCCTGGCTTAGTTGAGAACCGCTAGCAGGGTTGCCTAAGACGATTCATTACAGTAGCAAAATTACAGATATGAAGTAGCAACGAAAATAATTTTATGGTTGGGGGTCACCAGAACATGAGGAACTGTATTGAAGGGTCACGGCATTAAAAAAGTTGAGAACCACTGCTCTAAAAAAACGGTGGCCAGGACACAACACTTCCAAACTGAGTTCTAAACAATGATTCAAATTGTAAAATAACTAATCATGTTTCCCTCAAGTGATAATAGATATAAATGTCAATTGACTAGGAACAATGAATAAGTAAACCCACGGGATATTATTACCCAATGTTATCAACTTGGCACCTCGACTATATTTCAAGGGTACATTTTATTTATTTATTTTTAAAATATATTTTATTGATTTTTTACAGAGAGGAAGAGAGAGGGATAGAGAGTTAGAAACATCGATGAGAGAGAATCATCGATCAGCTGCCTCTTGCACACCCCCTACTGGGGATGTGCCCGCAACCAAGGTACATGCCCTTGACCGGAATCGAACCTGGGACCTTTCAGTTCACAGACCAACGCTCTATCCACTGAGCCAAACCGGTTTTGGCTCAAGGGTACATTTTAAATGCTCTGTTAGTTGGGCTTGAATTAGTGATCCTGATAGCTATCCATAGTGAACCTCTACCACAGGTCTACATAGGTTAGAGGTAATGCAGACCAGCTAAAAAATGCATTGAAATAAAAATAAAAGTTATTTGATAGAGTTCCTATGCATCAAGTAACACATTTTCTCATTAAAAGGGTAGTTTAACACAAGCCAATGATTCAGAGAGAAGTCAATAAAGTGGCAGGGAAGGGTGAGTGGAGTGGAGAAGGAGTTAGCAAAATCTTCACAAAGAAGGAAAGATTGAGTTAGCTGTTAAATTATTTTTGAAAAATTTCAAGTTAATATGGGGAAGTATTGCAACCTTAAAGACAAGAAACAGTTTAGTAGCTAGGGAAATTTTAAATAGTTTGGTACGGCTGCTGCTGCAGGGAAAGGGCTGCCTTGACTGGGCTTTGAGAACTGATTAACAGTGCTGCTCCCTAAAGACAACTGAGATCCACATGGAGAGCTAATTACAGATGCAGACAGGTTACAACACTGTACCTATACTCAGCAATAATGTATTATCCACTTAAATTTGGTTAAGGGGTAGATCTCACGTGAAGTGTTCTTATGACGATTAAAAAAAAAATAGATGTCAGATACTTAACCAAGTCACATATACTATCAGTTTTCCATTCAACAAATATTTACTAAACACCAACTGTGCAGGGTGAGCAAAAGTAGATTTAACGTATAATACAAATAAATAGTATGATAATTAATAAGTAATAATCCAAGAATAAACTGTTTCATGTACTCACAACTGTAAACCCACTTTTGACCACCCATGTATGCTATATCTTATGTTAGGTTCTGTGCATACATCAGTGAATGAGAACATGACAGTTTCTGCCACCAGCTTACAGTAGGGTTAAGTAGGGAAACAAGAAAATTAAAATAATGTTGGAAGTGTTATATATAGAAAATTTACAAGGATATTTTTGGCACTTACAAAAGACCCGGACGTGACAGAATGGGACACTACAGGGACCACAAGTCAGGCTGCAACTTGGAGCTCAGGTAGAGATAAGACTGGATAGGCAGCCAGAGACCAGATCATAAGGACATGTGTTTTGATAAAAAGCACTGGACTACATTAAAAACACTATAAGTACCTTCATAATTACTAACTGAATTAATAACAATCTATAGTTGATCTTGCTTTCATGTTACTAGTCTTTGAAACTTTGACCAATATGTACATTATACTGAAATACAATGTTTCATTGTAAGTCAGGGTATTAATAATGACAGCATTTCTTACATTTTTCTCTATGAGACTCTTACACACACACACACACACACACACACCACTCACACAAAGAAAATTTTATCCCAATTTTAAAAGCAAAGATGAGGGAATTATTTTAGTGAGAAAGTATTATTCCTTTTGGTGCCAATTATTTTATTAAAAATAGTCTGTACAGCACAATAACTTTTCCTTATGTTATAGTACTAAGGCACATTTCCAGCATAAGTTTATATAACTTACTTAGCACTAGAATTTTCCTTTGTCACTTTTTTTATAAAACATGATTCATGATGTACCATGCTTAGGTCTACAAAAGTATTTTTAAAAGGCTATATTAAACCCCAAAGAAAAAGCATAATTACTTAAATATTCCATACAACATCATTTTATTTGGCTATTTTCTAAATTTAAAATAAATTCTTTTTTGCAAATGAAGCAATTACTTTTTCAGATCATAATTATTCAATAATTACCAGTTTTAACTTTTTGAATATTTACTGTAAAGCAATATAATATCAACTCTTCTGATTAGAAAATAGATGCTTGTGGGAAACATAGAAGCAATTTTATTTTTAAAATATGCAGATGCATCATATAATAAAAAAGTACATTTAATGATCATATAATTAGATAGGAGGAGTAATTGGATATGGTAAGATGAATGGATCACGGATTTTACTGCCTAAGTTAAAATTTAGCACAAAATTAAGACTGCATACCATTGGAGTTAGTGTATAAGTTAGACTTTTTATATTCAATTGCTTTCAGAATAAAGACTATACATAGGTAGTTTATTAATTTACTTTAATAAAATTCCCTTTTCTTCAGAAAGGTATATGCAGGCCACTGCAGAAATTATGGAGTTAAAATTAAAATGTGGAAATATATTAATAGTTTATTTTTACTTTTCCCCCAGGGTATTTATTTTAGGGGATATTACTGAAATTTTAAATGGCTCACCAATAACTGTTATGTTAGTTGAAATAAAAATACTGCAGTAGAAAATAATAAAAGTTGAAGCAAATTAAGCTCACTTAAAAATAATTTATATTGCACCCCACTATATGAGTGTTTCATTCACAATACTGACTAAATAATTATTTCTGTAATTCTAGGAAATTAATTTATGTAAGTTTCCAAAATAGAGTTGATGATTATTAGTCATGAGGTGCTTTAGAAAAGCTTTGTGCAGAATGCACTAATGACTCCACTGCTGATTGATAGGTTATAGAAAATATTGCCCTTGCTAAAGGAATCTTTCCAGGGAATAAGAAACTTTTGAGTAAAGGACAATGAGGAGTAAACTTACTAAGTGCTTACTCTGATGGCCAACAGAACATGAGCAAAATTATTTAGGCCATCTGAACATCTTCAGATGGAATTACATTTCAACAATCCAGGACAGATTAAAATAGGTTCCACTTTATTACAACTTTCTATATGTTATAATTAGTCAAAGTGCTTCATTTAAATAACCTCAAACTTTCCTTTTCCACATTAAATCTGTTGTTCACTGGGTTCTCCGTGTTGGTTAGTATAGTAAAAGTAGCCTTACTATTACACTCTTCTTATACATTCTTGAAAATTCCTTTAGATTTCTTTTTTCCCCAGGATATTAGTAATAAATTTTTTAACATCTCCTTGTCCACCATCTCAAAATGTTTGGTATTTCTGATCCCCCAGGGAAAGGCATTTTTACAAAAAGAATATAAGATGCTCTGGTTTCTCTTCAGACCGCATAAATCTTTCACCTTTTACAAAAAGAATATAAGGTAGTTAATGAGTTTATTTTCTCAGATAGTCGTTTTTCTCTAGACTCTACATAGCAATAGTAAAGTTGACAATTAAGTTTTCTTAAGGAATCTTTATAAAAAATTAAAATATTTTCTACCACACTGTTCAGTTTTATTCAAATCTTTAAAATAATTTCTAAATAAAGAATTTGAAACTTATTTTAAAATATTATCATGTTAAAATGAGAAAAACTCGTTATGGAAACATTTTTGTAATACAAAAATTTACTGAGTTGGCACTGGCTAGAGTGGCTCAGCTGGTTGGATTGTCCTCTTATGCACTGAGAGCTCACGGGTTCGATTCCTGATCAGAGCACATACCTAGGTAGCCAGTTTAGGTGGGTATGGGAGACAACCAAACCATGTTTATCTTCCTCCTTTCCTCTCTCTAAAATCAATAAACGTATCTTTGAGTGAAGATTAAATTTTTTTTTTTTACTGAGATGTATCAAGAACTGGTAAATTCTGGTAAAAGTCAAAATACTAACAGGAAAGCTTTGATATTTGACACTTATGGTATGTAAATAAAGAACATTTTAGAAAGAATTCGTATTTTAAAAATGACTTTATGGTTTTTAACTACATTGTGAAACTAACTTATAGGTATAACTTGTAGCAGCAGAAAATATTTACCAAATGTTTTGGGGTTAAGAAAGTTTTTTTATTTTTGTAAAAATACAAAATGAAAATGCAAAAAGAGAGAGATAGAGGGAGGGAGGTAGAGGGAGAGATAGAGAAAACCTCTCTCTACCATAGGCACAGTTTAAGACTTGTTTCACTAATAAATGGACCCTCCCAGCATATGGAGTAGTTGCCATGTCCTCCCAGGGATGGGCTGTAGCTATGTTCACCTCAGGCTCATCAAGAAGAAGTGAACTGTCAAGTATAATTTCAGTCATAGAGTGGTTTGGATGAGACAGATTAGTGGTATGCAATCATGATAGATAGTTTATCTTAGCTCCAAACTGCCGCCTGGGAAATCTTGAACTCAAATGAACACAGACTCAGTCATTATTAGTGTCAAAAAGGTGTACAGAGACAAAATTTGGTTGGCAGCATGAAAGATGAATCAAGGCGAAAAAGTGACCAATTGCATATTCGAAACCGAAATTGAGAGGCATACGACAGTTTGCAAATACTTTAAATACCAGGAAAGTCATTCATTATTAATCATTCATTGATTAATATTTAAAATGTGTTTCTATAAAGTAATATATATTTTAAAAGATAATATAAATTACATGTATCTTATTTCAAAATGTTTATTCTCAAGGTAATGCAGAAGAGCCCCCTCTTATATAGAGGAATAGGACAGGAAAATATATTTTAGAAATCTATGTAATTTAAAATATCTTTTCTTCAGTTGGATATTCCAAAAAATAAGACTCTTCCTAAAAATTAGCTTTTTTGGTAAATATTTTAACATTTAAATGTTACACAGTTTGATGATTTTCTTAGGAAGAAATAAGAATATATGAGAATAAAGTTAAAATGTGAAAGAAAATCGAAATAACCCTGCAGATATTTTCTTTACACCGTAAAAAAATATATATATCTGTAAGTTGTAAAATACATTATTCTATAAGCAAACACAAACTTTGGTATCTTTAAATCAGACCCTCCCATACCAAATATCCACAAAAAAGAATGTCCTCAAGTGTCACTGCCTGAAGTGATAGACTCTGACAAATCTAACAGCTCTTTCTGTGTCATTCCTAATGCACTTGTCACTCAGTATTATCCATCCTCATTAATGACAATGGGAAAGTTTATCTTGGGAACACGTTTTAAATCATCTACTCTTTACAATGGGACCATGAAATCTCTTACAAAACATGAGGCGGGAACTACTCTGACAACAAAACCCCTTCCTGGCAGCTTTATCCTTAATTCCTGTTCAAGGAGTAATCTGTTTATTATAAAATCATACTGAACAATATATTAAACAGAATTTGAAACAAGAATAGCTAGTGTGATTTTCAAGCTTACAAGTATTTCTACAACATTTTTATTAGGCTGAAAACACCAAGTTGAGTCCTTTTTGCGAGGTTTCATGCAATCTTTTGCATCTTACAATATGAACACCTTTAAAAAGGAATTTTGTTTTATCTAATTTTAAAATAATTTTAAAATACCAACGACACAAACTTTATATAATTATTTAACAATAATAATAGACATTAACTTAAGAAAAAGCAATTTTGAGTAAAACTGTCCTCATATATAACTTCCTACCTAAAATGTCCAAAAATTCCCACTCAAGAATCTTATGACTTAAAAATTATTTTATCAGCCCCAAAATTACTTATAATAATATGTTTACATTTTAAGATTCTATATGACCTTATTTCCTTGCTTAAGAAATTCCTACAGTTTAAAAAAAATAAAATGAAAAATTAATAAGACTTGTGCCCACCTAAACTTACTGTTTTAAGCTGATTATCAATTATATATGCTACGTAGTGTGGATAGTGAACAGCTAAAATTTTGAGTATAATTCTTTTTATAAAATTAACACTTGCTAGAAATATATCCTTATGATTCATTATCCATCACCAAATGTTTAAAGCTACATTTTAATGTACTGTACAGTAAAATCATGTTAAATAGACTACAATAAACTTGAAAAACTGCATTTAATGTTAATTTTTATTACATATGAAGTTCATTTGTGAATTCAAACATGCTATAAATAAAAACATGGAATTTTAATAGTATTTAAATTATATGAACCTATAATTCATAAAGCATTTTTACTTCAGCATTCAAGGCTTTCTTGTTGATTATTTATTTATTTATTTATTTTAGAAATTATTCCTTTAAAGGATGTTGCAAAAATTATATGAACTTAAATGTACAACATTTAATGTACATTAAATGTACAACAAATACCATTAAATGGTCAATTTAATTTATAATGTCATAGACCAGAAATATAAACCTAAGAAAAATCAAGAAAAAATTACATCTATTCCTCATATATTAGGTATTTATTATGAATCCAGTGATATTACATAGAAAATAGCAGCTTTTCTATGGCTTCAGAAAGTAGATTTAGTAATAATAGGTAGGAAGATGCTTTAGCATCTGAAATAATTTTCTAGTAACTGAAGCTGGTAGAGATTGAAATGGGGTACCCCTAAGAAAGTGGGTTCCACATGATTACAAAGGCTGGGTGCACACAATGATGACGCCTTTGAAGCACTTTAAGCTCCCTCCCAATTTTAATCTTTTAAGAAATCCAGGTGTTTTCTCAAGGGACTTTTAGAATTAATGCATTTTAGAATGCATTAATTCTAAAAGTGCAAACTACACAAAAATGGTTGTGTGAATTCATTATTACTCAAATAAAGTTTAATTTTAAACATTATCCTCTAATTGAAAATGGTCTCAGTAAAGTTTCTTCAAAGTATAACAGCTTTCTAAAGTAGGAGTTCTTTATAGCAAACTTTCTCTGTAAATGACCATAGAGTAGGTATTTTGGCCTTGCGTGCCCTAAGATTGCAACTTAGTGATGTAGAGTGAAAGCAACCATAGACAATGCGTAAATGAGCAGACCTGTCTGTGTTCCAATACAAGTTTATTTAGAAAAACAGCGGAGTTGGATCTGGCTCACAGGCCACAGTTTGCTAACCTCATGCTTAAAGCATCAAGGGCATACTTGATTTAATATTGTTTTTTATTTATCTAATTTACATGGACCAAAACTAAGAACTTTCCCAATGCCCTGGCCAGTTCGGCTTAGTGGATGGAGGGTCAGCCAGCAGATTGAATGGTCCCAGTTTATATTCTGGTCAAGGGCACATGCCTGGGTTGCAGGCTTGGTCCCCAGTGGAGGGCCTGCAGGAGACAGTGGATCAATGATTCTCTCTCATCAGTGATCGATTCTATCTCTTTCTCCTCCATTCCTCTCCGAAATCAAGAAAAAGATATTAAAAAATAAAATAAAAGCAAAGTAAAAAAAAAAAAAAGGACTTTTCCAATAAAATGATGGGAATGTTGTAATAATTAAATGTTGAAGAAAAATAATGGCTAATGAGGCACTACAAAGAGTAGATCACATTGTCAAAATACCTTTACGTGTACTTTTTGGTTCTCAAATGAATTACATGTTAAGTCAATTGGACATTCTATGAAGGAATGCATTTGGTATAAATTATGCACTATAAAACTTTTCTTCTGAATATAATTGTCTTAAATTTCTATCTGGACTAGAATGGTTTCCAGGAGGAAAATCTGAAGAAGCCAAACTAAAGAACTAGATTGGGATTTGTTGGCTCCATGTGCGGAGTTCAAGGGGATGATTTTTCAATAGTGATAGTTTCAGATTCTGTTATATCTAGATATTAGTCGCTTTACTGCTAATGTGTATTTAAATTTGGACTGTGGAATATCCAAAATGTTGTGTTCAGATTACATTGTATATAATTATTTCACCCCTAACTCAAAAATCTTTTCCTGTTTAAAGCCAGAAAAACATATATGCAATAAAATCAGTCCTACTGCCCAGAGAAGACTGGACATATTTACAAGCAAGTGCTGAGTCAATGGGGGTTAGAAAGAGTAACTATTTTAAACCTAAAGAGATAATAGGAATCAACACTGGGGGGTTTTGCAAATTGAGAAAACTTATTACAGAATCTTTGAAGATGAAACATTCAAAATAATTTTCAAGTGGCAAGAAAACGACAAAAAGGAAATCATGATTCAAATAGCATATCAATCATTTTTGTAAAGTAAAAATTATATTTTACCTCATTTCCTAATTAAATTTTTGAGGACACAGTTCGACTTTATTTCAGCAATAACAGTTCATTATATTATTATCCAATATTTTTTGAAGGTTATTTTACTTATGCAAAATCTTGGAAATATATTATTCACTTATGGAAACTATTAGCATTATCATACTATTCCATATATGAAATGGTGACTCAGAAGATTTGGTTAGGCATTGATTACAATTTAAATTTTTTTCATTTTTGCTAGTACACAACAACCAAAAAGAAAATTAGAAAGTGCTGCTTAAATTTATTTCATTAGAACATTTTTACTCATTTGATTTTAGTTTGAGAATAAAAAATGATTTATACCTCACAAATACATATGTAACATGTAACATCTAAGTGTATTAAAATTATTATAAGGTATAAAATATTTTCTTTTCATTATTAGTTTTATTTTTACCCTAAAGTCTTAATTAATTAATTAATTTATTTATTTATTTTAAAAAAATATATTTTATTGATTTTGTACAGAGAGGAAGGGATAGAGATAGAGAGCTAGAAACATCGATGAGAGAGAGTCATCGATCAGCTGCCTCTTGCACACCCCCTACTGGGGATATGCCCGCAACCAAGATACATGCCCTTGACTGGAATCGAACCCGGGTCCTTTCAGTCCCCAAGTGGACGCTCTATCCATTGAGCCAAACCGGTCTCGGCTAAAGTCTTAATTTATTAAAAAAATCAGGTGACTGAATTCATTACTAATACTTTGTCTGCACCAACATTTTCCCCCCTAAGAGCATTAGGAAGGCTATGAGAGAAAATTAAAATAAATCACTATCTAGTTTGAGTGTGTTTTCATGCCTATCCCTGACAAGTTTTGAACTTCAATACTGAAAAAATGGAATATACACATCTTAGCCATTTTAAAATATGCTAGTTTTATGATAAAAAAACATTTGAACACTATCACTATGTGGTAGTTTTTCTGTATCTGCATGTGATCTATATATTTAAACAAACAAAAATATGTGTATTAAGCAGTTCTCCTTAAAAACTGCAGTTACATATTCTAATAAATTTCTGTAATTATTTATGTTAAGAATACAGTACTAGTGCATTTGGTTTTGCTTAACATTTTAGCAATTTGTAAAAATATTAATAAACTGATATTGTGTTAGTTTTTTTCTCTGCCCACTGAATATGACATAAATTGACCCATTTATTTATGGCTCAACAAGGGCAATCCATTTCATGCTATATCACTGACCCTTAACAAAGATCTTGTAAATGAGTAGGCTATTACAATATGCACGAGTGACCTTTAATTGCATCAAGAAGCTTTTTGTTAGGAGGTTTTCAATGCTACACCATAGCTACAGTATAAGTTGGTAAAATATTTCTGAGATAATTGAACAGAAATAGCAACAGCACCCCCATCCATAAAAATATGTACATAAGTAAGGCATTTAACTAAGTCTACACTGTAATAATAGTTTTTAGATAACAATTGATCAGAAAATAAACTTTTTCCAATTATATAAGAAATATTTATAACATGTACATAACTTTCATTAAGTTCTTGGTAATCAAATACAACTTTGTTTTTCATAATAGCCTTTGGGAATAAAAAGTTATTTGAGCCCTAGCCGGTTTGGCTCAGTGGAGAGAGTACGGACCCTTCAGTTGCAGGCTCCTCCTCAATCCTAGTCAGGGCTCAGGCAGGAGGCAACCAACTGATGTGCTTCTCTCACATCGATGTTTCTCTCTGTCTTTCCCTCTCTCTTCCACTCTCTCTAAAATTAATGGAAAAATATCCTCACGTAAGAATTAAAAAGATAGTTATTAGAAACTTGAAACAAGCTTTCTTATAACAGAAAATTTTAATTTTAGTAGAAGACACTTCTCCTCTTTTTTACTAAATAACTATATAATTAGAACTTTACTTTAAAATGTTTGGTGAAGAATCAAGTACCTAACAAAACACTCAAGTACCTATATGCATTTCAAGTGTTACCTATATTAAGTAATATTTAAAACAAAATTTTAATAAAGTATAGGGATAGATATTTCAACTAGTTAACTCAGAAATTTATGAATGAATGAAATATATTTTGACAATCTTACAAAAAACTGAAACCAAATATTCAATTTCATTGAACCATTCATATTGGGTATCTTAGTTCTGGAAGGCTCACGTCACAATGATTTGGTTAGATTATCTATAATAACGGTCGGTTGACTTGACAGCATCTGACAAAACAGTTCAGTGAACTTCACTGTACAGACACACAGAACCTGAACTGGCTACTCTATGAAATGTCTACAATGGCAGGGAGTTATGACAGTGATAACTGTGACAAAATTAGAATTTCCACTTAGATAAGAAAACTTCTTTACTGGCTTCGTGAATAAAGGCATTTCCATTATACCCCAGTTTCTCTTAGTTATTCTGATCCCCAAATCCTACATTATAAAAAATAATAGTTTACCAGTATATTTAACATCATCTTTTCTTAATGAATAACAAAATTTATTCTTATTATTAAATTATAGGAAAGATTTTTAGTAATATTAATGAATAAAAGAGGACAACATTTTTGCAATCATTAGATTTACTGCTTAATTTTGCTTGTAGATGATATTCAAAGAACTTCCAATAAATAAAACACATTTGTAACAGAAAATAGGTTTTACTATGAATGAATCAAATCTTTATTAGAACTAGTTATAATAAAAGGGGAAGCAAAATTAGAAATTTAAAAAATTGAATTTGGTAAACTCATTGTCTTTTAAGTTGTATATACCTTAATTATCTCACAAAATAATGTCTGACGCTCTAAAGAAGATACTTTTAAAACAACATAAAAAATACAAGAAATAAAATATAAACACTGGCAATGAGTAAATTACTATTTGCAAAAGTACCTGAATGTAGAACTTACGTGAATAAAATAATAATATAATGATAATATGCAATTTAATAATATTAATTAATTTGGTATACTTTTGAACCACATCAAAGTAGTTGACTGGAACAAGGGAACTATGTGTGTTTGAACAGAATACTTTCCCTAACTTATGCAGCAAAAATCCAGAAGTCTTATAGAATTGGATAATATTTCTGGGTATAGCATTATATTTTCTGAAAATTAATTTTTTAAATTAAAAAATAGCTATCAAATACCAAAAATAAGTAAAAAATAAGGAAAAAGCAATTCTACCACCCTAACATATTCATATCTATATATGTAGCAAAATGTTATATATGGAAGAAACTATAAGTAAGCCAATATGAATTTTATAATGTATTTTTTTAAAATAGAGTATAGATGCTTACTAGGATACATTTTATTTTTTTTCATTTTCGTTTATTTGTTTGAATGCCTTCCGGCAGAGGCCTTCTGGCTTTTGTACTGAAACTGAGATGGTAGTACATCTTAGGGTATAGTGAGTAGTTAGTGGTTAAAGAGCACTTTGGAATAAGACAGACTTGAATTTAAGTGGCATGTCTGTCAGCGATTAACTTTGTGACTTTGGATTAGTTAAGTTGCTTGATCTCTCTGAACCTTAAATTCATAAAATGTAGATAATAATGATATTTGGTAGTTATGAAATCTATGAGGTAATGAATATAAAGCACTTGCACTAGTCCCAGACCCCTGTCAAACACTCAATAAATGTTTTATTTTTAAATAATAATAATTAACAGAGCTCCTGAACATGTTAACTTTCATAGAGTCAAAGATGTGGATTTGATCCAGACTCTAAACTCAGCTCTATGACTTTGGGAGGGTTATAGAATTCCTTATATTTCCTTACATTAAAATGTGTGCAGTAATTTCAAAGTGAATGGGGGGAAGTGGGAAGAACTAAACTAATTAACTTATATGCATATATGTATTGCCTATGGACAGACAGCAGTGCGGGGAAGGCCTGAAGAGGTGACTGGAATGGGCTGGAAAGAGTCAATAGGGAGGGGAAGGGAGACATCTATAATACTTTCAACAATAAAGATGAATTTTAAAAAATGTGTTTAGTAACGCCTATGGCAATGGTTTCTATGAGGCTCAAATATGAATGAAATGTGGTCATATATATGAAAGCACCCAACACAATCAAATGAGATACCCAAGGTGTGTTTTTAAATACTCTGAGGGTAGACATGAATTACTTTAAAAAATAGTACTTTATCAACAAATATTTATGGAACACCTACTATATGTGCTTATTAGGATTCAACTGTGAATAAGACAGACTATGTCTCTACTTTTGTGAAGGTTACAACAGGTGAGGTTGAGTGAGGTTGGGAAAAATAAACAAATTAACTGTTAAACAACTATATAATCTGTAAGTGCTATACTGAGAATAAAAATACAGTAAGTACATGACAGCAGGTAACTGAGTGAATAATTCAGATGGGTTAGTAGGAGACGACATCTCTAAGAAAGAGATTGAGATATTTAACCTGCAATACAACGAGAAGAAGTCATAAAGGAATGGGAGGGATAAATATTCTGGACATCAGCTGTGCAAAGATATGGAGAAAGAAGTGAGGATATTTTGGTACAAAACACCTGTAAAGCTACCTATATCACATATCACAAATATGGATTCCATATTTATTAAGCTCAATACTGTATTTGTTACTCTTCTAGGCATCCTGCAAAATATATTATTAAAAACACATTCTTACCTTCTAGCTGATGAAATGAGACAACTAAAATTTATTATCATTATTTGTTTTCTCTTTTTCTTACTTTCTTCAACAGAAAAATAACTCACTGTAGGAGGAAATGATTCAAGGAGTATCATGGAAGCTGGGCAAATTCTACTACAGTAGTTCTACAAAGGCTTGAAGAAAATTCTTGAACTACTGCAATGTAATTTTCCTGGAGCCACACCACACAGCATTTAGAAATGTTTGCATCTGCGGCATTTTAAAAAGAGAGATCTTTTTGTCTTTGCATTCATTAGTTGGTAATGAATTTATTATCATCCTGGTCTCAAAGGTGAGATTACTGTACTACACCTACCCAAGGATCCTTGTGAGAGAGAGACTCATGGACTGAAGACTGTTTTTGAAAGATTCTAAATATTTGACTTGTGCTTTTTGCAACCACCTTGCTATTCAAATATATGCTTTCCTTAAATGTCAAGAATAAAACAGTATTCACATGATATAACAAATTATAAGTTTAATGCCTTTGATGTTGGTGACCATAAAGAAACTTGGAGAGATATAATAGCCAAACATAAATTTACTTTTTCTTGCTAAATGAAGCAATGACGCTCTGCCAGCCAAATTCATGGAAAGCATGTGAAATGAACACAAAAGCAAATAGGCCTGATGCTGCCCAAGGGAAAGTCAGCAAGATGGCAGCTTCAATCACTCGGAATAACACTAACACAGCCTTGGGCTCTCCTCAGAATGGAAACATGTCACCATTACCGCTATGTTCCAGCAAATCAGAACGCAGAGAAAAGAACACTTATGCAATCACATCCTGGAAGGGCACTTTACTCCACATGTAAGTGGAAAATAATTATAAAGAAATTTCAGAAAAATTGTCTGTGAACATAAATGACTCAGGAAGAATTTTTTTCTTCAATTTCTTTCAAGGTGCTTTATAGACTTTCAAAAAGCTTACCTCTTAGAAACAATTTCCTTTTAAGTTCTCCTTTAGGAATTATTAATGTAAGGACACATTTGTATGAAGTGGTAAGTGGAAAATTCAGGATTCAGGCTGCTAGTAAGAAATACTCCTTTCCCCTGATACAGTGCCATTACTTTGGAAGTTTGATTAAAGGGAGTAAGCTTTCACAACATTTATATAGGAAGTTAAAAAAAAAAAAAGCATATATTTGGGGAATTTACCTAATCAGGATACATTTAGCATGTGTCTAGTCATGTAGCCATCTTTGGCCAATCATCACAAAATCAAAGGCAAATTGGCATGACTCAACCCTAACTTTAATACCGCATGATTGTGTCGTGTAAGCTTGTTTTGTGTGAGAGCCGCTGTGGTTTTAGCAGGGAGATTAACAACCGGACCTAAGCTGGCCTCCAAACCTTGCCCTGCTGATGCCTCAAGCTCTTTGAAGTCCGACCATCATACCTGGCAAAACAACAGTGGGAACTAGGATGGTGTCAGATCTAATCAAATTGTTCGCTGCAGCATAGCTAACTATGGGGTTCACTAATTGGCCCAATTGCGGATTATACCTTTTGCTACAGATTCAAGACAATAATTTAGTTAAATGATGTTTTTTTTCCCCTCCCTTATCTCTTCTAATTAAGATTCCAAAGTGGGAAGAAATGGGATTAGACAAGTCTCAAAACTGGGTTCCCCTTAAGGTGGTATGCAATTATGATAGGCTCACTACGACATGTGAAATATATCAAGCATTGTATTAAACCAACTTCTGGAGATTTTGTGAAATCTATGTGACATTACTGTATGTCTATATCACTTGGGAATTAAAGTATAAATATGGGAATGGTAATATAATGAATATGTTAAATGTAAACACCTAGGAAATGGCATTTCCATTGTTAAAGAATATTAATTTGGATCTATTTTTGACAAATGATGATTTCATCCACTTTGATTTTCTCTTGTGAATTGTAGTATACCTGGGAATTGAAATACCAACCAATATTTGTGGGCGGCATCATTATCAGAAAAGGTATTTTGGGTTATGTAGTCCATAATGCTGCAACTTAATAATGCTCTGGATCCAGACATTTGCATATCCATTATTATACTGTAGTGACATAACTTTGAATTGACAAATAAGTTCACTATCCCTCCCCTCTATCTCTAGATATTATAAACATATAGTCACCTTTCTACTTCCCATTTAAAAGTTGGAAAGGCTGAGACAAAATATTGGGAGGTAAGGAAAGTGAGGACCAAAGATATCATGCAACACTCTATTGTCCAACATCGTCACAGTGACTGACACCCTTGTAGCTTACAAGAGTTTATGATTTACCAGTATGTAATAATTTTAAATAATTCTACTGAATCATATCAAGTACACTATAGTATGATTGTAAAGCTAATTTATTACTGATGCATATACTACTCTAGTTTTAATACTTAAGAGTGAATCTACTAGGTAAGTGCATAAAAAATAGTGATACTTAATAAATACTGGTTGATCTATTATTCTGTGAGTAAAAGTTTTTTGTGATTAAAGAGGTACTGAGGTTCTATATTCTGAATTATGGGTACAGTATGATAAGAAAAACTTAAGTAAACTTGATTTACTGAATTATCAATACTCATTTAGTTTATAAGACCCACATAGATACAATATTTCTGATAACTATTATTTTTGGACCAATTTAAGCTTACATAAGTATTATTTATTCTTATCTTAAAATTTTGCAGATAACAGTATATATCTTTTGTATATTTCAGCTTAACTCAGTAACCATACTTTCTCACTTGAACTTAAAAACACTGAATCTTAGATCTAGAAAACTGTCACACTATCCAAACTTTAGTAGAGGTTGTAACCAATGTAGTAATACATTATTATCACTTATATTAGAAAATCAATTACTAGAATATATTAAGATATAATATAACATCAAAATGCAACATCAAAATAGTAAAACACTACTAAATCCAAGTAAAATGCTGCTCCTATCATGTCATCAAATTAATGCCACCAGCATTTCAAATTTTATGAAATTTTACTTGTTTATTACAATATCATAATGACTAATATAAAGAAAAAACTGGTTAATGATAACCCCAAAATTAGAGAAACAAAAATTACACAAATTGAAAAATACAAGCATAAGTAGTTATTTCAGCTTGGAAGCTATGCACCAAAGTTATGCATCTCACAGAACTTTACAGAGAATGAGGAGGCAGTGCTTATAGCTCACTTAGCCAGTGGAGTTTACATAAAACCCATTTTGTACCTACTAAGTATACCAAAATTAAGATCAGAATCATATACTTAATACTAGTAGGTATAAAATATTTTCTGAAATACATGTGATATAAATTATATAGTTTTAAAAATCTTTCAAATAATACAGCTTTAGGTATTATATAAACTCCACTGGCCAAGTGAGCTGAATAAGCCTCCTCATTTTCTGTAAAGTTCTGTAAGATGCATAACTTGGGCGCACAGCTTCCAAGCTGAGATAACTACTTATACTTGTATTTTTTCAATTTGTATAATTTTTCTTTCTCTAATTTTGGGACAGTTATAAAATGAAAAAAAATACAACTTCTGTATATTTAGTATTATAACTTAGTTATAATTATCTTTATAAAATATTTAATCACTATATAGAAAATATAAATAAGTCAGTATAGTACCTGTACACAATAAAGGCATAATAAATGGTTGCCATGATTGAATGGAGGTTATGTGGTAAGACAAAGGATTAAGTAGTATACTGTGGATAATCAAATATGCTAGAGTTACCATGTACAGTTTACAAGAATTATCAATTTTTGGAAAATTGGGAACTGCTTCTTTTAACTTCTTTTATTGAGCCAATATTAAACTTTCTCTTTTGCTTATCAAGAATGTATGCCAGGATTTCAATGTCCTTACTAGATAGGATTCTGCTATGATTTTTTTTTTTTAAGAGGGGTTAATTCATAGTTGATGAATATTAGGTACTGGTAAGAATTTACTATGATCAGATAAATGCTTTCACCTGAATCTGGACAATACCAATACACATTCCAAGAAGGAAGAAACATTCTGTTGCTAACTCCAAATCATTCAAAGAAAGTGAAGACTACAAGTTAAAGTTGCTCCACTTGTTAAAGGCCCTTAATGGTATTAGTAAAAAAAAAAATAATAATTTTTTAATATATAAAAAAGCAATGATGTAATTAATCAAAGAAAAAGTACCCTAAAAATACAGATAAGAGTGTTTGTTTATTTCTTTGCACCCTTATTTCTGGCCATACTGTCTTTTTAGATCTTGTGATTATCAGTAAATTCCAACATGTAACAAATTTACCTATATGGAATAAAAAACATTTCTGCTTAACCTGCTAAGCTACCTTTCCCTTCTAAGAGTAAGATGCATATTCAATGCCTGGTATATTATTACTTCAGATTTTATAGACTAATAAAGTGTACATTTTATTTTTTAAAATATCAGGGCAATTTCTTAAAAAAGCTTTTATTTGTTGTACGTATTAAAACATTGCCACTTGGTAGGTATTTTTCTCCCAATAAAAAAAAGGCCTCTTGTTTCAACAGTCTCTAGAATATGTCACCAGGAATTGCTATCTAATTGGGTATGCATTTTATAATGTACAATGCTATATTTAAGCATTTAATTTTATACCAATCACATGGCTTTATACAATTATAGCATAACTATTTGTACTTTTATTAGGTTTGTTTAATTCTTTATATTTTTCTAACCACTAAATTGAATTTCATATATTTATGTACATAAACTTATGTAGAACAAGTTTATGTACATAAATCTATATGTACATTTATATATATATACTTATTGATATATAAACTCACACACACAAACACATTAATTAGATTATAAGCAAAAAATATGAAGGATTTGATTGACTGTATTAAATATTAATTTAGAAAAACCAACATAGTTTTGTTTTCATATATTGCTTCTAAACTACAGGGTCACCAATTATAACGGTTCTTTTAGTTTTATACTAGTAAGAAGAGAAAAAAGGAAATGGAACAGAAAGAAACCCATGTGGTTAATAAATGACCTTTCAATAGCTTCAATGGTAAAATGTAGACACTATTAGAACCTAAAGTTATTTAGAGGTAAGGTCTCACTTGACATTATATACCCCCCAAAATAATGTGTGTGTGTGTGTGTGTGTGTGTGTGTGTATGTGTGTGTGAAAGAGAGAGAGGGAGAGAGAGAGAGAGAATGAATAAACATGACTCAACTACTGGGCTACTTTTTCTCTATGCATAATATTTTTATCATCAAGGAATCTTCTTGCTTAATTTTTATGGTGATAGGCTTGATACCTCAGACCTGGTTGTCAGAATACTCATCTGAAGAGAAAGGTGTCACAAGGGAAAAACACACACACACGTCTTTCATTAAAAATATAAATTCATCTAAAAGAAAATGATAAGGCATGCTCTCTTTGTGACATCAACAACTACAACTGCACATCTATATTTATAACTATATATATTATGATAAATTTCTCCATACTCTGTCAGAACAACTAAAACAATGCTTAAACAATTAGTGTTGGATTCCCTTTCAATGGTATTTTTGGAGAAATAAAGCAAATTAGCTCAAGAATCAGCATTTCTGCACTCCAGTTCTTTTGGCTTTAAGTGGCTTTTGAAGGAGCATCCCCAGATGAGAAACTTCTAACACTCCTGCAGAGATGACCTGCTTGAAGAACGGGCTGCCTGATTAACTATTAACTGCTCTCAATAGGATTAGATAATTAAGGACATTGATGACCATTAATTAGGAGGAGGGCACATTAATTTGTCACTGGATAGGGCCCTTACAATGATTTATAGGTTAGTGCTACTTGCAAATGTGAGGGGAAAGAGAAAAAGAGAGAGAACCATTAAGTTACCTTATCAAGTGGCCAGCTAAAGAGGGCAGAGGGTCAAAAAAGGGCCAAAGTGGTCACTTCAGGGTGAAGTCCCAAACACCAAAGCAGTGCCAAGCCACATTGACCATCATTTGGTGATGAAGTTAAAAATATGCTAATTTATTGGTGGCAATTCTCTCTTTTTATGGTTTCAAGCAGTTAAGACAAGTGGCCTGCTTAAGAGCTTTTCATTTGAAAAGAGATTAAACAAAATGGTTTGTCAAGGCCGCTTGGCTGTTTTATGTCTTTGTTAAAAAAAATGGTGGCACCGACTATACTGATAACTATCACATCACCCAAAAGCCATCTCTCTCTGAGCATTTATTTCGTTAATAAATACATCAACCCTAATTGCTTAATAGTGCTATGTTCATTTGCTCTTTAGCAAGATTAAGTTGAAATAAATCTTTTGTACTACCACTTTCTGTCACTATTACTTGCAGAGAGGTCACACAAAAAGTTTCAGTTTTGTTGAAAATTTACTTAAAGGTAGTGGTGCAAATTAGAGTGAGTACTTTGTTTTATTCAACACGGAAAGCAGAAAGGTGACTCCACTACTAATAAAAACCAGCTTTTAGAAGGTAGATAGGATTCTCTTTTTCTAGCCAGGTATAATTGTGGGTAGACTCACATTCCACATACAAATAAGCACAGCTCATTAACATTTAATTAAATATGCCTTTGAAAGCCTTGAAAATATGCATGTCATATTCATGTAAATTTGGAGCTTACTTTAAATGGATATTTAAAACAAAATAATTTTTGCTATACTCTAATAATATGTCATTAAAATAAAAAGATAAATAAAATAGTTTGAAATTATTTTATTTCACCAAAAGAATTTAAAAATATTTAGCATAGGAAAAATATTTAGCATGAACCATCTAAGAATTTCATTAAAATAATATATATACCTTACTATATATATTGAGATAATATATATACCTTACCTCAAAACTGTAAACTGAAATATAAAAATTCTCTTACCTCAATGACGAATAGCTTTCTTTTCAATTTAAAAGCTAAGTCTTTGACATCTGACACATCACACATCAAGTTATTAAGCCGAGGAATCTGACGTATGTGAATCAAACCTTGTGGAAAGGAAGAAAGGAAAAAAATTAAAATGCAGTCATTGGATGCATAAATGAGAGTGTTACAGCAGAATCCTGTAAATTTATACACAAGCATCCTTCCCTTTTAAAACTGGAGCTTACTACCAGGAGCAATGAAGCAAATGGTGTGATTATATTCAAGTAATCAAGCAGAATAAGATAAACAGAAATCCTTGTGTGAGGAAAACTAATTGCACTTTGGAATAGAAGTACAGATGCAAAGAGGGATCTTACTACTTGTCAAAACTACAGCCGGTTTGTGTGTGATTTTCTCTTGTATTTACAGTAAGCAAATATGGCTATCACCTTGCATGCAACCCACGGCACCAATGGGTGATCTTTATTTTATTAAATGCACCACTAAGCAGCCAGTAAAACAAGGCTTATGGGTTACCCATAACCAGGTAAACACTCATGAAATGTATTCTATTTTGTACCTTATTAATGACTGGAACAAACCATTGAAGAAAACAACATTTTAGAGCACAGTCTAGGATCAAACATTAAGCCGGCCTAAGCCATCCTAAGACACTCATTTCTGGGGCATGCTAGACCTTCCTGGAGCTGCTATGAGCTTTGTAACAGTGCTAGGTAAACAGTGAGCTTTGGCCTCTTGTCAATAGAAACACTTGCTAATTTTTTCTGACAAGGGCACTGGATGGCTTCTATGCAGCTTAATACAGTTCCTGACTAAACTAGGGGTCATTTGCCACAGATGAAGTTGTGGAAGATTCTTCAGTGTGTCTCTGCCTGAATCACCCCATATTTAGAAATCACTATCCCAAAGACATTGATCTCTAAACACGGGGCAAGAAGGCAAGTCCAGATTTGAATGAAGTATATCAATCTTATTTATAGAACTGCTTCTCTAGTATAGAGTTTTGTGTGTGTCTGAATGCTTAGTAATGTATGTATTAGTTGTAGCTTAAAACGATAAATCTCTAGGTGCTTAACTTTAGAAATGTCCCTTTCAAATATAATTCACTAAAGTATGCAATTTATTTTTTGTTACTTTAAAAGATATTATTAAAAATGCAGTTTAGATACAAATTAAAAGTACCTCATGCAGAGCTATCTAGTGAAATATATTAGAAATAGGCAACCATACTTTGATTTGCACATTTTTCATTTTAAATTTGCATGTGCTTGTTTAGCTAACTATTAAATCAGGAAGCCTTACAGAATGAAGGAATGATTCCTCAGGCCCTTTCTTATGAATAGAAACTTCACTGGTCATCAGGATTACCCATTATTTTGTGAGGAATTGTTTATCAGTTCAGAAATTTCAGCACAAAAAGTCATAGTCTTTCAACCCCTGAAATATTTTAATCAAATTAATTAGAATATAAAATATAATTTTACTAATCTTACTCTTCTATTTGGGTTGTTTTAAGAATAGAAATATAATAAGTTAAAGAAATAGTATGTCAATTATACAGTAAGTAATAACTGGGGATATGATGTACCGCATGGTCACTATGGTTGACAATACTGTATTATATATTTGAAAGTTGCTAAGAGAGATCTTAAAAGTTCTCATCACAAGAAAAAAAAATTGGAACTATGTGTGGTGATGAATGTTCACTAAACTAAACTTATTGTGGTAATTATTTCTCAATATATACATATATAAAATCATTATGTTGTATATCTAAAGCTAATAAAATGTTACATACCAATTATAGCTCAATAAAAAAGAGTTTAATCTTAATAGCTCTGGCTGTGCCATGCCTTAGCGCTTGGGTGTGACTCCTTTCAAACAGTTACCATTGTCTGTGGTCTTAATGTCCTTTGGTGACAAGCTGCCAAGGAAGATTGGCCAGGAGTAGAAAACATTTAACAGACGTATTACAAAATAGAATCCACACCACTGGACAATAGGTATTACAAATGGACAAGATGCTTCCAGGTACCTTAGAAGGAACCAGGACATGCTAGTCTCATCATGAGGGTGCTGCTTACCATGATAATCCTTATATAATGGGTTGGTTTCTCTGTTAGAACCAATAAAGGACTCCAGATGGATGACTGTATCTGACAAGTTTGTAATACGAGCAATAATTGCTTTATTCTGAAAAACAAGCAAACAAAACTCTCATGTTATGTTTAAAAATATGACCTGTATATAATACCATCAAGCCATCTCAATGACAAATTGTAGAGGAGACAGACTAATAACAAAAACTGGATGAAAATATGTCCTTAATTGAAAATTCCATGAATACATGTAAATATTCTATTTTAAATCAAAGAACTGAGGGGGAACATACTTTAGTTTGGGTAGAAAATATAAATTATTTTTCTCTTATCTTAAGGGGCAAGGATACCTTTATGCTCATATACTATTATAGGAAAATGTGATGGACACCAGTAGACAGTATAGTAAATGTATAAGTAAAGGCCCTACTGACATCTGTCAAATGGGACCAGGTCATCTGTCATATTAGAAACAGGGAAAGATCCAGCTAAAATGCTGCAGCATGGCTAGCTCTGGAATTTTCCATTTTCTCTTCCCAGATGCTGCTACTTGGCTCTGGGATAGCAATAAAGGCAAAGAAAAGATGGTAGGCAACTAGCACTAGACTACCCTGTTTCCCCGAAAATAAGACAGTGTCTTATATTAATTTTTTCTCCCAAAGTTGTGCTAGGTCTTATTTTCAGGGGATGTCTTATCTTTCCATGCGCTAGGTCTTATTTTCGGAGGATGTCTTATTTTCGGGGAAACACGGGTAGTAGCCTAACCTTCCTTTTCCAACTCACTTTGATATGAACCAAAAGTATTATTAAACAATATATCCTTAAAAAGTCACATTTTAAAGTAGCAAAAGTTCTAAAATACCCAGAATTTCATGGCTTTATAATAATTAAATATCTTATACATTTTCTTTAATTCTTTTATTTGATAGAAGCCCTCATTTCTTTTAATCTGACAAGCTGATAGTCAGAAAACTGTGTATACACTATAACATCCTAGAAAAATATGTTATGAAGAGCTCGATAAGTTAAAAAAGAAGTATTATTCATAAGACTTTATCATTTGGAAACTTCTACTTTACACACTGGTATTGCCCACCAGTTTAAAACTAATCTTTATAAAAAGGAGAAGAGCTGAAACCAGTTTGGCTCAGTGGTAGAGCGTCGGTCTGCGGACTGAAAGGTCCCAGGTTCGATTCCGGTCAAGGGCATGTACATTGGTTGCGGGCACATCCCTGGTAGGGGGTGTGCAGGAGGTAGCTGGCCGATGTTTCTCTCTCATCGACATTTCTAGCTCTCTATCTCTCTCCCTTCTTCACTGTAAAAAGTCAATAAAATATATATATATTTTTTTTTTAAAAAAGGAAAAGAAATGTAAAACAGTCAAGAACATTTATTAGTCAGAGGCCATGTCCCCTATTAGAGAAAAGTCCAAATATAGTCCAAGATGTTCACTTTCTGAAAATGTGATTGACTACTGAATCTATTGGTATTCCTCTTCTTCTTTAGTCCTCTTATGAAAATGGTATAAGAAAGAAAAATAAAGAGGGCTGGTTGATGTTACCAGACTCAGAATGAAGTACATAATAGCCCCTGTCACTAAACATTATGTTGAAAGTAGAGGCCAAGTGCACAAATTTGTGCATGGGTGGGGTCACTCTGGGTGGCCTGCAGGGATAGGGCCAAAACCTGCAGTCCAATGCTGCCTGCAGCAACTACCTGCCACTCTGGTTCATCCACGCCCCACTGTGCCTGCTGAAGGCTAGTGCCCCAACAGTCCCCAGTTGGGAGAGGCTCGCACTGCCATGAGCCCTGCCTCTAGCATCCTCCCAAAAGGAATGGCCTGCAGGATAAGGCTGAAACCAGCTCTCCAATATCCCCCAAGAGGTCCCAGGTTGCCAGAGGGTGCAGGTCAGGCTAAGGGACCCCACTGGTTCATGATCTGGCTGGGGAGGGACCATGAGCTGGCTCCAAGGCGTGTCTGGCCCATCTTACTCAGTCCTGATACGCCGGACCACAGCATCAAGCTAACCTACCGGTTGGAGCATCTGCCCCCTGATGGTCAGTGCATGTCATAGTGAGCAGTCCAGCAACCTTAGCATATCATTAGCATACTACACTTTGATTGGTTGTTTGGTTGTTCTGCTGTTTGATCTATTTGCATATTACCCTTTTATTATATAGAATGACTGTCTAACTCACACCTAGGGTTGTACTGGAAACTCCCCCAGTACACATAGTAGAAATGTGTGCTATATAAAGGATATTTCAGCCTTTGAATTAGTGGCATTAAAAGAAGTAAAAATAGTTATTCTTCATTGCCTTTAATACTTCCAGTCATGTGAGCACCAAGTATAGAAAAAACCAAAATTTGGAAATGCCTGTTTTTTTCTAAGACAATTTTTCACTCAATGGTGAGAAAATAATCAGATTGAGTCCTTACTTTCAGTTCTGTGTCACAGGGGACGGTCTTACTCCAGGAATTACAGAGACTTCAGAACATGCTCCTCTCAAATTTTCTTTAGCCAAAGGCCATTATATCAAACTCATCCAGGTTGGGTTCCAGCCAGTTATTCTTCACCCAAACAGAAATGTCTGCCAGACATTCCAACAGCTGGGATACAGTTCACAATGAGTCAACTTGAAAATGATTCATTGTGCTGAGTACTGAACAATGTTGGGGTGGGGGTGGGGTGTGGCTGGGTTGGTTGTGGAGGGTGAGAATGAGTGAGAGATGAAGAATAGCCATGTGGTTCTCCCGTTAAGAAGAATCTTAGATAACCACCAGCAAGCTCTTATTATTTCATTTTTTAGGATAAACTCCACTGGGACAAGTGTTCCTCTCATGGACCCTCTGATGAACCAGCACTTAAACAGGTGATTGACAAAATTTCTTAATAAAAAAGGTCAGATTTCCTTTTATTTATAAATAGAAGACTAAGCCTTTGTATCTAAATATCTGAATCTAAAATGATAAAAGCCAGTTTTTGTTAGAACTCAAATATTTAGGATTTCATTAATATAAAATCTAGGGATTTCTCAATTATATAAATAATAGAAACTATGAGACTTAAAGATGGGATTAGTCTTCCATTCTAGTAGTATCCTGTGTATTTACATGGTCAACCTGACATTTGTTTATTTCAAAGAGGGTTTTCTTCCTTAATTTAACCTTAAAATGTATTAGTAACCCATTTAACACTCTGTAATATTTATCAACTTTATAGGTCTTTTTAAGGTAGTCTGTGGGACACACAAAAAAATTAATTTCCATTTTGCAAAGGAAAACTAAAGAATTCCAAATGTAAAAGATGTGTATAGCCTAGATTTCAAATCTCATAATATATATTTCATTTGTTATATATTTTATGTTCCATAAGCTTATATTATAGCCATTAACTTACAAACTAAATTCTATTTTTAAAGCTTTCATGAAATATTTGCACAAGAATAAGCTTTTAATCATACCATTAACAGAAAATAATTTATATTTAAGAATTACTTTACTTCTTTCTGCACAGTAGTTTATGTGATGTGGCAAACTAGATTAATTGTGAAATTTGTAAAGATATCTGAAAAATGTCTATAGAATCAAAAACAATGGAAATTACATAACATCAAAGAGCCCAACTTTATTGTAATTAAAGATATATAATCTTCCAATTATCTGTAAAAGCATGAAAGATATTTGGGTATGTAAATGTACATATTTTTTTAAAAAGTTAAAATTGTGTTACAGATTACTTCTGTACCTCCATAATTTCATAAAGAGTATAGTCTACTGATGTAATCATACCTTAAAACGACTGTTGTTCAAAGTTCTTTCAAATTATAATATTAATACCAAATGGTCCTTTAGATAAAAGGTAGGTGAATTTATTTGAAAGAATTTAAAATTAATGATTGTAAATAGTCCTTTAAAATACTAATTACAATGCACTTTAGGAGGAATACTAGTACACTGTGGACAATAAATTGTCATAATATAACCTGCAATGCTCAGAAAACTTTAGCATAAGGATCTGAGCAGAGGACTCAACACTAGCACTTTCACATTCTCATCCTAACAGATTCTAAGAGTTTTTATGTGATTAGCCAACACACATCCCTTGGCCTACAGTATATGTAGTTGAAAATGGAGAAACTAAGATATGTTCATCAATTACTCTGGCATACATTTGAATGTAACTTTTTAAAATGTTGAACGTGTTACTTTACAATTCCCAATAAGGAACATTTGAATAAGGACATTTGGGATTCACCAGTATAAGTAAATTAATGATTATACTGAATGCATGGCATAATGACATCACCCAGGCATGTACAATGACACTGCCATCCCTCCTCCTTGCCCATCTGGATGTGAAAGTCCAGGATGGCTCAAAAATCCTTCTTATATTAGACAAATCTCTCTTCGCTCCGAGGTGAAAGTTGTCAGCTCTGGATAGTAGCCAAGACATGACTAGGAGGGAAGCCAGGAGCGAAGAGAGCCAGTGTCCAGGAGTTTTAAGAGTTTGCTGGCAGACTCAAACAGCATTGTATTAAGTTACAGAAAAGGCTCTTAAAATGTTCTGTTGCAGTGTAATTTCTTAATTAATTATTTAAGTTTAAATTATGTCAATGCTATTACAAATGAAAAGGCAAATCAGATTGTCCAGTTGTCTACTTTCAAATCCAATTTCACAAAAACTTGAGAGTTTGTTTTGATTATTCCTGTTTTGGTTTCATAGTATGCCTCCTGTTTGCTTTTATAGAATGGTAATCACTTTTTTACTAGGACACATCAAATTCACTAAATGGATTTTAAATAAAGGAAGATTAATTTAATGTTCCCTTTCAATTAAAAACTCATTAAGCCAAAACCATGAACTTTGTTAACTGCCATATAAAGCTCACTCTATTTTTTAAATAGAAATAGTTCAGATACCTAATCAGAATACCCCATACCTTAAACTTTCTTGGACCTAATTATCTCAACAATATAAAAGATTTAGTACATAACAAAACAAATATACTTCCTGGGGAAAAAATTAACAAGAGAATTAAAAATTAATTAACCAATCACTTAATTATCCAGAAGCTTGAAAGGAATAAACCAAATAACATAAAGCATTTATGCAATGCTTTAAATAAGAGTTAAGTTGTTGGATTACTCAAATAGGAAAGACACAAACACACAGTATAAAGGGCAAAGTCCCCACTGAGTACGACACACACATCCAATTTGGGATACATAGCACAAAAGCATGAGTAAGTTAACATTGAAAAGTTAAAAAAATATTTAAGTTGTTTAATTTTTGACCTTTTACATTACATGATGTGTGTGTGTGTGTGTGTGTGTGTGTGTGTGTGTGTGTATTCAACAACTCAAATTATAACATTTTATGAAAAATAATATGCACAGGAACACAATCATACTAAAGTATGCTTTGTTATGTAATTAAAAAAATAAAAGGATAAATCTAGAGATTTTTAAACGACCTATTAGTTTTCCCATACTTACTAAGTTCTTCATCCTATAGAAAGAGTCTATGACATAACAAAATTATTTTTACTGTTCGTAATTTTTAATAAACCTTTCCCTTTTCCTGCTCAGAGCTATCACTTATTTCTGTGAATTAGATTTTTATTTTATTTAAAAATTTGATAGTGGGAAAAATAATGCTGTTCAAATACTTTGAGTTTAAGAAAGAATACACTTTTATAAAATAAAATTATACTAGTACATATGTGTAATATTAACAATATTAATCCCTTAAGAAAGGTATTAAATTAAACCTTTCCATATTTAATATCCAGCTTTATTCAAAGTCATACACAGTTTTAAAATATAGAGAAACTTTGGAAAGCTGACCTTCACGTAGGGAAATCACAAAACAAACACATTTTGATTCCATTTTCTAATGCTTAGAACATATCTACAAAGGAACTAATGGTAAATATACTTAACCTCAAGGGCAAAAAAAACTGCTGAGTAAGTTGACAAATTTTGCTAGGATTAAGCAATGGAGCCACATTGTTTTGAGTCTCTTATCTGATCAAATACTTGGTATTGTAAACTTGGTATGAAAATGTTGGTTCTTTAAAACAAGCATTTTTAAAAGAACACTTTCAGAAACATTATTTACATTTATAGTGGTCTCAAACACTATATGCTTGGCAGAACATTTATTTATATCAGTTTTCTTTGTAAGTTTTATTTTATAAAGCATTTGAACAATCTTACATTCTTAAAACGCTTATAAAATGGGATGAACAAAATACTGCAATGAATAGGCTAAACAGAATAATGTATATTTTAAATTAATTTTAGGTATTTTCAAAAACTATACATATTCTAGTTTCATATTATAGAAATTATTCATATAGAAATTTGTCTGTATTTTTGGCTTAAAAATGTTTCATGGTGTACCTTCCTAACCAGAAATTTGTTGCTCACTACTTTACCCTTGAAATCTTTAAAATGCCATTCACAGATGTCCAAAAGCTCACACATACCCTGCCTGGAAAGAACAATTGCAGATATCCAAATATCAAACAGAGCATCCAGCTGATGTTCGTGATGCATTGGTAGGTTAAAGATAGTAAAGTTTAAAATCAGCTTAGAATAATCCCATATTGAGTATAAAATTATAGCCTGTCATCAGGAACAGGCTGACAGAGCCAGGTCCAGATGGGAAACTGGCTGGGAAAAAGCTGAGGCAGGTGGGAAAATGATGGGAACCTGACGGAAGACAGGACTACTCCCTCTGCTGGCAAGGCCCTCACCTGCTTAAATTTTTAACTAATGACGGGCTTTCCTTTAATTATTTAAGATATAACCAATAAATTATGTAAGGTATTCCTTCTTCAGTTGGCTGCTCTGTGTTTGCATGTTTTCAAACTCATGGTATTTTATTTTTCACCAGATCAACTCGTCAGAAATATAAGGATCCAGTGTTTCACCAGGAGATCCAATTATTTATCATGTAATTTAATTGCATCATAAAAATCAGCAAATGTAGCATTGCTTTTATAATATAAGGGTTTTAAAATTAAAGACCAAATCATATTTTTCAATATATATACTTTCTTGAAGAAAAAAAAAAATCTTGGGCTAAAGACTTCAGAATCTCTTTCTCTAGCTCTGCACAATGCCCCGTAATGAAATAATATAGAAATGAACCATATAAATCAACTATACAGGGAACAAGGAAACAGCATGTCACAGCAAAAGAGCAGAGATGTACAGCGCCAAACTTATCTGATAATCTAATGATCTGAGTTTACAGATATTATGTACTAATATGTAAGAAATTAACAACTGATGTTTACACAAACATTTGTTAAATTTTACAGAAAAATTATTCAATATTTGATTTTCAATGTAAGTTAATAGCTTCAGCAAAAACATTTAGTAAAAATCTGTTCTAAGATTTTTGGACTACAACCAAAAGCTCCCAGAACAGGAGGGATCAGCTTTTTCACCCACTGTTCTCATCTGAATCCTGGCTTAAAAGCTATTCCAGCTCCCAGCTTTCCAGAAGGCTCCATCCCAGGAATCCCTGCCTGCCATTTGGTTTGCTGATTTTAATCTCTCAGGACTTTCTTACAGGGGCTCTACTCTGCTGAACTGGCACTTGCTTCTAGAAGTGAGTTATTACTAAACCTGTAGGTCAATTGTGGCACTAACAACGCTTTGGAAGCTTTCAGCCATGGTGTACAATTTGCTAATCTAATTAAATATTAATTCTAAGTGTTACATTTTTGTAGCTATGAGCTTTTATTTTCCATCATCAGCCTAGAAGAGAAAGAGGTTACAAGGCTAATTTAATCTCTTCCCTGTCCTCCCAACATTAAAGATTAACTACATAGAGTGCGAAAACATTATTAAAGAAGCAGGGACTCTTTATATAGTAATAATAATATAATTAATAGCAATGGGCTACAACATAACGTTAGGATATAATATATGACCTGATACTTAAACAACTTTTAATTATAATTAGTTACAAGCACGTTTTGTCTCAACACAAAGAAAAAAGTGTCATTCTGTTTTGAAGACAGCCATCTTTCTTTATGAGAAGGTACGCATCCAAGTATATAAATAGAAAGAAATCTATGTTTTCTCATGGGTATTTTTCAGATAGCTTGTAACACCAAAGATTAAAAAGCTTAGTAATATCATCTGTAAAATAAATGCAAAATTAAATGAAGTTGTATTTCTTGTCTGTACATGAAAGGCGATATAGTAGAGGACAGCCTGTAATGAAACGTTCAAGTCCCTCCCTGCTTTCTTCTCCTACCATGGTCTAGTGGACTGAACACAGAGGGCCCTCCATGCTTCCACTCCCAGAACAGTTGTGCCCATGCCTGGACACTGGGCATTATAAAGACTATGCCGTCCAGCAGCCAAAGATTCCATATGCCCAAACAGATGACTCAATCTCCATACTGTGATGAGACATTTCCTATTTCTACCGTTGATCCATTTGAAAATTTTGGCTCTCAATAATACTTTAACAACCTTAATCACTAAAAGGAACTATAGTGTGAACTGCAATGTGAACTATAACATCACAAAATTATTTTAGTGAAAGCAAAAAACATTAAAAAATCTTTTCTTTCTATGGCTTACTGAATATACTTTGCTTAGATTAAGTATAACAAAAGGTTTCTAAATGGTAATTTTCTCTTTTAAAGATGTGCATTTATCACAATGACAATTTAAAATATCCTGCTCTTATTTATTATGCATATTTACACTAAGATAAAATGATACACATACTGTCACTAATGCTTTATATAGACAGAAACTTATACATAATTTGAAGTTTATTTATGTAAAAGTTTCAAACATTCTTGACAAAGGAAGTAAATTAGATATGCATGTATAATACAGATAAGCTAAGGTTAGATTTAAAAAATAAATCAGATAGTAGACACATGATATGTTGAGAAGAAACACTGCAGGTATAAAAACATAGATCCCAAACCTGCAGCAGCAGAATTGAAATTAAGTTCTATTATTAGTTATTGCAAAGAAAAACAGATTTTGTTTACAACTCATTAGACTCACATGAAGCTACTAAATTTTCAGAAACTGGAATTTGACAAATATGGAGTATAGTTAAAATGGTTTAATATGATTCAGTTCATTTTTTAACTTGCTTCTTTAAAAACTTTTAAAGTCAATTTCTTACAATCTATTTCAGAGTAGTTGAGAGAGCTAGAAAAATTAAAGGCAGATTCTCAGTTGAGAATATCATTTTTTTAAAGGAATTCATACAAAACTGACAGCCAGGATGTCTAATTTTATTCTTTGGTAATGACAGTTATGATCAAGAGATTAACTCTGTATTTTTCATTCTTAAATATTCTCATTACATTTAAAAAGACCATTTAAATAGATTAAGTTATATGACAGAAGTAGGGTTATGCTTTTCTATAAATGCTACTTATATCGACAATTAAAAACATTTTCCAAAATGTTATAGTTATGAACTCACAAAGTCTGTTGTTCCTTCACCATGCAATTGTCCATAATTCTTGTTTAATAATAAAAGATTTCACATTGAGAGAAATTCACAAGGCACTGTAGTCCACATTTCATAATCCTATATTAGTGGTTGGTTCTAAATCAGTCATGACTTAAGAGTTTAGCAGTAAACTCTTGACTTAAAGTTTAGCTGCTAAAATACTCAGCATGAACACAAAAGTTTATGGATGTGAAAAGGTTTGTTCTGAATTTCTCTATGTTGAAAGATACTGTATCATTCACTTCAGTGGGTTCAAATCTATAATACAATTAATATTGTATATGATTAACTTGAAAATACTGTGTATAAATTAAAATAACACACTAAATAAAACCTTATTCAGTTTTTAAGAAACATTGTAATAAGGCCTTTCTTCTTGCTTTATTAAGAAAAGAAATTTTTCTAGATATAAGCTAACATTCTGGAAACAGTTTTCTTCAATAAGATAGCTGGGGTGCGGAGGGGAGTTCTGCAGGACAAATTGTTGAAAAACATTGGTTACATAATAAAAACTTAATAAGGCTATTTTAACTGACCAAGTGCGAATAATGACCAATAAAGATATGTTACAGCCCAGTTTAAAATCTGAAATGTTATGACTAAAAGAAACTTTAGTTTACAAACTAACATTCTGTAACCAAATACATTAAATGTTGGCAATACTTAAAATTATTATAGAATGAGAAAATGTTATTTCATATTTTATTATCAATAATGTCAAAGAAGGTTACTTTCCTGTGTTGTATATTTAAGAAAAAATCTAATAGGTTGTTTATGTTTATAATTTCCTGAAAGTATAGATTATGACAGAATAGATTAGCAATAATAAAAAGTAAATTTTCTTCTGAATAGAAAACCGAGAAAGGTATTTTAAAAAACTGTCCCTGTTTTTACTATAATTCTAAGAGCTTCAATATTCCCTGACATTTTCAGATAAGACTGCTTTTAATGAATAAAAATACAAATCAAGAACAGCCTGTCATAGATTCTGTAAATAATATGCATAAACTAGGAAAATGTATTTTCTGATCACCTTGCTAATGAAATAATAATAAGGTATGAAATTCAGGTTTTTTTTTACCCACAAAGAATAAATGTTATCAGTCACCATTTTTTCCCCAAGCACACAACTGTCGCTGGGAATTAAAAATAAAATTAATTTAGAAGACACAAAATGTTTGTATATCTTGAAGATGGACTACAAATTCACTAACAGTAAGCTAGTTCTTATCTTTAAGCCAAAAAATAAATAAATCAGTTTTATATCTTGCTAGATATGGATATCAAACAGTATCCTACTGGAATTGCTTCAAAGATAACGATTTATAAAAAAAAAAAACCCTCATTAAAAACTTTCAAACTGTCTGACTTATTTCACTTAGCATATAATAGCCTATGTCACTTCATAAGTTATATAAATGTCTAATCACTATGTTGTACACCTGAAACTAATATAATATTGTATGTCAACTACAATCGAAATTTTTTTTTTTTTTAAATTTCAAAGGGTACACAAACATTTGTTTCTAAAAGCAAATGGGGGGAAAGCAACAGAATGTCCAATGTAGCTGAAATATCACAACCTTTAATATAGGAATTATACTTAAGTTCTAAAAAGTTGAAATAATATTCTCATACATAAGATAATATGTAGTAAGAGCTTTAAGGCAGGTTTGTAGTTATTTTTCTTAGAAGTAAACTTTCCTTCCACCCTTCTCCCCCCCAATCCACAACCTTCGCTTGACAACAGTTTTGAACAGTTGAGTTGTGAGAATGTGAGCAGCTGCTGTTATTATAACTAAAGGTCTGTCTACTGCTTGAGTCTGAGAGACCACATGTTCGGCTGTCCTCTCATCTTGCCATCCTCACCAATTAACTATTAACATGGAGGGCTGTACACATGCTCTGGGGGGCTCTTTAACAGGCTTCTTGGCGAGTGGAACAACTGCACAGCAGGGATCTGGGAACGGAATGATGCTGGAATATAGGGGAGCCTTCCATAGTTCTGCTCCTTCGAATGACACTTAAATCCACAGTTCAGCATGTAACAAAGTCTGTGCTTAACTTGGCCATTTTCACATACATTTTTAATGCAACATCTCTGGGCAGATACTAAAACTGTATTCTAGAAAGAGACAGTATGAGCTATACAACTGCTACACAGGGAAAATTGTTTAGGGCTATATATATTTAAAGACATATTTGAAGACTAATTTTAGGGTTTTCTGAACAGATACTTAGAATTTATTTTTATACATTTGTTTCAACATATGCTTGTTACTTTTTCCTGTGCTGTTATGAATATAATCTTTAACCCAAAAGAAGTAAAAAAAAAAAAAAAAATTCAAGTTCAAAGTTGTGAGGCTGAACACAATATAAATTTAAAAGTAATTCTTTTTCATCCTACTTGCAAAAGTCTTATTAGTATCAATAAGTTAAAGTCAGTTTTGACTCTCATTATTTTCCTTATTTTAACTTTTTGTCCTCTTTGTAATTTCCTTAACTATGTGTTCCTTTCCTACAATAAAATTAAACATGGGAAGCGTGCCAAAAGTACAATAAAGGGTAACTAATCATTACTGTACAAGCCTGACAGAATGCTAATAACTAAAGAGCACTGATTGGCTGTTTTACCAGTCTAAGAGATATAACTATTATATATAACTTTAAAGCTGGTGTTACTCTGTGTAACATATTCAAATAAAAGTATCACAATTCTATTTTGTATAGGTTTTTAATTATAAGACAAAATTTCCAAGGATATCAAATTGCATTTCTATTTTCTGACAGAAACCACCTTACTATCAAATTCTAAGCTCAAGTGTGCAAATACCTATACTATATGTACTAATCTTTTGCTCCATCCATGCCATCTTTTACAGTGTTGAAAAAGCTCCACAGGATTGAGACTGCTTGTCTTGTTCATACTATAACCCTATAGGTGCCTAGAACAGTGCCTGCAATAAATTATTTGATGAATGAATAAGTTAATTCCCTTAGTCAATTAATCACCATTTAAATCTGACTTGGAGTTTGCAGGGATGGCACTGGTTACAGTGGAGATAAAGTTGATGTATGATTTTAAAAGTAGTGTAGACATACTGCTTCTGAGTCTCTTTAACCTAAATGTTGTGATTTTCCTTACCAGTATTTCAGAGTTCATGTTATCCCCTATTTATATCATAACTGGTCTAAGAAAACTATTAAATTTTATATATTTTTCTAAATATCCTAAATAATAAAAGGCTAATATGCAAATAGACTGAATAGCAGAACAACCGAACAACCCATCACTATGATGTGCATGACCCTTGGTGGTCAGCACACATCATAGTGATGGGTTGTTCGGCTGTTCTGCTGTTCAGTCTATTTGCTGAACATGGTGAGAGTGGGCAGCAGGTGGCAGAGCTTGGAACATGGCATGCATCTCCATGGTGGGTTGATGGAGCAGGTGAGCAGGGGTACCAGACCAACATGGGGCACTGGTCGCTGTCATCGGGGCGAGCCTCTGGTGGTTACTGAAAATTCTTTGCTCTCACGTGCCATGGTCCCACCCGCTACTTGTACCCACTGCTGGCGCCAGCCCCACTCACACCTACAGCTAGCACTGGAGCTGCCATTCACACCCGCTGTGTGCACCCAGCACTGGTCCTGATCCCTCAGGGCTGTTAGCAGGTGTGAGTGGGGCTGGTACTGTCAGAGCATGCGAATGATGGCGGTGGGAGCAGGGTTGCTGGCAGACAGGTGACCAGGGGCCTCAGTGGGAGGGTCCGAGTGGGGGTGCAGAGGATGAGCTGAGACCCATTCATGTGCTCAGTGCAGCCTCGCAGCCCACAGTTCAAGGTGCACGGATTCAAGCATTGGGTTCCTAGTCCTATCTAATAAAAGAGTAATATGCAAATTAACTATCACTCCATCACAAAGATGGTGGCACTCACAGCCACAAGATGGCGGTACCCAGTCTTCTCAACCCTGCCGGAGTCCTCCATTCCTGGGGGTCAGCCACTGAAAGCTAGCTGCGTAAGTGGCCTGGCAGAATGCTTGCTTCATCGCCACAGTGACAAGGCAAGCGTTCTGTGCCCGGCCATGGATGAGCCTCTGGGCAGCAGGCATGGAGGGGGCAGGCCCTGCAGAGAGCTATTGGCGCACGTATTCATGAGCAGGCCTACTAGTTTGGATAAAAATCAAATATATGGTTAGGTGTCATATTGAAAGAGTAAAGAAATTATTATTATTTTTTTTTTAACAGCTCAATTGATGTTAGGGTCAGAATACTACTATATTATAATAGGAAAAATTGTCTAGGGAAGTGGCAGTCATCAAAGACTGACCCTATGTTTTTCTATTTTCATTTCAAAGTAGTCTCTTTACTGGTATTTTCAAAAGCAAAATTTTAAACTATATCTCTTGTAGTTATACAAGAATTTAAACATCTATAAATTTCCAAAATTTAAATACTGATATGCAGACATGCAGTCCACCTTATCATCTCAATCTTTCAATCAGTGATGAGATAGGATGACTTGAGGCCATCTATAATAATAAAAGTGTAATATACTAATTAGATCAGAAGGCCGAATGACCTTCTGGATGTCCTTCCAGACAACCTTTCGGATGAAGCCGGGGTTGTGAGGGCCATGGCAAACTGTGAGGACGGAGGCAAGCTGTCATGGCTGCAAGTGCCGAGCCCCTTGCACGGATTCTGTGCACCGGATCTGTAGTTTGATCATATTACTGCTGGTCCCTTACATTGGGGCTAAAGGAAGCACGTCACAAACATTCACATTGAGTTGGGGTCTCTTCTCTAAGTAATATAGATGAACACCTCTACAATGGCTTTTGAAAAATGTTTCTTTCTTTCCCCTTGCTTTGCATAGGTCCCTTTGGAATACATAAAAAACTACCAGTACACATATTTATTTCATATGTTTTTCTTTTCTTGCAATTGTAAGGAAATAAGCTTCCATCTTTTTTTTTCCCTTCCTTGTCTAGAATGTAACTCTTTGTTTAATCTTTCACATTGTACTAATTTGTTAAAGATTTTACAATGATAGTTTTTTTTTTTCTTTAAAAATACTGAATAAACCCTAGCCTATTTGGCTCCATGGACAGAGTATCTGTCTGCAGACTGAAGGGTCCAGGTTTGATTCCATTCAAGGGCACTTACATCAGTTTCAGGCTCCTCCTCTGCCCAAGCCCTCCTCAGAGCTCTAGCAGGAGGTAACTAATCGACGTGTTTCTCTCACATCTATATTTCTGTCTTTCCCTCTCTCTTCTACTCTTTCTAAAAATCAATTGAAAAATATCATCGGGTGAGAATTAAAACAAAACAAAACTGAATAATAGCAGTGTTACCCTAGAACATATTTTTCCTAATGGAAAGTTACTGCTATCACAGGTAATTAATAATTCAAGACACATAGGATGTAGTGTGACAGAGAAGAAAGTGTTAAGCAGATCTGAATTGGATACTAGCTTTAAAATGTAATAGAAGTGTGGCTTTGGAGAATCACTTCAGTTTAATCTTCTTTGCAATTGGCATTACACCTGTCTTGCAGAGATTTTGTGATGCTTAGGGAAGCCATATAACTTAACAGTGAAGAGGGTAGAGTTTGGAGTCAGAGATTCTAAGACATGAGTTAGGACATGACTGGATTGCCACTTAATAACTGTGTTACCTTGTAAAAAAAAAAAAAAAGAGGTTAAGGACTGAGGTGAACATTCAAGTACATAATACTTGTATAGTCCTTGACATGTAGTATGTACCTGATAAATATTTGTAGCAACTGCATAGTTGTAGTAGTGCCATGAGTTACACTATTTTCACCAGTATCTGACAGATCTGTTCCAGGGTCATTCATCATCATAATCAAGAAGCTCATTACATCTGACCAAACTATTATTAAAGCATTAACTTTATCATGACTTAACATCATTAATAATTCAAACAATTTAAGTATGTGTACAATGTCTAACATGATTAGAGAAAGGAGTTTCTCTGTAACATTTGTGTGATTTTAAACTCATAATAGTAAGTTAAGTTCAAGCACAGCTGCTTCATAATAGCATCAATCTCGAAATAACTCAAATGTCCTTCAATAAGTGAAAAGATAAAGAATTTGTAGCATATTCTTACAATAGAAAAATAATGATAAAAATAACCTTACAACACATACAACATTGTGGATGGTGATGATAATAACCAATGTGATTGTCTGATATTATATAATAAAATGTGTAACTATTTGGAAGATCTGTGTAACTTGTTGAAATACTTTTCAAATGACTAAGGAATGATATTTCAATATCTTGAGATGCTAACATTATTTTTATTTTTGCTATTCCCTAGAGAAATAAAGCAAAACTTAAAACTTCTGTTATAAAACTAAGTCATTTTGAATTAAAGTATTTTAGTATGTGCATTAGAAAAAAATAACATAAAATTTAGCATCTTATCCATTTTTCAGTATGCTGTTCATTGGTATTATGTCCATAATGTTCTGCCATCACCACCATCTTCATCTTGTAAAACTGAAACTCTGTATCTTTTATTTATTAAAAAATATTTTTATTTATTTTTTTATTTTAGAGAGGAAGAGAGGGAGACAGAGATGGAAACATCAAAGATGAGAGAGAATCACTGATAGGTTCCCTCCTGCACACCTCCCACTGGGGATGCAACTTAGGCATGTACCCTGACCAGCAATCAAACTGGAACCTCGGTTCCTAGGTCGATGCTCAACCACTGAACCACAATGGCCAGGCAAAAACTCTGTATCCTTTAAGTCAGTGTTTCTCAAACTTTTGACATATGTATACCCCTTCTATAATTTTCGTAACCCTGAGTACCCCTCGTACTCATGAGAACATAGAATTAGGCGCAGCTAAGCATGGTGCAGTGCATATCCCCACCAAACTCCGGTGCAATGTGTACCCCCACCAAACTCTTCCCGTACCCCTGTGGGTGCGCGTACCACACTTTGGGAAACACTGCTTTAAGTAATAAGATCCCACTCCCACATCCCCACAGTCCAACCACCATATTACTTTTTGTTTATGATTTTGACTATTTTAACTACCTCATATTAATGGAACCACAGTATCTTCTTGTGACAGACTAATTTTATTTAAAATAAATGTCCTCAAGATTCATCCATGTTGTAGCATCTGTCAGAATTTCCTTCCCTTTTAAGGGTGAATAATATTTCATTGAAATATAAGATACATTTTGCTCATGTGTTGATGAATACTTAATTTGCTTCCACATTTTAGTTAATGCTGCTATTCATATAGGTCTACAAATATTTCTTCAAGACCTATGTTGAGATCAGTTTATGATTAATTAAAAAAAATCAAAATCAACCTCACATCACAATTGTCCAGCAAGTTCACATGAAAGCAAAGAAAAAAATTACTGAAGGACATGTGGAAATAATTTATCAGACTCCTAAAGCAATTACATTTTACTCTTTACCATGCACCACTAATTAGGGGGAAATGGTTTTGAAAAGTTCATACCTGGATGAAATGTGTTGGCACGGTGATGATGCAGGCTGAGAGAGAGGTGCGCAGAAGGCCACGGAGAACGTAGAGGAATTTTGTAAGGCTATGACTGTTGTCACAGTTTTCTGAACAGCAGACGTCATCTCCCCACAAAGGTGAACCAAGACTCTGGATTCCTATTCGTAAAATGTTTTTCTGTTTTTTCTAAAGAAAAGTGGAGGAGAGGTAAACACATTAAGTTTTGTTAACTAATAGGATACTTCTTGCTTTACAGGTAAGCTATTTAATAGTATATAATATTATGCTTCTTAGAGTCTATTTCTATATGCTGCCTCCAACTAATTTAGTTGAAAATGGAATAATAAAAAACATAAGATGAAAACTTCTTTAAAAAGCAGGATTTATTTCAGTATCAAAATATTATTTTGATTCAGGAATAATATTTTTTAAGTAGTGACTGATAGATGCACTGTTGTGACTTCCCGAACTCACCTAAAGTTTCTGAGACAGATGTATAGACTTGTGAATTTAGCAAATGATACAATCCATAACTTAACAATATGGAAATTCTTTAACTATAAATTCATTCCAATAAAGTTAGAAATATATTTTTAAATGACTTATTGGTATATTTTTATTTAGTTAAATTTTTTTTTTAGGATTCTTAATATTCACCATAGAAATGTCTACCTCAACCCCATTCATCTTTATGAAAGTCAATAGTTACAGAATCTCTGGTTCAGAAAGTGAATACAGCAACTGTTGTCTATCAACATTTATGAAATAAAATATTGTTTATTGAAAATGGTGTTGTTTCACATTGAAATAAACAACCAAGAAAACAAACCTTTCATTCCATTCCAATAACAGCTTTCTTATTAATGGTTGTCTGAATAGATGTGTGTGTGTACACTTACATGTAAGTATCTATCTTTTTGCTATTACATTTGATTTAAAAAAAAAATGTTTTGCTCTTAGAAGATGTGTCATCATCCTACAAGAGCAGCAGCTCTGCACACTGTACCGTAGGAACTGTTATGACATGCCTGTTTCCATAGTTACCACAGCAAGTGGAGAGAGGTATCTGTCAGAGACCAATTTACCTCTTCAGACAGGCACTGCCACCAAAGAGAAGACATGGTGCCCATAAATCTTAACTAGGACCAAACATGGAGCAATAATGAGCATAACAAAATTGTAGTAAATACCAAGGACCACCACAAAAATTGTAACATACATGGAAAGCCATCTATAAATGAATGTGCTTCACCACACACACACACACACACACACACACACACACACACTATTTTCAACCTGCTATTAAACTGGTGATTAAGACAAATTTTAAAAATTATTTCTTTTGCCTTGGACAGTGTTAAATATAGTAGTCAGGTCAATAATAATATTTTTTAAATCCATGAGTTAAGAGCAAATGTAGTTGATAATGCCACAAGTAAGACTCTTGGCTTCTTTGTCTTAATAAAAATAATGGCTCTTGGGAAATAATTCTGCTAAAATAATATAAATGAAATGCAAATCTTTTAGCAGCTATAGCAATTAAAATCACTGAGGAAGAATTCAGAGTGGCACGGTGTGTAGAAATAAAATTTCCCTTATTTTGTTTAAGTTAAACTAACTGGAACATCTTTAATATTGGTAATTCAGAGAAATTTTTTTAAAAAGAGAGCTACAGAAAAATAGTTATAAAATACTTTAATACAGCAAGTAATACAGCCTTTTTATTCACTGATACAACCCGAAGCATTCTATAGTAAACATAAAATCATAAAATAATGAACTCTTACTGATAAGGTAATTCAAAATTAAGGCCTGATTGACAAAAATATAAAAATTTAGATGGGAAAGTACAAGTCTTGTAGATTTAAGAATAATTTTCAAATATGTGGCTACCTATTAATCCCAGGTGTTATAAAGACATATTTTACAATAATTCATGTTGACAGTGAATGTGTACATCTTATGTGCATTCACTGAGAACACTGCTAAGACTCTGAATACACTTCACTAGTCAAACCAAGGCTGCTGTGCTCTGCTTATTTACATCTTCTGTGCTTAGAAACAGCTTGTTTACTGTTGATTATTCTGGGTGTAGCCCTAGAAAGCTTGAAAACAACATTATATCCATGATTATAAAAGGGTTTGAAGGTACTCATACCTGGGGATTGGATCCATCAAATCCTTCCTCGTAAATGGTTTTCTGAATAAACTGAAGCAGCTTTAAGTAGCCAGGGGTCAAAGAACTGTTGGTAAGAAGTGGTTTAAATACATAAGTGGGTTTTATTACACAGGAAATAAAAAAAATGTAAGCTAAAACAGTAAGTATATAATGAAAATATATACATTCATGAGATTTTTTAAAATATAATTTAAAAATGAGCCAAAATAGTATAAATATTATAAGAAATATAGTCTATACATCCAAGGAACAAGATACAATGCCTTATATTAACTAGCTCAGTGTTCTTGACATCCTGGGAAGATAAAAATCTGTGGAGACTAAAATGACTTAATTATGTCAGGCTTAGTTACCTTGAAGAAAATTAATGATTTAATGAAGCAGCCTAAAAAATGAAGCCACTATAGCTTTTCAGGAGTAATCATAGATAATTAACACATAGTTAATGAACTGCTATGCCAAGTATTCCTGAATCAATGTGCTGATCACCTAAGCTTATCTTCCATCAAAGTTTTAATTTTCTTAGAACAAACTGCTAAAATAATATTATTTCAAAACCTGAATTAAGACAAGTAAATATAAACTCCATTTCATTTGTAAAAAAGACAAAATAGATGTATAAATATAAGATGACCGAAACAAAATTATTTTCCACATGAATATTAGCCCTAATGTCACTATTTTAAAAAACTTTACAAATGCTATAAAGCATTTCAAAGAAAATTTAATAAGAACGAAGATAATCTACTTTAACATTAACTGAATTTAAGATTGTTCATAACGGACAACCTGTGTACTATGGGTGAACATTAAATGTCTTGATAACGAGTCCTAGAGCACAGCTAGTTCCTAAACATAGAAGTGCCTAATGTTGTAGAAGCTATGGGTGACCTTAAAATATAAAAGTATCTGCTTTACTGTGATCCTAAATGAAGCGATCACAAAGGCAGAGGAAATGCCCTAAAAAAAGGATGAAACATAATTTGAAGCAACATGCAACATTAAAGAATATAAGTTAGTAAATATAGCAGAATGCATAGTGTGCCAAATCAATGGCCAGTGGTCCAGCAAAAATATATGCACATCTTTGGAAACACTGTATTGAATATTCACATTTATCCCAAAGTACCTACCTAACAAAAACAAAAAAGAAAACCAAGAGAAAATAACCCTATTCTTTGCAAAAAAACTATGACTCCAACTGAAGGATGTGGTGATATAATTATTTCTCATACCGCTATTTCTCCATTTGCAGTGAAAATACAACAAATTACATGAACACATTTTTCTACTTCCATGAGTGAGAAAATGTGTCTATAAAATAATATTCCATAGGGCAATGATGTGATTATTTCATATCTTATATATTTGTCCTGGCTAGCTCTACTTTCTGAACACAGCAGATTTAATTCTTATCTGGGTCAATTAGCTTTGCACAGGGGGTAAAATCTGCTCCAAGGCCCCAGATTATGAAATGAATTCCAGCCAACCATTTGATGACTGTCACTATGGGTTAAAGGAGTATGGATCAAGAATATACCCAGTGCATCCTAACCTACCAATTATAAATCTACCGAAAAAAATTATTACTTCATATATGTGAAAACTTTTTAAAGCATTTCCTCTTTGGCCAAAATTGTAAAATCTGCTTAAGCACTTGGTAGTAAATTTGCTACCTGAAGGTACATTATCAATACCACATACATAAATTATTTCTTAGTTTATTTAGTTGCCATCACTTATCCAGACATGATATGTTATTTATTTTACATTCTTACAGTCTGTTAAGATAGCTATTGGTAGATCTAAGAATCTCTTCAAAAGTAAAGGGGTTTCTTTTGATATAAGAACAAAAATGGACAGAAAGTCAATATATCACAACCTTTTCCCTTATTTAACACAGATATAAATAATCATATCAACAATACTTAGAACTTGATAAGTAAAACAAATTTCTCCAAGCTCATTAAATTTCTAGGAAAATAAATACTGGTAACAAAATAAAATTGGGAAAGTCAATACATTTAGGTATACTAATCGAGGATATTCATTCTTGCATACATAAAATTATAGCATTTAAAACCGAACCAGTTTATATGGGATTGACATAAAACACTAAGTATTGTTAATCTCTATGAGATACATTTCTGTGTCAGAAATATTTATAATAATATATTTTTGGCTGAAAATAATTATCTTCTATTGTCATCAAGGTTTATTTTTTATTAAATGCATTAATTTTGAGAACGTTGCCTTTTTGTTGTGTTTGTTCAACAGTCTAATAACTTATAAAGAAGGAACTAGCAAGAAGGAACCCCAATTATAAATGTAAATCTGGCTTCCTTATGTTTCCAAACCCTCAACAAAGATTAGACTATCAAAGTATTTATGATACCCTCCAAAGCCACTACATTTCAAATTATGTATGCTACTTTATATGGTTCATAATTTTCAACAAGTTTTATAGTGAATGGTCTATCTGAAGATATCACAATATCTTTACAACTATAAGAGTACAATAAATATGAAAACTATTAGAAATTTAATTTTTATTTTTTCATATCAAGCATTCAAATTTTTTTTAGTTAAAAAATTACATGTACATTATTCATGTATCTGCTGATACTACCATGTCATGTTGTCTGACAGGAATTTATTTCTTTATATTAATATACAAACATGGAAAATAGAACATTATGATACAAATGTAAATTTACATACTGCTGACCAAGTTTAACAGTTTTAAAAAGTAGATAAAAAAAACTGTGTGCCTATCCATATCAGCAAGAAGTCTAAGGGACATTCTATATCAGGGATCTTTAATTTATATCAACTAATAGCATTGGTTTTCTTGTAAAAAGTAATTTTGTTACCCTAATAAAGAAGGAATATGCTAATTGATCCTCACACCATTGCAAAGATGATGGCACCCACAGCCAATCAGAAGGGAATATGCTAATTGACTGCCTCGCCCTCAAATTTGGCAGCTCTTATAACCAATGAGGGAATATGCTAATTGACTGACATGCCCTCAAAGATGGCAGCACCCATAACCACAAGATGGTAACGCCCAATCCCCTCAGCCTCCCAGCCACCCAGGGCCAGCCTGAGGCACAGGCAAGCCTCGAATGGCGGCTGTCCAGCCGCCCAGGGCTGCCTAAGGCTCAGGTATTCAGGGCAGGCCCAAGCTTGTGCTGCCAGCAGTAGCAGCAGCAGAGGTGTGATGGGGCATCACCTTCCCTGATCTCCAGGTCACCTCCCACCCCTGAGAACTCCCAGACTGTGAGAGGAGGCAAGCCAGGCTGAGGAACCCCTCTCCAGTGCATAAATTTTCATGCACTGGGCCTCTAGTTAAGAGATAATATCTGCTGTAAGAAAATAAATTAGCTATAGTATATCTAGAAAAGAAATCAAGTAGATAATTACATTTGTTTCTCAGACAATGAAGAAAGGAATGCTTACAAGTCTTAATGTGATCAAAGAATAAATGTTATCAATATTAATAATAGGAAGTTATTAATCTTAATAATAGGAAGAAAGCAAAGGGAAGGCCAGGCATTATAAGCATGGTCATCTGGGCAGCTTCACCAGGAAGCTGCACCTTTACACTCCCCAGGAAACCATGGGTCCATTCCTTGCAAATCACTGGGGGAAGAGGCCCAATGAAGGGGAAAAGAAGTACATGTGCAGTGAAGTTGGAATGATGTAGGGAAGGTACTTGCTTGTCAATCTAGCCAGGGGAACAAATATTATTGGCGAGGAGGGTGAATCCACTGCAAGTATGAGAAATATAGACAAAGATAAAATTATGTATATATAAAATTAACTGAGTGAAATGTTTATTCAGCTTAACAAGCTCAGTTTGTTTCTAATAAGACCACTTGGATTTAATTTTAATGTTATCAGCTGATAAAATGTCTGGTACATAATAAATACCTAAACTGTTTGCATCACTGTCACAACACCTGATCATTAGAATAACCTTGAGAAGTTAGTACAGTCATTAGCTCCATTTTATGGCTGAGAAAATAAGACCCATTAGAAGCTAAGTGATTTGCCCAAGGCTGTACAACAATTAAGTGACACTTAAGACTCAAGTTTTCTAAAACTTGAAGCTATTTGCACTTTGGCTAAACTAAGATAAAGCCTCAGAGTGAGATCCAGATTCAATGAAAAGTCTGTGGGTTCAAATAAACATGTGGCTGAGATGAGGTTTGAACATGGCTCCATTAAACATAATCAAATAAAATAATAAGGTGTGTGGATTTAGGAAGATAGTCCTCTTAGTTGTATAGACATTCACTCATATTAACTTGGTAATATTAAAAAGTGTAGATTTACAAATGTATAAATTAAATACCAGAATAGCCCAATGGGTTCTAGTATGATCTCTAGCAACAACTCTAGCTAAATCTGTTATACGTGGCAAAGTCTTTAATTTTTCAGTCTGGGCTTCAAATTTTTCTTATCTGTTAATTTAAGGAGTTGCATTAGATAATCTCTGCTGTCCATTTTGACTTAAAATTATATGGACCAAGAGTGACATTTTTCTTTTTTAGAAATAATTTTTCTCATTAAAATGACTTATTGCTGTGCTTTAAAAAATTAGAACTTCTGTTGCATCTAAATAATGATGTAACTGCTTGATAGAAACAATTAATGAAGAAAAACTATTATACCTACCAATTAAGATTAACTTAAAGTTAAGATGAAGCATTTTTGAAATTATTATCCAAATCATTGAGAAAAAATGATTTGTATTAACAAAAATCTATTAACACATATATTTCAGGTATTCACCTATGACAAATGTCATAGGCACAATATCAAATGTCTTAACTGTATAAAATAACTACAATTATATTAGCATATACTGTGCATGTGACTATAAAGACTGTGAAGTCTAGTCACAAGTAATTTTCAAGTTACAAATCCCATTACTATCACCCTGAAGGTTATCATTTATTATTGTTCTTTCTTACGCTTAATTGCATGTGTAGGCTAAACAATCCGATGTGTGACAGGAAACCATTGAGAATGGTTATGCTCAATAACCTGTGTGACAGGAGCCACCAAGGAGCAAAAAACACAACTAATAAGAGGAAGCTATTCCAAGAGTTCTTTTTTTTAATTATTATTATTTTTAAAATCAATTTCAAAGAGGAAGGGAGAGGGAGAGAGAGAGAAACATCAATGATGAGAGATAATCATTGATCAGATGCCTCCTGCACATCCCCCACTGGGGATCGAGCCTGCAACTCCAGCACATGCCCTGACCAGAATCGAATCGTGACCTCCAGGTTCATAGGTTGATGCTCAACCACTGAGCTTCACAGGCTGGGCTCCAAGAGTTCTGATAAGAAATGTGGGTGACAGGTTAGTATGGTAGGAGGTGATGTTTGTAAGAAGTGATCAGAAGTGATCAGGCTCGGGATATATTGAAGATATAGCTGATAGGTTTAATGATAAATTAGATGGGGAGGGAGAGAGAGAGGGAAGAAGAAAAAGAGAACCTAAGGGTTAAAGATTACTTTATTGAAGAACAGAAATTTGAAAGGATATACATAGAGAGTATGCCTATGGGGGAAATGACTGGGATTAAGAATGTGAGAATGAGATGGGAAATAAAATAAAAACCAAGCATACCAATGAAGATAGCATGCCACTATGCTAGAATGATCAACTAAATTCTGTGTACCTAAAGACCCTTAAAGACAGAAAGGCAAACACGGAAGCAGGTAATTTCTCTTTATTGGTCAAAATGAGGTTCAGGATAACAAGGCCTGTTCAAGTCCTCAGGGGGAGGTGGCACTGCTAACATGGGGCCTCCACTTCCCTTTAAGGGATGCAACCTGCAGTGGGGTTGGGCCCTTGGTCAGCTCTGCCATGGCTGTCCCAGACAAGGAACCTCAATGGAAGGCTGTTGGAGATACACAGAACCATGGTCCACTCCAGCCCCATGACTTCTCACTAGGTGAGTTGATTTAGACCAAGATGAAAGGTTACCCTAGTGGCCTTACTTGGTTTACAACCGTTCAGCCATGAGAAAGGGAAGTCAACCCAAGTTCATGTATAGATTTTTTATAAGTGTTTTTATTTTTATTTTATTTACTTATTTTTAAATATATTTTTATTGATTTCAGAGAGGGAGAGAAAGTGAGAAATATCAATGATGAGAATCATAGATTAGCTGCCTCCTACACACCCTACTTTGGGCTATATTTTAGTTATTGGTTTTATCCCACTAAATCTTTTTTCTTTTTTTTTTAATATATTTTATTGATTTTGTACAGAGAGAAAGGGAGAGAGATAGAGAGCTAGAAACATCGATGAGAGAGAGTCATCGATCAGCTGCCTCTTGCACACCCCTTACTGGGAATATGCCCGCAACCAAGGTACATGCCCTTGACCAGAATCGAACCCGGGTCCCTTCAGTCCCCAAGCCGACGCTCTATCCATTGAGCCAAACCGGTCTCGGCCCACTAAATCTTTATATCAAAAGCAAGGCTATAGTTAATCTGAGTTACTACCATACTTTCTGCATTGGTCCACTAATTCACCAACTATCAACACCTGTGCCCCAGATTTAGGGAATAAATAGATAAAGAAAGCATACTGTTTCCTCAAGGATTTCCAGGGCTTGAGGGGGAAGATGAAGATGTAGATAAGACAAATAATTATAGTGCAATGTGATGTGTTCGGACAGAAGTAAGAACAGAAGTTAAGCAGGATAGTAGGGGGTGCATAATTATAATTTCCCTAGGAAAATATTACAAAAGGCTTACATCAAGGCTCTATTTAAGCTGGTAAGGAGACTTGGCAGGAGAGGAAAAGTGGAATGACTTCTAAAATCTTAAGTATTATACCTAGCCTCTTTCCACTGATTTTCTCCTGTAAAGATAGCCGGTAGTCTCAGAATTCAGTTAATCCAACTTAATCAATACAAAACTTTTAGCTAATACAAAAAAATATTAGTTATTATTAAGACATATATATCAAAATAAAATTTGGAATTTCAAAGAAACATATCAGACAAATTTATTCTATTTACTACCAATAGTATATGAACTCAATATTCAAGACCTGACATATGTATAATAAAAAAAAGTTATTTTAGTCAGCTTGGACTTCCATAACAAATTACTACAAAGTGGGTGACTAACATAATAGGAATTCATTATGATACAGTTCTGGAGACTAGAAGCCCAAGATCAAGGTGCCAGCAGGATTGGTGTCTGATGAGAGTTTTCCCCTTCAGTAGCAGATGGCCACCTCCTCACTGTGTGGTCACATGGCTTTTTTTGGATGTGCACCCAAGAAGAACTTGGGAGCTCAGTGTCTCTGGATCTTGCTTAAGGACACCAATCCTGTCAGACCTGGGGACCATCCTCATGACCCAGTATAGTCATAATTATCTACACTGAGGATTAGGGCTTCCACATATGAATTTGGGGCTCACAAACATTCAGTCTGAAGCAGTAGGTTAAGGGTACGTTGCTAGATTCATTAATAAATAAGAAAGTTGAGAAAGCATCCATATGCTGAACAATGGGAAATCTTTCTTATAATGAACAGAAGTGTGTTTGGGTATATTTGTTAGTAAAGCTTAATTAAAAACAATATCAGACTAAAAAAAAAACTTAGACTATAAAATTATTCTCAAAATTCATTTTCTTCTCATTGTTTTGTAATTAAGAATATCTGACTTATGACAATAAAATAGAAAAACAAAAATCACCTGGATAATATTATTGTGATACATTTCAGGCTTTTATACTCATGTTTTAATGTGAAAGTTTAAATTGCATGTATGAACATTTACTACAGAAAAAAATCTACCACTAACTTTAAATTAGTTAATGGTAATTTTAAATGATCTTTAGCTTTTCTTACTGTAAAAAAATAACTATGTTTCAACAGTCTTTTTAGATATTATGAAATTATATGTCATATCTTCACACATGACAGTAGGATACAACTACTAGTTGTAATTATAGGAAAAGTATAGACAACTGTAATGCTAAGGTTTATTATTTTATAAATGAACCCGTAAAGTTCATTTTAGTGAAATGAGCACATGCTTTTCATAAATTAAAATAAATCTCACATGGTAAAGTACCCATTTTTCAAAATTAATTTAATTACATGTTGCAAGTTTAATTATATTTAATTAAGCATTTAGGTTTAATATGAAATAAATGAATTATCAGTTAACTACTATGAAATGAAATACTGCCTTGATAATTAAAATCTATAAATTTTCCTATTCTGTACACAAAACTGTTAGTTCTCAAAAACAGTCTGAAAATCATATTTTAAAGACTACAGGAGACTGTACTCTCACAGCCGACCTAGGTGTTGTTTTTCAGGCACCCAGTAAACAGATGTAGTCTGTGCAAAAAAGAGCAGAGGTTCAGCAGACCTGAGTTTGGGTGCCAGCTCGGTCATTTACAGAGTCGTGGGAAAGCTACTTAGTGTCTCTAACCTCAAGTTTCCTATGAAATTGGGATATTACCTGGGGATTGTTGAGAGATTTAGACAGCCTATGATCAAATGCCTGGTACAATGCCTGACACGAAGCAGGTTTTTGACAAATGTAAATTCCTCCTCTTTAGTTGTAGAATGAATGAGTAAAACCCTTGTCTTTTCTAGCTTAAAGTAAGTTTTATCATACATATATTTTTAAATTACAAAGTATCACCATATTATTTTTTATGTACTTACATCATACTTAGTGTACATTTTATACTTTTTATTTCCCTCTGTGAATGGAGGCAGTATAGCATTATTGCTAACAAAGATTTCTGAGTCAGAAAGAACTGATTTTAAGTCTGGATTCAACCATTTTCTATTTATGAAATCATGGAAAAGTTATATTGACCTATTTCCTAAGCATGTATATATTTTTATATGGTTCAGTGAATGGCAAAAATTGGGCACTAGTAAAAATCAATATAATAATTCAAATCATTAATAAAAAAATTAGTGATGCAGGTAGGACAAGTGGTATTTCCCCCACCTCAATTTTTCATAGAAAGATATTTATTTTCATTGAGTCTAAGAAATTTGCCCAAGGTTAACAGTAGAACAAGACCCAGATTTTGAAAAAGTTCTGTTAGCACTCTTTCCTTCATAACACAGAGGTAAAGGTGAAGGAGACAAGGAAGACTTTTGAAGCAGTAAAGCAAAAAGGAAAAGAGATCTTTTGGCTTAGGTTAATCCTGGCTCTAGCACTTCGTAGTTGAGCCTCAGATAAGTCTTTTCTGTTAATTTGGTATCTTGTTTTGGAAATGGGCATATTTACTTTCACAGGTTAGATAACACAGGTGCAGCACACTCTATAGTGATTGACACAGTCATTCATTTACAGTAGCTATTAACCTTACGGTGACGTCAAAGCACCACTTTGGGTAAGTCTATGACCACAGAATAAATAGGGGACACCATAATGAAGTGAAGGATTTCTTTTTGAAAGAGATTTAATAAAAATAAATTATAATCTTCACTAAATTCTTACATGATATTTCTGGAAAGGAGACTATAATTTTTAAGTCATTTCAGTTTACAACTTCCTGTCTATTAAATCTCCATTTAATAACTCATCTCACTTTGAAAATAATGGTTTAACAATATGGCAACAGATTCCATGGATTATCCTTCCTTGATCCAATTGTAATAGAGATAAAATAAAATATTATTTTCCTTTATAAATTATTCAATGTCAAATATTGTAATTTTCAGGGTTCTGCCTTAAACTTAGTAGCATTATAACATAAAGATGTATTGGTTTAATATCTACAACTCTTCACTGTAAAACTCAAATCCTACGTTTTTTAAGTCATTTAAAAACCAGACTTTTATTTATAGCATTACTAGAAATAGAAAATCATAATAAATAAAATATTAGAAAACAGGTACTTATTTACTTTCTGAAAGAGCACAGTTTGCATTTAATACTGAAATAACCTGATTTAGAACTATTTCAAATTTTCTTGAAAATAAAAATAGCAGGTATTATAAATTTGGTGCCCAGACTTTTTAAGTTGCAATTAAAAATAATAGCATGTCCAATAGTTACAAGACTGGAAAAAGAAGAAAACTATACCAAATAATATGAAACATATGCACAATTAAGGTTACATATTATATAGAAACTAATGTTTAGTATTAGGATATGTACTTTTGACATGCATTCTTTCAAAGAATGTGGCAATATATGCATTCTATTAACCTTTGAAATCAAAAATTAGGTCATTAACTTACCAGGGTTCTTCATTAAGAGTTGAAGGTATTTTTTCTGGAAGAAAAAATCCATGCCATTTTGAAGCCTCTATTAGTTCTCGTGGTATTTTTTTTGATACATCATAATAGTGACCGAATTTTGAAGATGATACTGGTTCAGCCTATTAAGAAAATTCGTATTTATTGATAAAAAAGTTTAAAAAATTACTATTTATTTGTCCTACACTTAGCAAAATGCTAATATAGTTATTCATTTTAATATGAACAAGAAAAAGCTGGTATACATAGGCATTAAATTTCAAAGAAACAAATACAATAATCTTTATTATTTAAACTATATAGTTAGAAAGTAGCCTTTTCATCTCCCATGTTTCTTTACTCCTGGAGGTTCCCTAAGATTGATACAAATTTAAAACCTCCTTAGCTTTTTTTTTTTTTTTTTTTTTTTTTATACTCTTCATTATACCTTCCTAAATTCAAAAATTTAATATACATAAGTCTCAATCATTTTTGTTTAAATTTCAGGTTTTAATGACAATTGATGAAAACTTAAGCCAAATTAATTCATAGTGAGGGGTCCAAAAGTTATTGAAGTACGTTAAATTGAGCATCATTTTAAAACTACCTTCTCACAAGACAATGTGTATATGTATGTATTCAACTTTTCTTACAATACAAGTTTAATGTTAAGCATATAGTATAAAATTTGCCAGGGTGCTCCAGATGGGAAAAAAAGCTCAGAAAGTGTATATAAGCTAAAGTAAATCAGGAATCTGCCATAATCATTAGTTAATTGACAATTCCTCTTTTGTGCCCTCTACTAACAATTTCTTCAACAAATTATTACATTTCCTAAGAAAATCTACTGATGCTGAATTTATTTACATAGGAGAGTAAAATCCTAGTATTATAACATTATTGCTTTGGATGAATTTTGGGCTGATTTCTTTTACTCAGCACATTAGAAATATTTACACCTCTATCCAAAGTTGAACTACTAACAGTTTCACCTAGCAATAGTTTCTAATAAAATCTCTGATCTAAATTTACACAATTTCAACTGTCCTGAATGCTACAAAACAAACAAGTTTCAGAACATTCAACAAACTCGGTAGTTGAAAGCTAATACACAATACGTTCTTAAATTATTTTACTAAGAAATTAATAACTTTGTAATTTAGATTAGAAATAGACATTTGCTTGATATTCGGTATTTGCATTTTTAAGACTTTAAGAACTTATATCCTTAACTAAATGCTTACAAACATTAACTTATATAGTAACAGAATAGAATGTTTTTAAGCCTAATAGAAACATTATTCTCGATTCAGAGCCTGTGGGTTTAGTGTTTACTTTCTAAATAAAATGACTGTTCATCTCTCCATAAGGTACTATTTATTTTCATTAATAAAGGAGACCTATTAATTGTCCTTATCCAATTTTTCAATATAATATACTGAAGTATGGTTCCCAAAAGATTTACCATGAAAGTATCTACCATGAAAGTACTGACTAATAAATTATGACGTTAAAATTTGTTTCTTAAAAACAGGATTTAAAGTTTTAAAATGTAAAGTTATTAGTCTAAAGCAATTTAAACAAGGTCTGTTCTTTGGCCTATAATCTATTCTTTATCCGGATTATAGTTCAGAATGTTTTTACTGCAATCTCTGCTAGAGCTCATCTTTTTATTGTGTAATTCCAAGCCCCCTTAATGTTTTAGAAAGGCCTTGACTAACTGAACTTTGATCTGATGTCTTCATTGATAAAAACACCAGGTTGCCCATTTCAGATGCAAATCCCTCTAAGGCCCAATAGAATTTAGTAAAGACAGCAAAAAAGAAGAAACAAGAAGTTTCCAAGATCCTCTTTGAGAATCCTGGGGCACACTGGTGTCCTTAATCCACACTGCTGCATGGATTAAGGTAGGTGATAACCTTTCCAGATTCAAAAGAATAAGCAGAGTGCCTACAAACTGGGTGGAGACTAGGATTTGGTAATAATAAAACACCATGCAATAAAAGCTTGGTCCATGTCAGAAGCCTCTGAAAAGGCCTCAATGTACCACATTCCCAGGCCTAGTAGGGAAGCTTGCAAAAGCCTACCTGAATCAAATAAGCATGAATAATCTATTTTAGCAGGCTGGCCATGGGGAGAGAGAAAGAAAGAGAGACTTTTCTCTTCTTTTAAGTTTGAGTTAATAAATTTATTAGTGGTCTGAAGGTTCTTGAAGTCCTGTGAACTCAGAGAAATATGCTAAATTGTCAAGAAGCAAAATATGCTTTTTAAGTTGCCGGTCTCTATTAATGTTTCTAATTATAATATTAATGTGATAGAGATCTCAGATTTGGATTGAATCAAGGCAGAAAATTGATTTCATGCTGTGACAGTTTACATATAGAACATTTATAATTCATTAAAATGTAAAATTTAGAAGCTTTTATTACAATAGTTACTTCTTTTTTTAGACATTAAGATTAGACATAAAACAAAAATATTCACAAGGAAGAAACTAAAATTTTTATTACTGTTGAAAAACTTTAATCCTTCCATAACAAAATGAAAGTGAAAAATAAATATACTCTTCAAGAAAAAAACAACAATTTTGTAAAGTTTTTTTCTACCCCAGAGACATAGCATTAACATATAATCAAATTTTTGAAATGCTATGAACTGTTTTGAGGCCTAAAATTATTAAAAAAAAAAAGACTTGGAATATTTCCTCTAAAAAAGATAACTAAATGCTTTAAATTAGTTATATATTTTATATAGTAATATTATTAGTAATATTCCATGAAAAAAATCTCATCTCTACACACAAAAAGATACATTTAAAAAATCAAACTATCATCAATAACTAATCAGTTTACTCAATTTAATAAGATCTTTAGTGTACATTATGAAAACTATTGCACATTCATAAACTACCCATTAACTTGTTAACTGTAGAAGAGAGTAAATTGTAATGATTCAGTAAAAATTTACTGTGCTAAATTCCCCACCTCTAGTATGTCAGAAATGAAACTTTCAGAGAAAGCTGCACCACAAATAAACAATTTAAATGAGGCATTTTCTTAAGAATGTTACCATTTCTTCTTTCTCAGTATGGTATAACAGAAAGCAAGAATCCAAATGTTACTAAGCCATTTTGAGGCTCCATTCAAGCACCAGAATTAGAGCTAATAACTATTTCACTGGGCTGTTATGAGAATCTAATGCAATACTGGCAATGAATATTCTGTAAGTTGTAAAGCATCATGTCAATATTATTATTATTGTGTCATGATCCATTAGTGACCAGAAGACTCATCACTATCTTTGTAAATTATATTACATTATTGAAAAAAAGTGTATGTGTTGTCATCCACTACATGCATCTATCACAGGACTGTTGTGGCTGAATCACTAAGATAGAAAACCAAAGTATAATGAAGATTGAACATAAACAGTAAACCTCTAATACATGGTCATAAATTGCTGGAGCCATTTGTAGGCCTCTGCAGTAGAGTTCTACAACAGTGAAGAGATTAAGTTTCAGAATATGCTGTAGGCAAGCAATTCTTGGGGTAAGGAGAGAATAGGGCTTGAAGACATATGCATGTAGGAGACAAAATCAAAGGATAAGGGAAGAGGTCTTTTAATTTTTATTTATTTTTGTGTTAATCCTCACCTGAGGCTATTTTTTTCCATTGATTTTAGGGAGAAAGTGGGAGGGAGGGAGAAGAGGTGGGAGAGAGACTGGTTGCCTCCCACACCGAACCCCTGCCAGCCAAAGATCTAGCCTGCTTGCTATGACATGCCCATGACCAGAACCTTGGACCCTTCAGCCCATCGGCCGATGCTCTATTCACTGAGCCAAACCAGCTAGGGTAGAAGTGGGACTTTTTAAAATTCACAACCCTCTGCATAAAAGTGCTTGCTTAATGCTTTACTGAACTACTGTTACTTAGTTGTGCATATTCTTGTCCTTTTTAGCATTCCCTAAATGGGAATATGAGTACTACACTCTTGAGACTTCACGACAATTTATATTAAAAAGCATATATGATAATTGACACAGCTAGTTTTGGACTACTTGTTTAATCTTTTACTCATATTAGTGTTAAACTATATTTTGCCCAACCAAAATCCAGAAAATCCTGGGTTTTCTTTTTAAACTGAAAATGGAACAGTAAGAACTGGACTTATATAGTAGACTAAAGACCCAGTTCACAAAATTCGTGCATGGGTAGGATCTCTAGCCGCTACCAGATATGGGCTGGGGCCTCCCTTCTCCAGCTGCTACCTTTATTCTACCCCCTAGTGGTCAGCGCACGTCATAGTGAGCAATCGAACTCCTGGTTGGTCAAACTCCCGAGGGGACACTTGGCATATTAGGGGGGATATATATATCTTTTTCCTTCTCACATATATATATATATTCCTTATCATATATATATATATATATTCCTTATCTCACACGCGCGCGCGCGCGCACACACACACACACACACACACACACACACACATATATATATATATATATATATATATATATATATATATATATATGGGATCACTAATATCAGTCATGGCAAATCACCACATACAAAATTTCTGTGACAAGCAAATATACACGCTGGTAACATTTCAAAGAAATGCAAAGAAGCCAGAAGATTATTTCTATATTCTAAACTTGATAGAACTTAAGGTATAAATATAAACTTAAGTTTCACCATTGACTGTAAATTCAAAATAAGCAGTTGTTTTATTTGTATTAATTAATGCAACTTAATGGAATTTCCCATTTAATTTAGATACGCTATAACTCATTCACTCATGTATTCAACCAGTAACTATTGAGCACCCACTGTATGCCAGTTAAACAAAATAATCAAAGGTCCCTTTTTCTCAGTGAGCTCACATTCTGGTAGCAGAGATAGAGGCTGTATTTATTATATAGGCCCAGTGCATGAAATTCATGTGGGGGAGGAGGGGTGGCCCTCAGCCTGGCCTGCAACCTCTTGCAATCTGCCTGCCTACTTCATTGCCCCTAACCACTCGCCTGCCTGTGTGATTGTCCCAAACCACTCACCTGCCTGCCTGATCACCCCTAACTACTCTGCCTGCTTGCCTGATTGCCCCTAACCACTTGCCTGCCTGCTTTATCGCCCCTAACTGCTCACCTGGCTGTCTGATCACCCCTAACTGCTCACCTGACTGTCTGATAGCCCCTAACTACTCACCTGCCTCCCTCATCACTCCTAGCCACTCTTCCTGCCTGCCAGATCGCCCCCAACCGCTTCTGCCTTAGCCTCCACCACCATGGCTTTGTTCGCAAGGATGTCTAGAATGACGACCTGAAGGTTGTTTGGCTGTTTGGCATAATTAGTATATTATGCTTTTATTATTACAGATGCCCTAAAGAAAAATTTAGCAGTGAAAGGAGATATGAGAGACAGAGAGAGAGACAGAGAGAGAGAGAGAAAGAGAGAGAGCGAGCGTGAGCGCTTGTTTTTATTTTACATGTAAAGACAAAGGAAGGCATTCCTGATTAAATGATATTTGGGGAGTCTGGAAGAAAATGGGAGAATAAGTCTCTGGTAAAGACCACTGTATGAAGAGCACATTAATATATATATTATATATATATTATATACATTATATAATATTATATATCATATATATACATTAATATATATATGATTGATTTCATATATATGATTGATTTCAGAGAGAAAGGGATAGAAACATCAATAATGATCAATAATGAGAGCAAATCACTGATTGGCTGCCTCCTGCACATCGGACAGAACCCACTACCCCAGCATGTGCCTTTGACTGAAATCAAACCTGGGACCAAATCAAGGACCCTTCAGTCCGCAGGCTGATGCTCTATCTATCCACTGAGCAAACAGGCTAGGGCAAAAGCACACCTTTTTAGGGTCCTCAGGCCTCAGGTTGTAGACCCTGAAAACTGAGCACTGGGTTTATGTGCTAATATGTAATCTCTGAGATGTTTACTCCCACAGACAATCAAAACAGTGCAGGCGCACCACTGTGAAGGAGGAATGAGACAAACTTTTTATAAAAACCTCACAGGCACAGGCAACTGTATGATGATTACCAGAGGGGAGGGGCTGATAGAGAGGTGAAAGAGGGTAAAAGGGGGATACTGGTAAGTGATAAATGGTAATGAAAGAAGATTTGACTTTGAGTGGTGAACACAAATATACAGATGATGAATTACAGAATTGTACACCTGAAACCAATATGATTTTATTAAACAAAGTCACCCCAATAAATTCAATAAAAGTTAAAAAAATATATAATAAATGGCTTTGCTAGTTCACTTACTCTGGCTTGTAACCCTAGAATAAAAGATTCCATATGGAGACTATGGAAAAAGTGAAATAATCTATTTTGGCTTAAAAAATAAACACAATTTGCTATAATTTTATTATTAAGAAATATGTCATCTTGATCAAATACGCTATAAATGAAATATATCTAGTTATTTAAATAAACAAGTATATATTGTATTGCATTTTAACAGTTGTACAAGAGATTCCATAAAATGAAAATAAATTTATTTACAAATTTTAGAAATGCATAGTTTGTATGCTGACTTGCCTCCATCTTAGGTAACAGCTGATAACGCCAAGCTATTTTCATCTTACTGTTAAATTCTGGTGTTTCATGATTATGTACATCTTCACCAAGTTCTTTTTTATAATTATCATCAAGTAACGGTGCAGGAAGTCCCTAAGAAAACAGAATGACACATTATTGAGCATGTGTGGCAAAAAAGAAGAGAGATAATTTTCTTAAATAATGATATTAGCAATACTAGAATTTTCTAATGTATTAAAACTTGATGTCTTAAAATTGGTTCAAGCACAAAATTATAACAAATATAAAGCTAAAACAGAGAAAAGATGTAAATATAATATTAAATGTGCAGTTTATATTTTTAGCAATGAACTGGAATTTTATGAAAATATTCCAATTTTTATACTAACCAAAATCAACTGCTGGTACAACGAAAGGCTGTGCTTATATTTTAAACTTATAGACTTAAAGCAAAGTCTCAAATTAGCACTTATGTACTATATTACATGTAATTATTGTTATGTTTGCCACAAGGTAAAAATAAAGCTTGTGCGCAATCTGTTTACTGGTTTGTAATTCTAGAATTCAAAAACTCATTCACCGAAATAATGGGTGAAAAAATAACTAAGAATAAAGACATTTATTTTGCCCATATCAAATATTAGTTTTGCACCTGCAAGCTTATGTCTCTTCTTTAAAAAAATAAAAGGAGAGTTTAAAATCTGTGCTTAAATGAAGAGACAATGGATTCAAATTTTACTTGTTTTTTTGGAAGCTGACCTACAGAGTGACTACAGAAAACATAATGAAAACAATTTTTTTTAAGAAACACAAACACACACACACACACACACACACAACAACAACAACAACAACTTTTTTTGTGTGTGCGTGCGAAAAGGTACTATAGAAACAATGGAAAGAAAAAAATACATAAGTTTCTTGGAGAAGGAAAGCCATGCAATAATTGTATCTTTTCTTAGCCAGAATGGCAAAGATAATGTGAGGCTGACTTAGTAAACACGATCTTGTGCTGTATCACTGATAGTCTAAATTTCAACCTTTACTTCTCAAGGTCAGATGTATTTATCTTAGAATCAAGTCAACTAATCAGCTGGACAATGCATTCAGCATCATATATGATAGTTACTTCCTAAATGACCTCCAATTAGATTCACATTTTAATTTATGACAGCATTAGAAACCAGTTATATCATGTAAGCTCTGAATCCATTGTACCTATCGTACTATTAGTATTTTACAAAATATAAAGTAACTTCCTTTTCCGATGGAAGTAAATATTTCTAAGATGAATAGTACAATATGGCATAGTGGTTATGAGTTTGAATTCTACAACAAGATTGTTTGGGCCCAAATCTTGACTTTACTGTTTGCACTAACAGCTTTGGGTCAATAGTTATGCTGAACACCTACTGGACTTCTCTATGTCTCCATTTATTATCTAAGAATGGGGGGGGGGGGGGAGTATTTACTTCAATGCATTGTTGTAAGGAAAAAATGAATTAAAAATGTAAAATGTAGAGAATGGTGCATGCCACATATTAAGCACTCAAGAAATGTTCGATTATATGAATATATGAATTCAGTCAAATAATTGTCTTAACCAATACTCAGAGCCATACATTTTGACTGTACATACCAGTTAATAATATAAATATTTGGGTTAACATTTTTTTCCTCCCAGGGACACAATAATAACTCTGACAAAAGAATAAAGTTAAAAAACCCAACCTCTCCCACAATAATCACTAATGACGTTACCAGCATATACTTATGTGTATGCATACATAGATATGTTAGACAAATACTTCCATAAAAGGATATGATAAAATGTTATTAATAACTTTGTACTTTAATTTATAAAACAAAAATGAAGTAAAAGTAAAAGAGTTGTTGAACTGATCAATGATTCTTTGCTTCAAGGGACATTAACATATTCTCCAGTAAGTTTAGAAATGTGATTATGAAGCCTATTAAGATGTAGGAGTCACTAGGTTCCTTCTTCTTATCTTTATTGTTGAAAGTAATACATATGTCCCCTTTTTTGCCCTACTGACTCCCTCCAGCCAGCCTCTACCCCAGGCCGTCACTACCCTATTGTCTGTGTCCATGTGGCATGCATATATGCATACAAGTTCTTTGGTTGATCCTCTTCCACCCACCCACTCACCCTCCTTGGCCCTCCCTCCAAGATTATGTATTCTGTTCTGTGATTCCATGTTTCTGGATCCACTCTATTCATCAGTTTGTTTTGTTAATTAGCTTCCACATAGGAGTGAGATCATGTGATATAAAAACATATAAAAAAAGAAAACAATAACCTATTAACCAGAAATAATAACTCTGAACATCTTTAAGTACTTCCCTCCAGTTTTTACATATATTTTTAAAAAAATGCATACTAACTATTTGCACATTATAACATATACTATTTGAATTCTAAAATTATATTGTGAGCATTTCTACCTTTTTGTTTAAAGTAAGATTTTTCAATGGCTGCATGTTGAATTATATAGCTTAATTAACATTCAGTTCATCATTTCCTACTGTTGAACCTTTAGGTTGTCTGCAGTCCAAGAATAATACAATAAACATTGTTTATAATGTATCCTTTGCATCTCAAATTATTTTCTCTGAGATACATAAACATCTAGAAAATAAGAGAGAAAAATGTGAAACAATCCAGTTTCTACCACTTGGCTTTAACAAACCTCAACAACTGGCATACCTGAAAAGCAAAGCAGTAATTGCAGCAAGCACGGAGTAACACTCTTGTGTGTAAACAGGAAAATTTGTTGAAAGTCTTTAAAAGAAACAATAAGACCCTGATACCCGTCCATTTCCCCCAGAGAGTAAGGATACTCCTCCTCCCTGACTGTGCAAGAGAAATGGAGAGGTCAAGTTGTACAAACTCTGGAAGCAGGAGCACTACAGAGGGCAGGGGTGAGATATCATGTGTAAGACAAAGAACACAGAAATCTTCAGGCAGAGGGCAAGGCAGCTTCCTCTTCTCACACACAGACACAGCTGGCTCCACTGCTAACCTCTCACAAGGCCAGAAGCTCTCCTTACTGGAACAGGCAGGAGACTGGAAGATTAGAAGATTCTTCCCTGGGGAAACTGACAAAATTAAGATAAAATGCCTTTAGAGAAATTCCACTCGCTAATCCCAGCCTCTAGAACTGAGAGAAAATATATCTGTCCTTAAGTCACCCAGTCTACGGTATTTTGCTATGGCAGCTCAAGATGACCAAGGGGGATTCTAGTACCCCAAAAAATGGCTACTGCTGTAACAAATAGCTAAAAATATGAAAGTGGTTTTGGAATTGGATAATTCCAAGGGCTGGAAGAGTTTTGAGATGCAAGCTAGAAGTTAGAGAAGTTAAGGGTGATTCTGGTGAAGAAGTCTCAAATGAAAATGAGGAACATATTATTGAAAACAGGAGGAAAGTGCAAGGAACGTTTTATGGAAAATGTTATAAAGTGGCAAAGAACTGTGCTGACTTGAGTTCTAGTGTTTTGTGGGAGGTACTGCTTGGAGTGATGAAAATGGGTTTTAGCTGAGATTTGTAAACTAAGTTTTGAAGGAGTGGTATGGTTCCTCCTAAGTGCTTAGAGTAAAATGCAAAAAGAGAGAAATGAATTAATAAAGGAATTCCAGCCAAAAGGAAACAGAACTTGAATTGGAAAAATCTTAGCTTATCCATATTGCAACAAATGAAAAAGCTTGTTCTGAAGGAACTGTAAGGTTATGGCTGAACAACCATTTGATAAGGAGATCATGGGTGTGACACTTGGATTAAAGCAGCCATCTCAGCAGAATCCAGGAATAGAGATGGAATTACACTGGTACAGACACTGACAATTTAAACTAAAGGAAACACACAAGGAAGAATGAGATTAAAGAAGGCTATTGACCTTCCTGGATTTCTAAGGATCCCAAATGTGATCAGAGTTCCTTGGAGCTGCCACTCCCAAGTTTGCAAAAGAAAAAACTTAAGAGGACTTAAAAATACCTGATTTCATAAAAAGGCCAAGAGACATATGAAAACATGCTCAAAGTCACTAATCATCCAAGAGATGCAAATCAAAACAACAATGAGATACCATCTGACACCTATCAGAATGGCTATCATCAACAAATGACAAGTGCTGGCAGCTAGGATGTGGAGAAAAGGAAACCCCTGTGGAAATACAGACTGGAGCAGCCACTGTGAACAGTATGGAGTTTCCTCAAAAAAAAAATTAAAAATTGAACTCTCATTTGATCCAGTAATCCCACTTCTAGAAATATATCCCAAGAAATCAGAAACACCAATCAGAAAGGATATATGCAACCATATGTTCATAGCAGCACAATTTATAATAGTTAAGATTTGGAAACCGCCTAAGTGCCCATCAGCAGATGAGTGGATTAGAAAACTATGGTACATCTACACAATGGAATACTATGATGCTATAAAAAAGAAAGAGCTCTTACCATTCACAACAGTATGGATGGACAAGGAGAATATTATGGTAAGCAAAATAAGCCAGTCGGAGAAAGATAAATACCACATAATCTCACTCATTTGTGGAATATAATCAACAACATACACTGATGAACTAAAATAGATCCAGAGACAGAGAAGCATCAAACAGACTGTCAAACATCAGAGGAAAGGCAAGAAAGGATGTGTGTGTGTTGTGGGAGGGTGGGGGCAGAGATCAACCAAAGGACTTGTATGCATGCATATACCGTAAACATTATCAATGGACACAGACAATATGGCGTGGGAAAAGGAGACATATGTAATATTTTAAACAATAAAGAATTAAAATAATAATGATAATAATACTACTACTAATAACAATAATATAAAAATAATGGCTGATGCACAAACATCAATAATATAAAAATAATAAAAATAATATATTATAAACAATAATATAAAAATAATGCAGCCAACTGCATTCCAGGCAATGTTACCTTGGTGCCAAGGCGATTCAATAGGGAAAGAATAACACCAAATTTTCAGAAAACAACAAAGTAGAAGATCTTAATGGCTTTGGGGCACTCAAGGAGTCAGCATATTATAGCCTGTAGGTCAAAGTCAGCCAGCTACCTGTTTTTGTAAATAAAGTTTTATTGGACCACAATTATGCCCATTTGTTTATGAATTATCTATGGCTGTCTTAGTGATACAAGAGTAGAACTGAGTAGTTGTAACAGAGACCATATGGCCTGAGAAGCCAAAAGTATTTACTGTCTAGTCCTTTATAACACACTCTATTGTTGTCATATTCTTGTTTTCTAAAAGAAAAAATATCAGATTTTTGGTTATTTCCTGCAATGTGGTGCTTACAGTTTGCATATATAGGGTAGCAAGGATCAAGAATTAAAAAATAAAAAGCAGGCTTCATAAATTCTATATAGAAAATAGGTTTGGAAGTATAAAATTTCTGTACCTCTTTTAATTAATTGAATCAGGTTAGAAAAAACATAATAAAGCAACTGGCCCTACCTTCAGACAAAAAGAACTATTTATTCTACTTTAAGAAAAACCCATATGAAAATAAAATTATTACAAACTTCTAATACCAAAACATACCCCGGTATTTAAGTACATATGTATTTTTCATCAGAAACATTTATCCTTATCCATAAGACGCTACAAATATATTTGTTCTCTTTCAATTCAAGCCATTCTTTGCCTACTGCTATATTAGTTTGTGATCTTTGTTTTGGCAGATGCACAAGCAAAATCTGATTCCAACAGTTTGACCCTTCTCACTTGTTATGTTCTCTAGGGCATAATAAAACCCAAGATACAATCCCTCAGCAGTTAATGAAGCCTAACTTCCCACCCTCTTAATTACCAATGCATTATACCAACTATAGGCATCACACTCCTCTCTAAGCTATTTTACAATTGAGCAGAAGTACTACTGAGCTATTATGTAGCAACATAATCCCTGCAGCATGAGAAATCCTTCTTAAAAATAAAATCTTTTGATCCTTGCAGGTTTTGGTAACTGTATAATTAATACTACTTAAGCATTATCTATGAATCAGCAAGTATATTATATTGTGTCAGTAAGAATATTATTTTGTTGATTTTGAGGTATTTTTTTGGGGGGGAAGAGGGCTATTTATTTTCTGAAAGATACACAAATCCAAAGATATTATTGATTATCATAATGTGAATACAAAGTACACCAAATATCCAACATGAGTATCCATATATCATATATTAAAAGTATGCCTGCCCTTCACATCATCTCTAGTTAAATATTTAAAAATATATGTCATGATCTCTCTTATATGTGGAATCTAATGAACAAAACAAAATGATAAACAAAACAGATCCAGAGACATAGAAGCATGCAACAGACTGAGGATCCTCAAGGGAAGGACAGTGGGAGGGAAGAGAGCAACCAAAAAACTTACATGTGTAACTCATTGACACAGATAATAGTGGGGTGAAGGCCTGGGGAGGGGGCAGGAGTGGAAGGAAGAGAGTCAACGGGAGGAAAAAGGGGATATTTACAATACTTTCAACAATAAAGATACATTTAATTTGAAAAAACGTATATGGGGGAAAGGCGACTTAAAATTGTTAAAACGTGGGGAAATGTAGATGACAGGGAAATCCAGGGTATAGGTGATGCTACATAAAGACATTTTTAAAAGTCATACATTAAAAAAAAGTCATATATTTTGAGTAAACTAAATTATCCACAAATTCACTGGTATTAGCAGGTTTGGTTGGTGAGATCATGTGCAATGATCTTTAGTAAATGTTTGCTGTATAAGAGTGTTCAGTAACTGGTTTTTAACAAAATATGATATATGAAAATCTATATTAAATAAACAGGTTATGCAATAATTATTTGAGTTATAAAAGAATTCTTATCTTGGCATAGGATTCTTACAAAATTCCTTTAAGTATTAATTGACTTTATTGAATAAAAATTAATTTATAAAAACCTGATATAACTAAAATATTTCTAAATATAATTATACTAGGACAGTGATAATAATCTAATAATTATTAAGTTCAGTTAATAAAATTTTTACATTGTTGGAAAATATATATTCTAATGTTTCAGAAATATTTACTGTCAAAGAAATCTCAATTAGGAATCAAATTAGGCATTTATCTTCATTTAAGAGATCCTGATCAGTTAAACCCCTGGCTTAGGAATACACAAGCGACTGATTTTGTCTGATGTCATATTCTTTTATTTTTCCAGAATAAATCCAGCTTATGGAAAATGTCACAAATAAAAATTCTTAGAGTATTGTGTGATGCTATATGAATTGGATATACCTTTATTTTTATTAAATTTAAATATTACATCCTGTAGTAACATTAGGTGTCAATAGAACAAAACTGATTCTTTCTGCTCATTGAGTCCTGAATAAAAGCATAAAATCTATTTTCTTTAATTCTATAGCACTCTGTATATTGTAATCTGTTTTAAGAATATAAAGGTAAGAAGTTTCAATTCATAGTCTCAACTTTATTTTCTACTTCCAATTCATCTTCAGTTTAATACTCTCTACCTTGTTTCTAAAACCTAGCACTGTTTTTTAGATATACACAAACATAAATAACAGAACTGAAGTAAGACTATTTTACAAAAATAGCATATTTCAAATGCTTCTGAGTTCATTACTATTCCAGAATATTAAAAGATTGATGTGGTGAGCTAAGGCCACTTTCTGCAACTGCAGAAATTTTCAGGAAAGAAAGACTGGCCAATGAGGAATCATGCCAACACTAGTTGGAGAAGTGGCCCTGCCTTCTTTGGGGCTGTCACACCGTAAAGTTATCCTTCTGTACTGTCTGCTTCATCTATGACCCTTGACGGTGTCCTGCCTTCTTCTTTTCATGGTATCCTTTAATATCTCATTTACGGGGATAATATATGAATTTGGGAGCTGATGAAAAACTATTTCTTTTTACTTCTAATGATCTGGTTTTCAGAATTTCAAGTCATGTATCATCCCCAAAAGGATCGAATGTTTTCTTGTAACTACTTTTTTTTTTTTTTTGTAAAAGTATTCAGAAGAAAAATGAACTCTACTTCTAATATTCCCAATTCTGGCCTTTGTGGCTTATATTCAAAGAATGAAAAAGTGCTATATAATAGTGCTAAGATTTTAACATTTCTTTTGAGCATAACAATAACCATCAAGTACAGCAATTCATTTTTTTATGAGCTCGAAATAAAATTTTTGAAAGCATGTGTGAGATTTAGAAAGCAAACCTTCCAGATATTTTAAATTTGGAACTCTGGAATGAGGTAGCTGGGGTATTATCCCTATCTTAATATGAAAGGTTAAGTGACTTGCACAAAATCCTGCCAGTAGTTAAGCAGCAACAGAGAAATTAAAATCTAAGCCCAGATCCCACATATATTTCACCTTCTTGAGGATAAATATACAGAATATGGAATTTTTACTACATGACTTAGGTTACCTTTCTGCATGCAAAAGCCCCCCTTTTTTGTTGTTGGCTGATGCACAAACATCAAATACAAATGTGTGTTTATTTTAATGTTATATCAGAGATGGTTTTCACAAGCTAGTGACAGAGAGTTGAGTTTATTTTCCTTTATACTTTTATCTTAACTTTCATTCCTGCTGGGAAATAAGGCACATGCCCTCTTTTAAAAGCTGTCTAAAAATGTAGGTCGCTGGAAGTAGTATTGAGCCTTTGCATGTTTCTTCATAGTCTTTTTAGATTGCCAAAGAAGCTCTAATTGAAGCTGCCAGAGGATAATTTAGAATTTTAAATAAGATCTCAGGAGTAGCAAGGGGATGGGGGGTGGGAGGTGAGGGCGGGTGGAAGAGGGAAACCCTGGGGTCAAACAGCAAATTTTCAACTCAGCTGGCACTTCAGACTTATAAGCATTGAAAAGCGTATGTTCTGATAATTTGCTGAACAAATAAATTATTGACAAATAAATGAAGGGAACATAACACCGATTACAACTCTGCCTTCAAAGGGTTGTCTAATATTTGTTCTTATACTGTGGATAAAAGGTATAGAGTAACAAATAATTTTGATAGGAAATACAAGAAATATTATACAGGCTAAAGAGTAAAAATGCATGGGAAAATGTGTTATGTTATTGAACATGCAACAAAGCTTGCAAAGTAGAAGGACCAGAATTATTTTTTATTGTTTTAACATGATGTATTAAAATTATAACTTCGTGAGTATAATAATAACAGAAAAAGTTAAAAGATATATCTGGCCAACCAAGGAGTGTTTCTTTAACTTCATTCTTACAGCTATTTCAATTTCGGGGAGAACACAAAAAGCAAGATAGATGTGAGATATTTTTGTATTCTATTTACTCAGAAAGACCAGAATGTATTTTAATGTACTAAGAGCAAACAAGTGACCACTCCCCTGATTCAGGATTCTAATTTTTGTTCCATGATCAGAAAATTGAAGATGAAGAGCAAACACAGACTTAATCTTGACACCAAATTAATAGAAGGAAAAGAAACCCTTTTAATAGAAATTAAGACTTTACATTGTTTATCAAATAATACTGCTACATCTAATTCTAAATCAACTGGTATCTCTGATCTCATTTATAATCAAAGACTCTAATAAAGCAAAAGATATGTGGTACAATGAATAAGATCTTAACAAATGAGTTCAGTATTTGAGTAAAAGGTTTTTATTTTGGGATATAAAAGAATGCTTTCAATATTATTAAGATAGAATTTTAATTTTTACTTAATATGATATGGTTCATTTTAAATGAATTGTTACTTATTCCATGACTTACGGGTGGCAGGCTTTATCTCCAGGACGGGGGATGCAGGAGGCAGCCAAACAATGTTCTGCTTTCACATCACTGTTTTTCTCTCTCAAACTCAATAAACAATTCTTCCAAAAAGAGGAAACTATCTGCTTAAATAAATTTGATTCTTTTAAGGAAAAAAAAATGCATGTAGGGTCCCATTAGTGCATATACAAACAATTTACATTTGTACAAACATATTATCCTACACACACACACACACACACACACACACACACACACAATATGTTTTCATAAAATATTCAAGATGCAATGTTGAATATATAGAATACAATCTAATCTATACCTGTAATATGTCAGCAGGGTCTTCTTTTGCAGATGCGACCAACAAAGTATGCCCAGTGACGATTCCTTCTGCCAGGAAATACTTGAAGAGCAAAGGAGAGTAAGTATTATATTTATCCTCTTCTGTAAAAAAAGAAAAAAAATAATATAGTCAGAATCCTACCATATACCACAAACAATCCGGTGTTTTTATATTTTTTCTCCTTAAAACAATTATAGGAGGTAGGGCAATAATCATGTTTTCCTAAGGTACAGTTAGATAGGCTAAGAGACTTATTTTGAAGTTGATACTCTTAATAGAGTCTTCTTGACTTTTAAAAAAAATCATTCTTCATCTATTGTAGCCACAAAATTTAGAGGGTTATTATATGCATGTGAGATTTGCAAATTTGCTGCTCCTTTTAAAGGTATGCTTTTCCTAATCTGAGAGCATAATTTTGTACTATAAAAAGCTGAAGTCTATTGACTTGTGGTGTCAGAGAACAGAACGAAGGCTGAGGATTATAGAAAGTGTGAGCCCAAAATCTGAATGTGTATTTTGAACAAATATTTGGCTATTGAGTAAACTTTGTGATTCCAAGGACCATTCTTGTGTGACCAGGTTGAAAAATCAACATTGAAAGGTGAAAAAACTAGATAAAGATATTATTGGCTGCATAATATACTAAAATGAGTAATAATTTAAGCCCAGGCAAGCTAACTACCCATTAAAACAAACAAACAAACAAAAAAAAACAAAAAAAAAAACTAGTAATCTTCAGAATAACATAATAAAATTCAGAATCATTACAATGTTATTATTTATAATATACAAGTTTCAACCAAAAATTACTGAATATGAACCGGACTAATGAAAACACACTCCAAAGAAACTGATTCCAAATGGGCTCAAAAGTTGAATTTAAAAGAATAAGACTTCAGCCCTGGCTGGTGTTCTTGGTGGTTAGAGTGTCAGCCTGCACACCGAAAGGTTCACAGGTTTGATTCCAGTCAAGGGTATTTACCTGGCTCCAGCCAGGGCACATGCAGGAGGCAACCAAATGATATCTCTCTCTCCCTCTCTCTCTCTCTTTCTTTTTCATCCCCCTCCCCGCTCCCACTCTATAAAAAGCAATGGGAAAAATACCCTAGGGTAAGGATTAACAACAAAAAAAAACCCTTCAAAACAGCTATTATAAATATGTTCAAAGAATTAAAGAAAAATGTATACAAAGTATTAAAAATGTATGGTATCAACAAGTAAACAGGAAAAAAATCAACAGAGAAATGAAAACTATAAAAATAAAGTAGAAAATTTTTACCTTAAAATTATGATTCTTTAAGTAAAAAATTTACTTGGTGATCTCATGAATAGATTAAAGATAGAAGGGGAAAAAAAACACATGAAGGTAGATCAGCAGAAATTATGCAATCTGAAGAACATAGAAAAGAAAATTAAACAGAACTTGAGACATGTGGAACAATATAGAGAAGTCCAACCAGTATTTAATTGGAGTCCTAGACACTGAGACAGAAAGAAGCAGAAACAATATTTAAAGAAGTGATGACCAAAATATGACCAAAACTTCCCCAAATTTGATGAAAATATTCAGTTACAGATCCAAGAAGCACAGGAAACCTCTACTGGGATAAATGCAAAGAAACCAAATCTAAGTATGTCATAATCTTGGAAGCAGAAGGGGAAAATAATATGATATACAGGGGTACAACAATACAATTAACAACTGATTTGTCATCAGAAACAATGAAGGCTAGAAGAAATGGTAATTATATATTTGAAGACTTGAAAAACAAACCCAACTTAATCTTGACACCAAATCTTGACACTAGCTACCTTATTCCAGTTGTAAATTCACAAAATGTAATAAAAAATTGAGGTCAATCCTGGCCAGGTGACTTGGTGTGAACATCATCCCATACGCCAAAAGACTGTGTTTAATTCCCAGTCAGGGAACATACCTAGGCTGCAGGTTTAATTTCTAGTCAGAGCGCAAATGGGAGGCAGCCCATCCATGTTTCTCTCACATTGATGTTTCTTTCTCTCTCCCTTTCTCCCTTCCTCTCTCTAAACATATCCTCAGGTAAGAATTAACAAAAAATTGAGGTGAAAACTTGAGGCAATTCATCGACAGCTGACTTGAACTATAGATCATTAAAAGATAAAGGACAATGACACAACATGGTAACTCACATTTATAGGAAGGAAAAAAGAATACAAATTGATGACAAATATATGGGAAATTATAAAACACTGTGATTGTGTATTATGTGTTTATACACAGTTATGTATGTGGACAAACTATTTTTACTTTGAATTTCATAAAAAATACAACTGTTTAAAGAAAAATTGACAGAACTAAGAAAATATAAACATAAATTATATTTGGAGATTTTATTATACACAGTATAATAAAATCTCCAAATATAATTTATGTTTATATTTTATTTTATATTTATGTTTAGTAATTGATAAAATTGAAGAAAAAATTATTAAAAAAATAGAAAATCTGAACAATTTCATAAACTGCCTTAATTTAATTACATCATACAGTTCTAGAATACAATCTACAAAATGTTCAGAGGAACAGCTAGCTAATTCCCTCAAACCCTTCCAGACCCAGATTAGGTAATTCCATTTTTGGAAAAGCCTTTCTCAAGGCTGAGATGAGATGATCACATGCTTTAGAAAGCATCTTGTTAACTCCTATTACAGCCTTTAATACACATTATTGAAATTTCCCCACCAAGCCACAAGATCCTCATGGCAGAGAACACTTCTCAATGGTACAACCCTAGAATTGGACACATAGTGTATATCTAGTAAATATTTGTAGAATTAATTAAGGGAAACAAACAACAAATAAAAATCCACCTGTCTTATAAATCAGCTAGATCTAGTATTATAGTTTGCTGAAAGCACACCCTATCATAACTCCCTCCCTCTCTCTCTCTCTCTCTCTAATAGTTAGCAACTCTATTTTTTCAAAGACTCCTTTGAGGCACAAAAAAACTAACAGGAGGAACATCACCTATTTAGGGATTTGCAAAAACACGATGCTCTTCATGCTCTTCAAACTGAAAATTACCGATTTTGTGAAACAAATTTTGAAGTTGTCCAATAAGCATTTAATTAATCTATTTAGTGAATCCCCTTAACACTGAGCAAGTAAAAATGATAATGATGTGACAGAACTGCCAAAAAAGCAAATGTGGTCCTAGCCAGAATTAATAGTCTAATTCCTAGGTTGAGAGAGCTGATTGTCCTCATCTATTTTAGTAGTCAACCAGACTGACAATAATATATTTCACTTGGTATTAACATAAACTAAAATATCTTCAGAATGGTGTGAATATTATGGTCAAGGGATCTGAAAGCATGAGAAATGAGATATTTAGCTTGAAGAAAAAGAGATCTAAGGGTTACAATTGTCCTTAAATATTTGACAGGCTGTCATATGGAAATGGAATTAAACTTGTTCATTAGGTCAAGGGATAGATGAAGCCAGAGGATGGGAAGAAGAGGAGAGTCAATTTTTCCTTATATCAAAGTCCAAATGAGCTGCTCCTATCATTTCATTGAATACCTATTAAAATGTTATTCACAATATACAACAATGACTTTCTAATTATCCATTTTCCTTACACTTTTAAATTTTTATCTTATTTCATTTGTTTATTGCAGGTATTGCTGTGGACAATTTTTCCTGGTTAAGACACTTCTTGCTCTGTTTAGCTATTTCATTTATTTATTTATTTATTTATTTATTTATTTATTTAATTTTTATTGATTTCAGAGAGGAAGAGAGAGAGATAGAAACATCAATGATAAGAGAGAATCATTGATCAGTTGCCTCCTGCATGCCCCTACTGGGGATCAAGCCTGCAACCCAAACATATGTCCTTGACTGGAATCGAACCTGGGACCCTTCATTCTCAGGCCAATGCTCTATCCACTGAGCCAAACCAGCTAGGGCAATGGTTGGCAAACTCATTAGTCAACAGTGGCAAATATCAACAGTACAACAATTGAAATTTCTTTTGAGAGCCAAACTTTTTAAACTTAAACTTCTTCTTTTTTTTTCCTAAATATATTTTATTGATTTTATACAGAGAGGAAGGGAGAGAGATAGAAAGTTAGAAACATCGATGAGAGAGTGTCATCCATCAGCTGCCTCTTGCACACCCACTACTGGGGATATGCCCGCAACCAAGGTACGTGCCCTTGACCGGAATCGAACTTGGGACTCTTCAGTCCCCAAGCCGACGCTCTATCCATTGAGCCACACCAGTCCCGGCATAAACTTAAACTTCTTCTAACGCAACTTCTTCAAAGTAGATATTTTGTGGAAGAGCCACACTCAAAGGGCCAAAGAGCCGCATGTGTCTCACGAGACAACCACAGAGCTAAGGCCTGTTTCGCTATTTCTTTAGCCATTCTTTATATATGTAAACAGTTTATATAGAGCTCTCAATTCCTTAGTATATAAATATGAAGTGTCTTTATTCATTCTTTCCAGTTACCACTTTCCATTATGCTATGAAAATCTTTTCTCATCTCTTAATGATACCTAGAGCTGATTCCTTGATTTTCTCACCACCAGTTTCAGTTATTAAAACTTGGAACAGTTGCCCTGGTCGGTGTGACTCAGTTGGTTGGGCATCATCTGTACACTGAAAGGTTGGTTGTTCAATTCCTGGTCAGGGCACTTGCCTGGGATTCAGGTTTATTTCCTGGTAGGGAGCCAGGAGGAGGCAGCTAAGCAATGTTTACATATGTATGCAAAGCTTATATACAAGATTTTCACAATAGCATTGTTAGTAATAGAAAAAAAAGGAATTAACCTAAATGATTTAAAAAATTATAGCATATCCATAGTACAATGAAATCCTATGCTGTTAAGAAAAATAAAGTATATCTATATGAATGCACAAGGACTTTTCTCTAAGATGTATTAAATGGAAAAGGCAAAGGTGCTAAATGCTCCCAAGTATATTTCTTATGTAGAAATATTTGAATGGGCAGTATTATCTCTGGGTATGGGGACTGAGGAACAGGAAGGACAACTTATTTTTTTCTATATATCCTTTTGTATGTTATGTACCTATTTATTTATATAAAAACTGTAAATATTTTTTCCATAAAGTCCTTCAAGTATTTTTTTATGTACAATAAAGATAAATTTTAAAAAATTGGACACATGTCATCATTTCTAGAATTCTAGTACAGGTCATTATAAATGTGGATTATTGTATTCCATTCTGGAGTCAGCTGAAGAGACAATGCTGAACTAGGGGTGACAAGAAAAAAACCAGGATAAAAAGCAAGATACATAAAAACTAATTTAATAAACTATGTCTATTTAGTTTGGATAAGATTTTAGGTGTTAAAACAGTTATTTTCAAATACTTTAAGAGTGTCATGTGAAAGAGTAGATAAGTTCTGTATTATTAATATAGAGGGCAAAACTAGGAACAAAAATCAGTTATAAGTAGATAGAGTAAACATTAAGAAAAGGAATTTTCTAATAAATCATTGTATTTTCAACAACAAACATTGCTTTGTGAAGTAGTGAGTTCTTTTTAACTAGATAATCTGTACTCAAATGGGTTTGATATCTGTCAAGGATTATGGAAAAGTGATTGGTGGCTAGATGGGAGCTTTGATGTAACTGCCAAGGTTTATTTCAATTCCACGGTTCTCCAATCTAAACTAAAAAAAGTAAGGGAAATGATATTATGAATGTATATTTAAATAAGATCCACTGTACTTTTTTTAAAAAATATATATATTTTATTGATTTTTACAGAGAGGAAGAAAGAGGGATAGAAAGCTAGAAACGTCGAAGAGAGAGAAACATCGACCAGCTGCCTCTTGCACACCCTCTACTGGAGATGTGCCCACAGCCAAGGTGCATGCCCTTGAACGGAATCGAACCCAGGACCCTTTAGTCCGCAGGCCGATGCTCTATCCACTGAGCCAAACTGGTTTCGGCTCTACTGTACTTTTAAAGATAAACAAAAATATGATTTATCAGTTTGTTACTTTCAATAATCTTTCAATAAGAAAACAATAATGACACAAATCTGAGATATATACAATGAACTTGTTAGCACATCAACTTTTTAAATAAATTACTCAATAATCTTACTCTTAACTATGAGATTCTCCAAAAAAATCAATTGGCATTAATTTTAGTCTTCTTCTTTTTTAATGAAGGACAGTGCTCTGTGAACATTTCTAAGAGCTACGTTATCAGATATGCTTGCCTAATTTATTTCAAGTTCAGATCAAAGTTTGAATTTAAATTAGAACTTAAGACAATTTTTCTTTAATATTCCTTAATTCCTGCAGTTAAATATTTAATTTCAGAATAAGAAAACCCATATAATCATTATGCACAATAGATAATTGACCAGAAAGTAGAAATATGTATGCTATACTAACCAATAAGAAGAGCTGTTCCAACAGCCAAACCTCCACCTGGAAATAAAACAAAATAAGAAAATTAATCTACGTTTTCACATTACTTTTAGCATACAAGTTAGACTTTACCAAGGACAGATTTCCAATAACTTTAAAATTGCTGTTGAAAACAACATTTTAATCACTTTTGCAATACTTTGCTTAAGGTGCTATTATGAAATAATTACATACTATATGTAATTACACACTACACATTACAATTAATTTCACAGTATACCGTACCATCCTCCATTTTCTTGATAGGGCCATGCTGCATTCAACATAACAGTGGTTAAGCATTTCAATAATGTTATATTTAGCACTTGTTAATAAATTAACTCAATAACCAAGACCTAAATGTGCACAGTAACTTAACTACCAAAGAAAAGAAATTTCACTTTAATATTTATCTTCATATTTAATAATTCTTGGAGAAAAAATTCTGATAATTAAAACAGATTCTTTTTTCATTATGAATAATATACACAAAGTCTGGACATTCTGTAAATATATTTAGGGTTTAAAATAAATATTTTATTTGCCATTTCAAACAAAAAAGTCACAATCACAAAATAAAATTTCAATATAACTAGAAAATGTTAAGTATCTGAATTAGGATAATATGATGATGAACATATAACTCAAATAAGATTAATAAAAAATCAATTTAAAATCAAGTTTTAGGAAACTAGAACTAAACTAAAAAATAGAACATTCAATTACTATTTTTGTTATCAAAACAGTTGTAAAGTATTACTTGTAATTAATGTTGCAAACACAAGGTTACTTAAAAATAAAAATATGGCATGTACTTAAAGTATAATTTAAAAAGAAACTTCTCAGGGGTTAGGGGAGGTAGAAGAGAGTATCCTATATAATAAAAGGCTAATGTGCAAATTGACAGAACAGTGGAATGGCTGGTCCTTATGGGGTTCACTGATCACCAGGGGGCAGATCCTCAATGCAGGAGCTGCCCCCTGGTGGTCAGTGTGCTCCCATAGGGGGAGCGGCTCTCAACTAGAGAAGCCAGGCTCATAGCTGGCAAGCACAAGGATGGTGGGAGCCTCTCTCGCCTCTGCAGCAATGCTAAAAACCCCTTGAGGGATGTCCGACTGCTGACTTGGGCCTGCCTCAACAGGGCGCAGGCTGGGCTGAGGGAACCCACCCCCCCCCCCCGCCCCATAAGTGCACGAATGTCATGCATCGGCCTCTAGTAGATAAATGGTGATGCAAGAAGACTTGATTTGGGGTGGGGAACACACAATAGAACATATCGATGACGTATACCTAAAGTCTATATCATTTTTTAAACCAATTATCATCCCAATAAATTTGGTAAAAAGGTAAAAAATAACAACACACAAAATAAAATGTGTTTTGGGGTCACTCAAATCTAGTGGGCTAGTCTTAAGTGGGTACTATAAAAAGACAGTTGCCTTTCTTTCCTTAACCAATATCTCATAGGAAGGATTTAAATTTATCTCAACTTTCCTGTTGAGATAAATTTACATTCACATCTTCTCAAGTTAGGAATTTATACAAAAGTTCCAGGCTTCATGTAAAGAAATTCTTAGAGAATTAAAGATATTTTGTGAATGTTATTCACAGTGAGATGATAAGAGCAGATCAAGGAATAGTTTCCCAATTAAATGAAGTGATATGTAGCTCACGTTTCTGGCTCAGAGAGGTACTCGTAAGAGCTACCCTTGCCATTCTGGCTATTATTTTCTGATTAGAACAAATCACTGAAAATACATTGTTGCTTTATAAAAGACTAGGAGCCTAGCATGCGATTTGAAATCGCACAGCGCTGCCTACCCTCCAGTTGCTGGTCCTGCCCTGCCTCACTCCCCGAGCCCTGCAGCAGCTGGGGTCACTGCTGGTCTGGCCCTGCCTCCCTCTCTGGCCCTTGGAGCAGCTGCAGTCGCTGCTGATCAGGCCCACCTCTAGCACAGGGAGGTGAAGGGCCCTACCCCACCCCCAACACTGCACCCACAACCTCCTCCTGTTCAGTTGGCCCGTTATGACATCCCAGTTAATTAGCATATTTCTCTATTATATACACTGAGTGGCCAGATTATTATGATCTCTGAACACATAATAATCTGGCCACTCAGTGTATATCCTATATAATAAAAGGCTAATATGCAAATTGTCCCCTGGACCAGGAGTACAACCAGCAGGCCGGCCAGCCAACTAACTGCCCATGTCCCCTCCCCCCTGGCCAGGCTGGCCAAAACCCACCCATGCACGAATTCATGCACCAGGCCTCAAAATACAAATATTTTGAGTGGCCAGATTATTATGATGTCTGAAAGCATAATAATCTGGCCACTCAGTGTAGACTGACCACAGAGTTGGGATTTTAAAATAAGGTTTTTCCATGTATAAGAACTGCATTGTGGGTAGGTAGAAAGAAGCAGAGGACTTACTAGTCAGAGGCTGGGGGCCACTATTTCCTGGTCCCTTGACATATCAAGATTTGCAAGATTTCCCTTTTACTTTTTTTTTTAAAATATATTTTTATTGATTTTGTACAGAGAGGAAGGGAGAGAGAGAGTTAGAAACATTGATGAGAGAGAGCATTGATCAGCTGCCTCTTGCACACCCCCTACTGGGGATATGCCCGCAACCAAGATACATGCCCTTGACCGGAATCGAACTCGGGACCCTTCAGTCCCCAAGCCGACGCTCTATCCACTGAGCCAAACTGGTCTCGGCAAGATTTCCCTTTTACATAAGTACACTGAGTGGCCAGATTATTATGCGTTCAGAAATCATAATAATCTGGCCACTCAGTGTAGATTATATATATAGATGATCACCATAACAGTAAATGACTATGCTATGGAGGTAATTTTCTATAAGAAGATACAAGCTACTGTTCCTGATAATTCAAAAACACCCCTCATTTAAAAAATCTCATGTACATTAAAATTATAATCTTTGGAAAGTTCAGCATTACTTAAAATACCACAGAATGGGGACATTTCAATGACTTTTATCAACCAAATTAATATCCCACCAAGACTTCTTCTAAAAGTAATTAAGTTTTTTTTATTATGTAAATTAACTACTCAAATTAAGATTGGCTCTAGTAATGACTGGTGATTTTGATTGAAGCTTTTATTCTATGCATATGATGTACTTATACACACACTCAGTATCAGTTTATCTACGTAGTCTTCCAAATTTTAGTGTGGCAGACCAAAATAACCATGTATAAGGTATTTTGATATACCTCATTTGATATGCTGAAGTTCTAGCTGTATCCTAGAGTTTTTAAAAATACTTTTATTGGTTCCAAAGAAGGTAGAGGGAATGATAGACAACAATGATGGGAGAGAATCATTGATTGGCTGCCTCCCAAATACCCCTTCCTGAGGACCAAGCCCACCTTGACCAGGAATTGAACCAGGACCTCCTGGTTCATAGTTCAATGCTCAACCACTAAGCCACTGCAGCTTGCCAAAATAAAGTTTGAATAAGTTTGTAGTTATGTTCCCACCAAAAATTTGAAAGCTTGACAATATATTCAACCAAAGCTAGCTTTTAATATATCTTTTAAAATCAGTAATCCCTAAAATGTTTGACAGGTAAGTAAGCAATTATAATATCTTTATAAAACATACAATGAAGTAAAATGGTCTTCTTTTAATTGTATCTTGTAGAAATATAAAGACACTTTCTAAGTCTATAGGCAAATAAACACTTGGTTTTACTTCTAGACCTTTTTAAGAAGTATATTTATCTCCAGCTTATTAAAAACACAGGCAGTAAAATATCATACCCACATTTAAGATTACATGAGTTTGCAAGCATGATATTTTAATGTATTAATTTCATCAAGATTTTATATTTAAAAATGACACATTTTGTCTTAAAACTAAAAAAATCTAATGCTTTAGAAAATATCAAAGAAAATTTAAGATCTTGTGATTATGTGCCATTTTCCTAATGATTTTTAAAATACGAGGGAAAGGATTTTTTAAAAAAAAAATTGGTGTGAAATTACAATATATATCAATATTATTTTAAAGAAAGAATATCCAATCCCCACACTTCCCAAAACAAATCATTAATTAAGCTATAAATTTTGGGTAAATAACATCAAGTTAATATATTACAACATGAGGGCCCAGAAGTGATCCCTTATTTAACAACAATGGTATCTCCCTTTTCAAAGTTAGAGAAAATAAAAGAGAAAGGAAAAACACCCAGAAAAAATAACAGTGAACTAAACAAATCCTTTTAAGTGCTCTCTATTAAATAAGTTTTGCTTAAAAGAATAGAAAGGCATTTTAGAGAAAATGCAATGTTAAAAACAAGTACATATCCTTTTCTTAGTTCATATAAATAAAATATTTAATTGTCACACCTCATATTAAATTGCAGTTATTTCATTTATAATAAATCTACTTTTTCTTCTCTCTCTTGAGGAGTTTAAGACATCCTGACAACTCTTTATTGTAACAATTATTGGCTGGGCAAATATAGTATTCAAAATAGAAAAAGCTATGAACAGTGACAATGGTTATATTGATTAGATCACATGAAACAATTTTACATTAAAAAAGGAACAAGCTGCCTAAACCGGTTTGGCTCAGTGATAGAGCGTTGGTCTGAGGACTGAAGGGTCCCAGGTTCAATTCTGGTCAAGGGCATGTACATTGGTTGCGGGCACATCCCCAGTAGAGGGTGTGCAAGAGGCAGCTGGTCGATGTTTCTCTCTCATCGATGTTTCTAGCTCTCTATCCCTCTCCCTTCCTCTCTGTAAAAAATCAACTATATATATATATATATATATATATATATATATATATATATATATGTACTTTTTAAAAAAAAAGGAACAAGTTACAGCTTTTAGTTGCTAAAATATCATAACCAGGATTATTTTATTGAATCCAAACTCAATGAACATCTCCCACAGTCTAGACTCTAGATTGATACAGTGGAGCAAAGGAAATAAGACCACTAGTATTTATTTTTTGACATCGGTGTTGAAAATGGCAGCTACATCAAACTTCTTTGGAATACTCTTCCTGGATTATTATTTACCCCTAATTCCTATCTGTCATTCACCTGACAGTCAAAATGTAATAATTCCTAAACAGCAAAGAAGTTAACCCAGTCAAGCCTGAAGTCACCTTTCCTTCAAGTATCTTTTTGAAGAATGAGGCTGGGGAATAGTTCTTACAGACTCAATAATATGGACTACATTTTATATGCTAGGATAAAATAAATTCTGCTAGAATCTTTTACCTTCTATAACCTCTCTTTGGACGTTCTGGAAAAGAAAAATGGAATATTTACATATAGTATCACCAAAAAACAACAAATTTCCTGAAAGGGTAGGGTTGAGAACTAGATTAGGAAATCTCAGAACCTGAAAAACTTATGTGTAGCCCACTTGGGAAATGTCTATCAGTAAAACAATAAAATTCAGTTGACAGAACAAAAATATTTAGTATCATTAGATCATGTTTAAAAGATGCATATATAAGGAATTCTCAAATGTATGAAACATTTTGCTTTTGGAGTAAACAATGGAAATTTGAGAATATTACTTAATTAGCCTATATGAGCATATTTCTTCATTAGTATTTTAAGTATATTTTGCATCTATGCTTAAAACAATGATGTCACAGTGGCAACAGTAAAATATTGCTGTACTGTATGGCAATAACAATACGTATTTACTTGTTACCAAGTAATTACTGAATATATTTAGGCAACAATACAATGTCACAGTATAGTTTCATCATCCTGATAAAGCATCCTACTATCATTACATTTTTGTCACAATATGATCATATTACGCTTGTCAGAATCCCAGTCAAATAACATGTAAGAAACAACATAATCTGAATTGCTTATACCTATGTATATACACATTAGCAGCCAAATGTTTCACTTTCAAATAATGTTTTAATGAAAAACAATGTAATGGGTTTGCTCCACAGGGGCATACAAATAGAACATGAAAATACAAAATATACTTCTCCACATATTATTATTCCAAATGTAGTAATTCCTATAACAACAACTTCTTCTATTCCTTTGTACATTGAAAATTAACTATACACACATAAAAAATATTTCAAAATATCTAAAAACTGATACTCATTTCAATCATCTTAAGGAACACTACTTTTTAGCATAAGCTTGTTACAGTCAAATACTAGAGTCAAGCATATCTGGAAAATTTTGAAATTAGAGTTCAAGGTTATATCATTGTAGAAACACATGAGGAAGTTGCCTTGAGTTACCTTCTTGGTGGGGTGCTTCCAGGGACTAGAGTTAAATCATTAGTCTCAGGTTCAATAAATGGTTAAAACCACTTGAAAAGAGTTCTCAAAAATTTGAAATGCATTTGCAGAGCACTAAATCTGGAGCCTAAAGATCAGCCCAGGCTGTACTGGTTTCCTGGCTCTGTTCATGTAACTTCATTTCTAAGTCTGTTTTTTGAGCTTCATCTTACATGTTTCAGAAGTTCTTGTCCAGGTTCTTTGCTGGGTTTTTTTGTTTGTTTGTTTTGTTTTCTTACACATTATTTTTTCAATCAATAACTTGTTGAGAATCTACCAAGTGACAGAACTGGGCAAGGCACATTTTGTTCCTCTAATGAGCAACTCAAGATACATCAGAAATGTGACCTTTTTGTTTGGAGAATTTCAGGATCAAGTGAGTAAAATTATATATCCCAATTGAATTAATAATATAATCACTTATAACATATATTTATATATATAAAAACACACTTGGTGAGATCCTATATTTAAACTTAAATTTGAAAACAGCTTCCAAGTTTTAAGTTCAACTATAGAATCACACCCAAGTAAGGTTGCAAGGGTTAAAAAAAAAAAAAAAAAAAAAAAGGTGAGATAAATACTTGCTAACTAGATATTCTGAATCATTTTTGTTTATAGTACCATGTAATTTAGGAAGTCAACAGACTTGAAACAAATTAAGTAAAAATACTTAGACTTATTTAGAAATAACCAAGACCCAGTTTAGGACATGAAATAACAGAGGCAAAAAACCATATCCTTTCTCACAGGTTGCTTAACTTGGCACTTTCCTTTACATTAAACCTTGCAGGATGGGGCTGGGAACTAAGGATGAGGGGAATACAACAGAGAAAAATGTCAAGTGCAGTACAAGGACAAGCAATGGCATTTCTAGAATTTTATGAAACTGTACAAGATTTAACTGGCCACACATCACATCCTATTAAAAAGTCATGACATACAAACATAAATCTTCTTTTAATGAAGCAGCATTCAGTTAGGAATTAACTAATTTACAACCTTTCTTTACACAGCAGTTCTGTCCTACCAATGTAATCAGGTCAATCCTTTCAGTGTCAGGGTTACAAAACAAACATATTCAGGGCAGGCTTGTCATGAACGGTTCCAGAGATTATAAAGGAACGCCGTAAGAACTGCCCTTCTTTTACTCGTTAAAATGAGTTAATAGAGAGAAAAAAATCTAACAAAAATATAATACGTGTATTTAAGGCAGCAGATACGGGCGTAACTTGTCAGTTTCAAGGACAGGCTGTGCAGGGAACTACTTTGCATCTACATAAACCTTTAATCCATTCTTTTAAAGCCATCGTGGTTTGTTTAAAGATCCAGAACCCGGAGATGAGCATCCTGGCGGTGAAAGACGGGAGGTTATTATTATTATTTTTTTAAGTATTTTTCTAATGCAGCCTCTCTCTCACTAGGATGCTAACTTTGGCAGGTTAACCCAAACCATGAACTAATCTGAGGATGGCGTTAGGATAAACTCAAGAGACCTGGAGGGGATCCTAGAGAGGACGGCCAACCTGTCTCCAACCATGAGAAATCTCCCTTCACCAAGGAAACAGCACGAAGGGATCCGATCGCAATCTAGCACAAGGCTGTGGGGCAGGAGCCCGAGTAAAAAGTGGAGCATGAGGACAGGTCTAGGTAACAGCATTTAGGGGTCTCCCTGCAACCACTGCTCCCTCCATCTCTATCAGACCTGGCTCTCTCTCCACAGAGACGTGGGGTCAGGAGAGTCCCCCCCAACAAATCCCCTCCCTTGTGTTCCCTCGGTCGAGCCTAAGATCTCCGTTCTGAACCGACCTAAGAGCTGGTCCAGGGCTGGGAGCCCGGTTGATACCAGCAGCTGCCCGTTCCGCACCGACGGTCGTGTGCCTGCGATGGACACCAGTCGGGAGCCGCCGCTCTCGGCGCCGCTGGCTCTGGGACCCCTTCTCTGGAAGCTGGTGACGTTGTGTTTGCTGGCCGCCGCCGCCGCCGCCGCCGCCTTGGACCCGGGACTCCAGGCGCCGGGTCCGCTGGTCCCCACTGCCGCCATCTTGGCGCTTCCCGCGTAGACCCAATAGGAACTCTGGGAACGCGAGTAGCGGGCCTGTCAGAGCCAGCCCCAAACTCCCGCCTCCTGGAGGCTCTCGTAGCCAATAGAAGCGGGAGTTCCGCCTCAAGTCAACCAATAGCAAGGCGTTTTGCTGAAAAGTGCTCTGTACGTGAGGACGGCGGACGTCTGCGGGACCCAGGTGAGACAGGCCCACCTGAGTCCTGGGTGAGAGAGCCTGGCGGGGCTCTTTGGGGCTTAGAGGTGGGTAATCTACAACTTTTGCTCTCCTGTTGAGTGTCTTCGTTCACGTTTAATTACAGAAACGATTGGTGGAGCGATATAGCAAACAACTGCCAGTGGGACTTTTCACAAAGAGGAAAGATAACATTTCCCCGCCCCTTCTCTTCGGATAGCTGATTGAAAATTCTTTGTCTTCACCTGAAGTCACTATTATTATTATTATTTTTTAAATGGTTGAGAATCGGAACTCACCTTAATGAATTGCTTGCTGAGCATCTGAGCTCAAAGTGTCAGGGACAGGTGGGTTGGATTTAGACCTTGGAGGGAAAACTCTTGAGCTTTGAACCAATTTGGTTTCCCTCTGATTCAAAGAGCAAATGACAGCATGTGCTTCTCTTGCCCCCGTGACAAGCTTTCGTTAATTTTAATGAGTGCTTCTGAAAGTCTTGGAGACCCTTCCCATAGGTGGTGTGAATGACAAGTGTTACTCAGACAACCTTGTTCACACATTTAATTGTCGTTTGCTGTTAAGGCACCTTCAAATAACAAAATACTTGAGGTATTCTTCCAAAAAAATTATAAGAATGAAATGTGTATGTACTTTATTTTTCTAGTGATTTGTGAAATGGAAATGAGAGCTTTCTTATTAGAATAGGAATTTTATGCGTGGGGAAAATATAACTTAGAGCTGCATCTTTCCATTTAAATTTTTTCTTAAAACTGTGTGTGTGAGTGTGTGGTGGGTAAGTGATTTTTAAAAGCCTTCATGATTGACAAGTTTAAACTATAAAAGACTTCCCAAATCATGCCTGTACTACAAAGTTATGACTGGTTTTGACAGTGATGTATGCTACTTAAAATACAACCAAACCGCATTGCAGTTCTTGCCATTGAATTGTTTTAAATCTCAGTGACCCATTAAAACTCTTTGGCAGGTTCTGTTTGATACATAAAATTAGTATTGCTGAGTAGTGACTAGAGTTTTTCATTTGGGGAGATCTTTCATTTTTCAGGATTTTTTGTTTGTTTGAAAAATGTTCAGGGGGAAAAAACCACTCATGTTGCAATTCAGCTATATCATCTGGAAACTTTGATGAGGTTTAGATGTTTTTATTTTGGATCTTTTGCCAGTATATATATATATATATATATATATATATATATATATATATATATATATATATATATAATTCAGTAAATAGCTGTTAAGTGCTTATTCTTTGCTTAGACCTAATCTTGTCATTTTCAGGCCTACAGAAGTGAAAATGTTCTTATTTGGGGGAGACAACATTAACTGTAGAAAACAGAATGCCACTTGAATACATTGAGCAATATGTACAAATTTTGTCCTGTAGTAACTAACTACTAAGAAGAGCAAAACAAAACGTGGCAAAGCATTTTAATATCAAATAGAAACATTTTGGATATTTTTGTTGCTCTTAAATACTGATTTTTTTACATGTTATTTTTACCTGTTCTACAAAGTTATGACTGGTTTTGACAGTGATGTATGCTACTTTTAAAATACAACCAAACCGCATTGCAGTTCTTGCCATTGAATTGTTTTAAATCTCAGTGACCTATTAAAACTCTTTGGCAGGTTCTGTTTGTTGCTCTTAAATACTGATTTTTTTACATGTTATTTTTACTCCCTATTCTCTTGTCTCCTACTCTGTTTACCCTTTGGTTTTCTAAGGGTGATAGTGTGATGCTTTATTTGCCTTATTACTAGAACATGGCTGAGAAAAGCCTTCAACTAATGTAATTTTGATTTTCTGCTTTAGAAATCCTGAAACCATGTGTCACCCACATACGCTTTGAGATGCATTAGATGCTTTTTTCCCCCGCTGGAAGCTCTGCAACAACTCTAAACTTTGAATGTATTGTAGAACAGACCTATGGTAAGTGGCCTCTTTTCCTCATTATTCTTGTCTGGTTCGTGTTTAAGTTAAGTTTTATGAATGTCCTAATGCTGCTACCTGCTGGACACTAATTTTTTAAAGTTGGCACTTAATAGATGGACAAGGAACTGGATAGTTGGAGGAGAATCCTTGGCTGCATTCACACACACACACAAAATAATATACGACAAAAGCAACTCTATCATAACGAGTAATACCATTGTCGTTGTGTTGATATCTGGAATATGATGAAAATGCTGATAGACTTGCTTCTGATTTTCATTGTCTGTTTCCTGTTTAACGGCATCTAAAAGTTATAACTAACATACATTGCTTGTAGATGATGGACCTTTGAGGGTATCTAAAATTGTATATGAGTCTATATATATGTTTGTAATTTAATTCTTGTTGTTGCTATCTTTTTGTAATAAACTAAATTCTTTGTATTGTTGGTTTTCCAACAGCTTCAATATAATTTAAATTAGGAATTAAAGGGTCTATTTTAAGAGAGTCGCCCTATGTTACATTTCATACAGTGGGCTGTAAGAATAACTTGTTTTGTATATCCATCCCATAATCCAGCTATCATGTTTTCTAGTACACACACTGAATGATTCTTACACAGAATGACATTGTGTTGGACCTCAAGTGTCATGTCTGTCCACTTTTTTTTTTTAATATATTTTATTGATTTTTTACAGAGAGGAAAGGAGAGGGATAGAGAGCTAGAAACATCGATGAGAGAGAAACACCGACCAGCTGCCTCCTGCACACCCCCTATCGGGGATGTGCCCACAACCAATGTACATGCCCTTGACCGGAATCAAACCCAGGACCCCTCAGTCCGCAGGCCAACGCTCTCTCCACTGAGCCAAACCAGTTTCAGCATGTCTGTCCACTTTATCATGAACCCTCACATTTCATGCATACATAGATGCTCCCAAAATTGTTTTCAAATTGTGAGAGTAAAAAGTGTTTTTCTTCCTACTTTTGAGCCAGAATCTTATATATTTTGGAGTGCAGCCTGAATAAAATTATTGCCTGGATGTAATGTAGATTTTTTTGAAGTAATCATACATCCCCTTAAAAAGAAGGAAATGACAGAAACAACATTGAGCTAAGCAAAGATTTAACAGAATAACTGATCTTATACTCTTTAAAAGCCTGGTTCTTTTTTAATAGCCATTGGGAAAATTTGTGAAATCTACTCTTAATTGGGATTATGGAGAATTATGTATACTAACTTGTTTCTTTATTATTAAAATATTGCAATAAAAATTTGAAATATAGACCAAGAAAATAAAATTGTGCTTCAGAAAAACAGTCATTTAAAAGTGAAATGCATTTGACTGCTCACCCAATTATAAACTACTAAAGGCCCGGTGCATGAAAATTCATGCACTGGAGTGTGGGGTCCCTCAACCCCTCCTGCCCCCTCTCACAGTCCGAGCGCCCTTAAGGGGTGAGAGCCAACCTTACAATCAGGGGAAGGCGATACCCCATCACACCTCTGCTGCTGCCACTGCCAGCAGCGCAAGCCTTGGCTGGCTCTGATTACCTGTGCCTTGGGCAGCCCCGGTAGACTTGGGCAGCCCCGGTAGACTGGGCAGCCGTGCTTCAGGCTCGCCCTGGTGGCTAGGGGGCTAAGGGGAATGGGGGACTCCAGAGGCAGGTGCCCCAGTGGGGCTGAGGGGATTGGGCACCACCATCTTTGAGGGCATGGCAGTCAGTTAACATATTCCCTTCTTATTGGTTGTGGGCGCTGCAATCTTTGAGGACAGGGCAGCCAATTAGCATATTCCCTCCTTATTGGCTGTGGGCACCACCATCTTTGTGATGGTGTGAGGGTAAATTAGCATATTCCCTCTCTATTAAATAGGATTGAATGTGAATTTAAAAAAAAAACCTGGGTAAAGAGTGTTTGCTACATGACAGAAGATTTGGGGAAGATGGAAATTACTATCCCAGGACAATAGATATCACTATGATGATTTCCTATACCAGTGAGGTGTTTTTAAATTTGACAATTCATTTCTTCTCAAACTTATTAACTCAACAAATTTCACATTTGCATTTAGGGAAAAATAAAGGTCTTAATGTAGGTTTTTGCAATGAGAACATATTTCAGAATTTGCCTTATGAACAAAATATCTGAGAGGCCCAAAGCGAGCCATAGCTTTTTCTAGGATACATTTGAGATCAGTATGTGGTGGTTGCTCAAAGTGATATAACCCCAAAACCAATTGTGGGAGTTTATTGCATATATGCATGTGTATTTATAATATAATATATGTATATGAGTTTTTATATATATATATATATATATATATATATATATATATATATATATTTTTTTTTTTTTTTTTTTTTTTTTTTTTTTGTAGTAGCAAACCATTGGAAACACCCTTAATGTCTACCCATAGGGTACTTGTTAAATGATCTGTAGCCTATCTATACAACTTTAAAAAAAGAAAGGATGTTCGCTATGTGCAGATTTGGAAGTTTTCAAACATACATTGTTATTTGAAAAGAGCAGAATTCAAACAATGTATTATAAACTACTTTTTGTGTTAAGGGAGGGGAATCAAAATATAAATATATCTAGATTTATACAATAGATTTATACAATATATACAATAGATTTTGTATACCCAGATTTTCTTTATGCAAATATAAGCATAAAGAAAATATTTGCATAAAGAAAATCTGGAAGGGTATACAAAATCTATTGAGTTCAGAATTTGATTATTTAAATGAATTGTCTCAGAATCCTTGTCATTTTCTTATGACAAGGATTTTGACTGCATTTGTGTATCTGTGTGTAAAACATCCTTTTAAAAGAAAGCTCTATATACAGAAAAGTACACATATTATAAGTAGAAAGCTCAATAAATTTTTCAGAAGCCAAATAAACCTTTGAAATCAGCACTTAAAGAAAAAGAACATTATCAGCACCCTAGAAGACATTGGCATGTTTCCTTCCAGTCACTATTTACCTCCCTGCATGAGAATAACCCCTACCCTGACTTTTAGTAGCATCATTAGTTTTACTTGCATTTAGCCTATCTAATAAAATAGTAATATGCAAATTAGTACCCACTCTGCCACGCCCACCACCCAGTCAAGAGCGGGTATGCAAATTAAACCAACCAAGATGTCTGTGGTCACAGATTGAGCAGGAGGCTTGGGTTTCCCCAGCAATGGAGGAAGCCATGCTTTCCGCATCCTCTGGCCAGCCCAGGCTTCCACTCAAGGCTACAAAGTTTCAATTATAGAAGATAAATCCAAACAAAAATGGCTGTGGCCACAGAGCAAGCAGGAGGCTTGGCTCTTCTCAAGGCTACAAAGTTTGAATTATAGAAGATAAATAAATCCAGGGCCTCCACTTGGGTCACTGGGGGCGTGGCTGGCCTGCAAACCACCACAGGCCCCTCACCCAGGCCATCCCATGCCCCAGGGGAACCCCCATCCTGATCCAGGACACCCTTCAGGGCAAATCACCTGGCCCCCACACGTGCACCAGGCCACTATCCTATCTAATAAAAGAGTACTATGCAAATCGACCATCACTCCAATACACAAGATGGCTATCCCCATGAGGTCAAAGATGGCTGCCCCCATGTAGACACAAGATGGCCACCACAAGATGGCCAGCAGGGGAGGACATTTGGGAGGGATCAGGCCTGCAGGGGAGGGCAGTTGGAAGAGGCCAGACCTGCAAAGGAGGACAGTTGGGGGTGATCAAGCCTGCAGAAGAGGGCAGTTAGGGGTGATCAGGCTGGCAGAGGAGGGAAGTTAGGGGCGATCAGGCCTGCAGGGAAGGGCTGTTGGGGGAAGGGGGGCCCAGGCATGCAGGGGAGGGCAGTTGGGGGCAATCAGGCTGGCAGGGGAACAGTTAGGCATCAATCAGGCTGGCAGGGAAGTGGTTAGGGGTGATCGGGCTGGCAGGCAGAAGTGATTAGGGGCAATCAGGAAGGCAGGCAGGGGAGCAGTTGGGAGCCAGCAGTCCTGGATTGTGAGAGGGATGTCCCAGATTGGAGAGGGTGCAGGCTGGGCTGAGGGACACCTACCCTCGTGCACGAATTTCGTGCACCAGGCCTCTAGTATTTTATATAGAATTATACAGTCTATTTTATGTGTGAATTCCTTTGCTCAACTTTATGTCTTGAGATTTGTCCATATTGTTGCATGTAGTCGTATTTTGTTCATTTTCATCATTGCATGTCATCATAACTGTATCACAACTTTTTTATTCATTCTGTGAATGAACATTTTGGAAGGTTCCATATAACACTGCTATAAACATTGTAATACATATCTCTTCACTAATATATTTACATGTTTCTTTTGATGGTATATCTAGGAGCAAAATTATTGGATCATAAGAATATATGTCCAACTTTAATCAGTATTGCCAAACAGTTTTCTAAAATGGTACTAGTTTATATTTATATGAAATCTCTAGTTGCTCCACATCTTCGCAAACACTCGATTCTTTTACCCATCTCTTTATATTTTTCAGATTCTGATGTGTATAAATAGTAAATGATTATCATTTTACTCTTTAGTTCCCTGATGATTAATGAAATTGAGCACCTTTTCATATGTGTATATTGCCTATTTCATTATTCTCTTTTGTGAAGTACTTGTTCATTTCTCTTGCCCATGTTCCTGTTGGTCTGTCTTTTTCTTTGACTTGTAGATGTTCTTTATGTATTTGGAATATGAGTCCTTCATTCAATATAGGTATTGCAAACATTTCTCCTGCTCCTAGGTTTGCCCTCTCAATTTATTAATAGTGTTTTTGATGAACAGATGATTATGACTTTAAAGTCATCTAGTTTGTCATTTATGTTTAGTGCTTTTTACCTCTTAAGAAATACTTGTCTATTCCAAAGATGTTCTGTATTCTGTATTTTTCTCTAAAAGTATTATTATTTTACATTTTTAAAAAATAGATATATTTTATTTATTTTTTACAGAGAGGGAGAGAGAGGGATAGAGCATTACAAACCTCGATGAGAGATGTGCCTGCTGGGGATGTGCCTGCAACCAAGGTACATGCCCTTAACCGGAATCCAACCTGAGACCTTTCAGTACGCAGGCCAATGCTCTATCCATTGATTCTTTTACCCATCTCTTTGGGTAAAAGAATCAGTGGATAGAGCATTGTTTTACATTTTATACCCTGATTTTAGATTGTATTTTCATAGTAGGCAATTTTGCTCTGCTTTTTATCTATATCTCTAAATAGAAAAGGGAGGTGGATTTATGTTAATGGCCATACTTATTTGCTTTTTTACTAAATACTCCCTTAAGAAAACAGTATGTTTATCTATGTTTGCCTCAACTGTAACTTTAATGTACTTCTTGTTTAAATTGTTTGCCTGTAAGCTAATTTTACAAGATTATTCAGGGAAGGATTTCTGGGGTGGGAAAATAAATGTTATGATTTTCAGTATTTTAAATAATACTACTAATCATAAAATTTTTTATCCATGAAATACAAAGTTTGGGGAAGTGCTTATAGACACAATGCCAGTTGCCTCATTTAAGTATAGTTCATTCTGTTAAAGTTTGGGATATTTCAGTGAGGGAAAAATTGCTTTTGTCATCAAAGCAATATGAAATGCTGGCTGTTAATCTGAGAATTATTTCTGTAAACTTCTTTTTAATTATTTTGATTGTAGGTAAGTGAGCATTCATTTGTATATACTAAGTTGTAACCATTCACAAGGCTTTCAGTGATACTTTTTATTATTCAGAAATATATGAGACATATGTTCTGTTTATGTGCCATTATTTGTATTGCAGAAAAGTATTTTTATATACTCTAATATTTTAGTTTTTATCTTGTCAATAATGTATATTATTAACTTATTGTATTAAGTCTGTATTTCTTAATGAGAAATTTCCTGTTTAAAAATGCATTTTGTCTGTGATCACAATGCTGAAATTATAGAAAGGTGATAGTTCTTGGCTCTTAACTAAGCACTTAAATATTTTTCACTTGTCATCTACATTTCTTAGTTTAAAGCACCAAATTAAATAATATTTTACTGTGGCTTTTATTTTAATTCATGCATTTAAAAACTGAAATTCAGATAAAAGGTAGTTTCAAAATAAATCCAGTATATTATTTATGAGTGGAGCAACACATTAGCATTGGGTTCACAATAGATCATATCGCTTTTATTCCATCTTACAAGCTTAGCAGCACAAACAGAATAATCAACATATTATTTGGCTGTCATCTGCTGAACAGAAACCAGAGATCACAAGGAGGTTTTCCCTCGCTGTGGTGATGGCCTTTTTGTTCCAAGCCCCCATCTGGGAGGGCCATGGTGTGTTATCATATGGAACGCGGGGTTTTCTGTAATCTGCTTAGCTGCACTGCAGTTTGAATCTTCATTCCATGTTTGTGTAATTTATAATTTTAATGAGACCATGGCTCTTGTGGGCTTTGAAATATATTAAAAGCTCTTTTGTGCATATGCTTTTGTTCTTGCTTAATAGGCTCAGTGTATTTAAAACTGATGAATTTTTATTCATGAATGTGGATGTCTGGGGATTAACTTAGACTGGATATCATTGCTCTCATATATTGACAGTTAGAAAGTTTTTTTTATTGTTATTTTGTTTTTATATGTGTGTGTTTGTCGGTATCTGTGTGTATATGTGATACTTATAACCAGGAAAGGAAAGAAATAGATAATTATAAAATGGTAGGAAAAAATGGCATGGCTAGGTTATAAAGAACTGATTTAGATGTTATCCATCTTATTTATTGATACTTATGTTTCATCTTCAGACTAAGTATTTTAGATAAATATTGTAAAAGAATGATTATGAAAAAGCAACTTTTGAATGAGTTAATACTTTACATACTACTGTTTATAGAAATTCCCAATGTGTGACAAAGATAGACTTTGTATTTTAATTGTATAATATCAATTTTCTTTCGTTATTCTAAATCTATCATTAACTTCCTTTACTTAAATTGGGTATACATTTTATATTTTAATTATCTACAGTTTTCCTTATTTCTGTAAAACTGTTTTTGTTAATAAAATTTTTTAAACCTACATTGCTGGATAATGAAATGACTAATGGAAAAGCAGCCTTCTAATAATTTATAAAATTGAACTTTTTCATTTTTCTAAAATTCTGAAATATACTAAATGCTTCAAATCTCTATAGTTATTACTTATGATGTATTTGAAAAATTTGAATATAAATAATTATATAGCGTGTTAGAAAAAAAAATCATGGCACTTGGTAGATGCAGACATATTTTTTGAAGCTGATGTCTATTGGACTCTGTATATACAGACCTTAGTTGTCTTTTATGAAGTTGCTCAAGATGTACTTTTTCTAAAAGCCTATGCTTACTGGACTAAAACATTTTTCTAACTATAAAACATTATTTTTTTGTTGTTGTTCACAATGGTCAGTAATTTAGCTAGTCCTTCCTTCCTCACTACCCTTATGCTAGAGATATGAAATAGATTCTAAAATGACTACATTTTCTTCTTTAGTAAGCTATCAACCAGATTTAACACTAGAATGTTTGTTCTTCCATAATAACCCTTTGCTTTAGTATTTTTATTAGTTGTACAATTTTAGTTAGATTAAGAATCTTATTAAAATATGTAATCTAAAATAGTTCTTTCCAATAGAAATATGAGTCATATATATATTTTTATTTAACCTGTTGTATCTAAATTACTATCTTTTCAACATGTAATTAATATATAAAATACTAGAGGCCCAGTGCATTGCCCAGCCTACACCTTCTCTAATCTGGCCCAGTGCACAGCCCAGCCTACACCCTCTCTAATCTGGGACATCCCTTTCACAATCCAGGACTGCTGGCTCCCAACTGCTTGCCTGCCTGATCGCCCCTAACCACTTCTGCCTGCCAGCCTGATCACCCCTAACCACTCCCCTGTCAGCCTGATTGATGCCTAACTGCTCCCCTGCCAGCCTGATTGCCCCTACCTGCCCTCTCTTGCCAGCCTGGTCACTCCTAACTGCCCTCTCCTACATGCCTGGATCACCCCCAACTGCCCTTCCTTGCAGGCCTGGTAGCCCCCAACTGCCCTCCTCTTCAGGCCTGGCAGCCCCCAACCGCCCTCCCCTGCTGGAGTGGTCCCTCCTTACTGCCCTCCCCTGCAGGCCTGGGTCTGTCCCAGCTGTTCTCCCCTCCAGGCCTGGTCCTTCCAACTGCCCTTCCCTGTAGGCCTGGTCACCCGCAACTGCTCTCCTCTGCCAGTCTGGTTACCCCTAACTGCCCTCCCTTACAGGTCTAATTGCCCCCAACTGCCCTCCCTTGCAGGCCTGGTTCCTCCCAATTGTCCTCCCCTGCTGGCCTGATTGCCCACAACTGCCCTCCCCTGCTGGCCATCTTGTGTCCACATGGGGGCAAGATCTTTGACCACATGGGGGCAGCCATCTTGTGTGTTGGAATGATGGCTAATTTGCATATTACCTCTTTATCATATAGGATTTTACTTTTGTTTGTACCAAGTCTTCAAAGTCCAGTGTATATTTTATTCTTAGAATACCTCTCAGTTTGGAGTAGTAACATTTCAAATGCTCAATAGCCATATATAGCTAGTGGCTACTTTATTAAATAGTATAGCTCTAAAGTATTTCATGTACAGAAATGTGTAGTTTTTGCATTCCTCATTATTTTCTTAGTAATATTCTAATCAAGGTAATCAAAGAGTATACATGTGCTATATATTGATAGTTGAAATTACACAGTACTGTTGACTGTTTAATACACAAAATCAGAATTATGTCACCTGACTCCTGAGTACTTAACGGATATTGTATAGATATGCTTAAAGAAACTGTGATTATAAGGAGAAAATGGCTAATATAAGGGATGTGGTATGTTCCTCAGCAATTTTGGACAAATAGAACTTGTCATATAAGCCATATTTCAAGTATAACAAGAAGATTAGTTTTACATGAATCCCACGGCAAATCTCAATACTTTTTTTAAGTTAGAAAGTTGAGAATTCCTCTTCGCATGCTTATAATTTTTCTGTGTTTGCATGAATGAAAGGAATCTTTCTTTTCATATAATTTTGCTTAGAGCTGGTATAGATTTAAACTTCTTAGAAGAAAAAAACTTAACATAAATTATTGGTTTCTAAGTATCTCTAGGATTCTACACATTTAAAATGCTCTGTATATATTTCAATATAAGAAGTTATTTCATTAAATACTTTAAAAACATATTGTTAAGAACTCTAAAACCTTGAATTGTCATTGGTTTGAATGGATTCAAATATCTTAAAATACAAAATGATGAAGGTGCTTTGTATAAAATACTGCTTCTGTACTTTATAAAAGTAGAGACCTTGTGTGTAATTGACCTTGCTCAAGTATGGTTTTGAGAGAAAATGATGTGTTCATGAGATCTCTGAATCTTGCTTATTTTCTAAATTTTGAGGGAATTGAGCTAATTCATATGTAATCTAGCTTATGTAGATTTTGACTGATGTTTATATTCTTTCACTCACTTAAATTTTTATTGACTTCTTTCTGTGACTTCTACATTTAAAGAATTGGCCCAAAATGTTAAGCTATTCTTTAAACAATACCTCTAGTTTTTTGGAGCTGATAAATCCATCCATTGATTTCCTAATTTTATTATGTACACAGTGAATTGTAATCCAAGATTACAGCAAACAAGATGTTAATTTCAAGCCATAATCTATGTACATTTCAATTACAGAGCATGATTGTTATAGAAGCACAGAATAAAAAGGAATAACATTTGTGCTATCCTCACAGGAGCTGTCAATAAAAGATGTAATGGGGGATTTAGGAATCTGGAAACGGCCAACTAATTTATGTGAATCTATTTTATTTCAGCTAGAAAGACCAAGCTCCTTTCGTCTGTACTGCATATTGCAGAGCACAGGCTGTCTATAGAAAACCAGGCGGCTGCATATGGATAGTCCCTTGATATCATTCACTTGCTGTGTAATCTTATTATGCAAAGTTCTAATCTTCACCTAGAATGAATGCCTCTGGGTCAGGATATAGTCATATCAGGGTTTTTGAGGTCATGTTTTGTGATCCTTAGCTTATTCTTCTAAGTAGGGCTGGGATTTAAAGGGTATTCCCCAGACGCTGGCCAAGATAGACAGCAGAACCTGCTGCCTTTTTGGAAGACAAGACCAACATGAGGTCCCCGGTAGGATTAAACTTGATTTGTAGCTGTAGGATTTTTTAACAGATGTATTATTGGACAGGGAATAGGGGGCCACCAGCACAGCAAAATTGAATCATGACTGGCATTCTCAGGGAGCTTGCTGCCTGCTAAAACAGCAGCTGCATGTGGATTTGACTTCTTTCAGGTGAAGCGACTTCCAGTCATTTGGAAAGGATGGGATGAAAAGGAACCTTGGTGATAATTTTGATGTCTGCAAGATTTAGTACCAGTGTAATGGGATTATCGGTAACACCTTCACTGCAGAAAAAGCCACCTGGCGCTATAACTGGCAGCAACTGAGAACTAATCCTTTCCCATCTCTTGGATGTCATTCATGAAGCTGAAAGCGATTTCTATCCTGCTAACTGTGATTAATTTTATAAACAACAACAAAAAATCAGGTGATCAAGGCAAAGAATATGCTTTCTATTAATTATTTAAAATATGGAGCTTTAGCTATTTGATTTAGAAATTATGTAAAGACATGTAAACTATAAACTATGTATGAATTAAAATTCATTTAAATGTTCAAGTAGACGTGATTATTAATATGTCTTTTTATACTTTTTCCACTTGAGTGATGTAATATAATTGCTTTTGGTGAAGATTTATATTTGAGATTAAATATTAAATTAAATACCTCAGTGTTCTTTTGGATATAAAGCCATTATCAATAAATTAAGTAAAATATGTATAGATGTAAGGAATCAGAATAATTTTTTTTCATACAGTTTGACTGCTTTTCCTGCTGATTAAATGATTTTAGTAAATAAAACATTTCATGATATAAAATATATAGACACATTTTTTATAATTACAATAGTTCTAGCTGATGAAAAGCGCCCTTTCTAAAAGTATATGTATGCTCTTACTATGTAAAAGTCTTAAAATAATATTAATACTAAATAGACTTATTTTTCTAAAATCAGAAATTCTTAGTCAAAGTTTCCTTTAGTAGATAGGGATTCAGTTATTTGCTCTGAAATCATGTATTCATTAATTGAGGTATATTTTTTAAGCATTTTATTTCAACTAAAACTTTATCAAGTACTTTGTTTAGAGGTGTTATTTTAATATTCTTCTCTTACACAGTCCAGAATAAACTGAGAGAAAATGAAGTGAAATTATCCCATCAGTCACCCAAACAGTATGCAACATAACTGCCAAGACAAGAAAAGATAATTAGTGTTGTCAGTGTTATGATCCTAGAGTACTTACTTTTAAAATATTCATAGAACTTGATTTTCATCTTATTGTTTTTTATTTAGTAGCTTTGTCTTTTAAGAAATAGATTATAAAATCTTAATCATGTTTTTAGGCTCTAAGTCTTACCTAAATATAGGTGACTAAAATATTTTTTGAAATTACAAGAACTAAAATATAATTATCCATCATGAATGATATATTGATTTATTTAAAGCCTCTGTTTACATATAATACATTTTGTTCTCCATATTTTCTTTCTTAGAAAAATCAATAAATGCAATATAATAAATTTATGTAGTCAATCTTTGGTCAGACCTATCTAGCAAACTTGTCATTCTTCATGGATTTTGTTTTAACTGGATCTAAGCGATTGTATTCGAAAATGTGTTTCTTCAGTTGTTGTCACATTGAAAATTAATGAATGAGAAAGCTTAATATTTTTACTGAACTGCATTGTGCTAGTTTATAAAGGACTTTTTTAGTCTTCTATTTCTATTTTTGCTACTGGAAAACCTGTCTGTTTAAAATTCTGTTATCATAATGAAAGATCTATCTATGAAATAAGTGGTCTAAAATATTTCTCTTGTCTTCATAATATAATTAATTTTATTTTAAAATATAAAATATTTGATTTATATGTAATTTAAAATTATTTTTCCAGGTAGTGTATTTTCTCATGATATTTTTCTAGAATAGTTAATAGTATTAAATAGTTATTTTTTAAAAGTAGCTTTCCTTTCAAAACAAAATTTGTCTAAGTTTTTATTAAACATGATTACTTTTCTGCTTTTTATTTACTTGGTTACTGAATGGCTCTTGAAAATTATTTTTTCTTTCTCTATCCTGGGCATTATTCTTATTTGATTAGAGATGGTTGTTTCATTTGGAAAGCCCCAAATAAACTCATCTTAATTAAATTCACTATTACCATGTAAGGCCTTCTCAATCATAATGCTGAATGGTATTTGTTCCATTTGAATGCATATCCTTTAACTATTGCTTGTACAACTTGTGTATTTTCCTGAGATACATGGATTATATAGCACCTGGATTATTCCACTCTTTGGGAGCTGGCACTTGATTATATTAAAAGTGTCAGTAGTTTATGCTTTATAAACATAAAATGAGTTTTTATTTTGATTACATATGTATGCATATGTATATAAAATAAACTTTAGTAGATAACTGGGTTTTAAAAAATCATAAATATTAGCATTATAAAGTTTATTTGATGAAAATTTATAGAATTATCTCAACATTAACATTCAGCTTACAATGATGGTTAAATTTTGTCATGTTTCTGAAAGTATTTACTATGTCTCAGTGGCCTCAAATGACAGCACAGTCTTTTTCTGGCCTTCCTTTCTGGGATCTTACAGATTCTACAGCCTTGCTCCCACAGATTGTCATTCTTGAGCTCTGTGATGGGTGCCTAGGAGTCTTGATTTTTGAATTTAGTTCTCAGGTTATTGTGATGTTGCAATCAGATTTAAGATGATATTTACTGCTCTAAACCTTAAAGGATTGCTAATTATTTCTTCTGACAATGAATCAAAATAAATAGGTTTAAGGAAAATCTTCATAGATTTGGAGATCAGAGGTCCTTGAATTTACAGTTCTAGAAAATAAAAAAAAATACCCTCTGCACAGTCTTACAGTAGATTTAACATTATGGATTTGAACAACTCATGAGCAGCCTTGAAGGTGATTTTGAAATGGCAGGAATTTGAATTACTTTGATAGGCTGCTGTGTGAGTGAATTATTTAGCTATTGAGCAGAGTACATCACTCAGCATCCATGTCTTAATGAGTCTTTGTTGTTCTCTCCTAGTCACAATAACTTCCACTCAGTGTCTGAAAAGGACATATATCTTTCAGTTACTTTATATATAATTATATGGGAAAATGTATTTTGTGTAGGTTTTCTTGAATTTGATAAATCATAGAAGTCTCAGGAATGTCATAAGTCTGCTGCTTTTTCTTATCCAAATTAAGGTATATACAGCTAAACTATGATGTTGGGATTTGTCTTCTGCTTCACATATACTTCTCTCTCCTCACCTTTTCCTAATATGAACATTTTATGAATGTTAATATATTTATTAACTGTACCTCTTATTAAAACAAAAAAATATGATATTAATCACTTTGGCTGCTTATAATTTAAAATGAATGCATTTCTGTAAACTGATAGTCTCAATTAACTTTGACACTTTGCATTTTTTCCCTATTTCTGAAACAAAATGCTTTCTTTTTTAAAAAAGGAATTCCAGACCTGAACAACCAGGTGGATGTTTTCCTTGGGGCTTAGGGTATTCTGAAATCACTTCACCAATATCAAAAGATGGATAGATATAAATCAAGCTCTTAGGCTTGTACCCCTATTCTAGAAACTTATAGGGATGGAGGAATGCCTAGTTTCTTTTCAGCTTCAGGATTTCACTCAGCTCCATCTTTTTAGTTAGGTTTTGTTTGTTTGTTTGTTTTTTGTTTACCTGAGGATATATTTTTATTGAATTTGGAGGGAGGGAGGGAGGGGGAGAAAGAGAGAGAGAGAGAGAGAGAGAGAGAGAGAGAGAGAGAGAGAGAGAGAGAGAGAGAGAGAGAGAGAGAGAGGGGCAGGGAGGAAGATCTGCTGCCTCCCATATGCACCCTGATGAGGGATTCAACCTGCAACCCAGGTGTGCACCTGACAGGATAGGAAACCCGTAACCTTTTGTTGTAGGGACAATGTTCCAACCAACTGATCCACCCAGCCAGGGCTTTTTCAGTTTTAACACCAGTCCAACTTCTCTTTCCCATGCTTCTCATCAGCCATTTGGATATCTTCCTTTGTGAAATCTTCATAGGTTTTTTTTGTGTTTTTGTTTTTGTCTGTTTGTTTGTTTGTTTGTTTTGCTTAATTTTGTTAAGTTTTCTTTTTCTTAATAACTTGATAAATTATTCACATATTCTGGATGTCTCCATTAATTTTTGAGCACTGATTTGCTTTCTGCCCAATGCTATTGCTCCTAATGGGAAATGATATTTGGAAACCAAAAATCTGCCTGCTAAGTGTGCCTATTACTACTGCAGAACCCTTGCTTCTTTCAGTGGAAGGGCTAGGGTGGTATTTTATATAGGCAGGAAGGCAGACGAACACAAACATATCTATTTAAATAAATTTCTTTTGATACCTTCTACTCATACCTCACCTACTGTTCTATATTTATAGCTTCTTTCTCTGACATTGAGAATCCTGATATTTACTCATTTGTACTATCTGAAATATACAACCAACAACAAACCTACTGTCAAGGATCCTAAAATGAGGCTTAGGTAATATGACAGAGCTATTGCGGTTATGGGAGCAGGAGAGTAATATGAGAGTCAGTGTAACAGTGATTAAGTTCTTAACTCCATTTTCCAATTTTGTGATGTTCATCAGCAAGTTTACTACTTATAGGCTCATTTTTCTTATCTATATAATGAGGATGGTAATATCTACCTTACAGAGGTTAATTTGTAAAGCTTGACAGATAGCAAGTGTTGAGCAAATTTTAATTAATATAATTGTGTTTTAGTAGTTTTAATCTGAGAGTAATACATAGTAGCCTAGGCATAAACCATTATTTGAGAAAATAGAAGCCTGATGCACGAAATTTGTGCATGTGGGAGGGGGAAGTGTTCTTCAGCCCAGCCTGCACCCTCTCCAATCTGGGACCCCTGGAGGGATTGGGCCTAAATGGGCAGTTGGACATCTCTTTCACAGTCCAGGACTGCTGGCTCCCAACTGCTTGCCTGCCTGCCTTCCTGTGGTGGCCATCCTGTGTCCACATGGGGGCAGGATCTTTGACCACATGGGGGCAGCCATCTTGTGTGTTGGAGTGATTCAATTTGCATATTACTCTTTTATTAGATAGGATACTTGAAACATAGTTGTAACAAACAGAAAGGAGATAATAGATACTAGGAACATTTTAGATGAATTTTATTAATATTTTAATTTTATATAGCTTTTAAAATACTTGATATGGTTCTTTATGCTATCTTACTCTATTCATGTGTTCATTATTATATTAATAGTTAAGCTGACAACTGAATGTAACTTTATAATTTATACAGTGCTTTCACAATATCGAATGTGATCCTCAGATCCATTCTGTGAGATATTTCCATTTTTGGAGGCCCAGAGAGGTTAAGTAAATCATTGACAATCACACAAGTTAATAAAAGGACCAATTTAATGCTAGAATTTCCATGTATCTGTTATAGTGCTTTCTTTTATTATATTATGACAAGAACTGATGTAGATAGCAGGGAACAATATGGAAAACTATTACTAGTACTTTGCAAGAGTTAATATCTTTTTATAGATGTCTGCCTTAATACCAAGAAATAACCAAGACATGAAAGGGGACAGACAGCCGAGACCGGTTTGGCTCAATGGATAGAGCGTTGGCTTGGGGACCAAAGGGTCCCAGGTTCGATTCCGGTCAAGGGCATGTATCTTGGTTGCGGGCATATCCCCAGTAGGGGATGTGCAAGAGGCAGCTGATCGATGACTCTCTCTCATCGATGTTTCTAACTCTCTATCTCTCTCCCTTCCTCTCTGTACAAAATCAATAAAATATATTAAAAAAAAAAGAAAAAGAAAAAAAAAAGGGGGACAGACAAGTTGAGTCTACTAGTTATCTAATTTTATATAATTCTGTATAATAAAAGCATAATATGCAAATCGACCGAACAGTTGAACGACCATCCTGATGGCCCTCTGGATGGCCATCCGGGATGATGCTATGACACTCACTGCTGCCAGGTCAGCCAAGGTGGGTGCGATGCGATTGGTCCAGGGCCCGGCCATTGCCTCATGATCACCCCGCAGAGGGAGGCCCAGGCACCGGCCAGTGGGCTGCGGCGGGTGGGTGGGGCCTCCAAAGCCTGGGTCCGAGTGCCAGAGGGAAGCCGGTGAGTGCAGCTGGGGGAAGGAAGGCCTACTCCTGCACAAATTCTTTGCATTGAGCCTCTAGTTCGTATATAAACCTAGTGGTGTTTTGATAAAATCTGTTCAGTAGATCAAAATACTTAAGTGTCTATAATTTGTCATTTAAAAATATTTTTAGCAGAAATGAAAGTAAAGTGTTGTTTTCTGCACTAAATTGTTCATTTAATACATTCTAGATGATTGTAAAATATATTACAATAAAACTATTTAAGTGTTTTAAAATAGTATTGTTCACGAAACTTTCTGAAATTTACCATCAGGCCAATGGTGACAGAGTCTACATAGAACTATGCTTCGTGGTGTTCTGGGGAAAACCTTTCGACTTGCTGGCTATACTATTCAGTATGGCTGTATAGCGCATTGTGTTTTTGAATATGTTGGTGGTGTTGTCATGGTAAGTTTTTACTTTCGAGAAAGTAATCATTTTAAATATATATCTTTTTATTTTTTAATTTTATTTTTTAAATATATTTTATTGATTTTTTACAGTGGGAGAGGGATAGAGAGTAAGAAACACTGATCAGCTGCCTCCTGCACACTTCCTACTGGGGATGTGCCCGCAACTAAGGTACATGCCCTTGACTGGAATCGAACCCGGGACCTTTCAGTCCGCAGACTGACGCTCTACCACTGAGCCAAACCAGTTTCGGCTAAATATATATCTTTTTAAATAGAAGGAAAATGTGTTCTTCCCTTTATTATAATTGAAGTTATTAACTTAATGAATAAAGTTTGTTAAAACAAATCTTTCAAAATGTGTAAGAGAATGTAAGAGGATGTAAGAGACTGTATTTGTATTGGCACTGATAAAATATAAGAACCATTATTTTAAATATGGTTCTGTATTCAGTTTCTGACAGGGCACAAAAGGCCCTATTAATACACTAAGAATAATAGTTATACCACTTATTGAATGCTAAAATGTTCTAGGATATATTTGATGTTTTACAGTTATTAACACATTTAATCTTTACACTCTGTGAGACACTTAATAGAAATCCACTATATATATGATGAAACTGAGGCTCAGAAAGCTTAAATAACTTGGTCCATGTCTCACAGTTAATAAGTAGACTTGGAATTTCAACACAGACTTTTCTCCAGTTTTCAAAACTGCTCCTCTTAACCGTTGTGTTTAACTGTCATTAAAATAAATGATTATTCTGTCTTATGTCAATATTAAAATGTTAAGGATGTCCCCCAATGATATTTTTAAATATAGCATTATGAATCTATCAACCATTACTGTACTAACCTTTTAGTAATTATGTAAATGAAATAACTGATTGAATGCCTAATTAGTGGGTTTTTTTGGTGTGGCTGTTTTCATCAGGTTTAGCCTAACAGATTCAGTCATACATCTTCAAGTATTCAGCAAATAAATATATTTAACTGAGAACCCCCTTCTTGGAGTTTTAAAATTTCCAATGGGCTACAGAGGTAGCAAACATGAACTTTCATTGTGTTATTATAATATTTTCTGCCTAGGCAGGAAGATTTGACTAAAAATTATTTACACCTAAGTGGAGTAATAGACTTTTTAGGTAGCAATGATCACTTTATAATAGCTCTGAGGTATATATAGAGATTATTGTTTTAAGATATACTAATATGAAGTCTTAAAGTGCAACTTATTATGCTAATATTTTTTTCAGCATAAAATATAAGTTGCAGCCCCATCAATGGGTAAGCTACTCTTTTGGAAGAGAAGAAAACGTATCAACTCATTGCAAATAATATGCCATTTAATAAATCACTGATATTTGATAAGAAAATAAATCATTCATTTATTCATTCAACATGTTTTTTTGAGTATCAACTTTATGCCAAGCCCTGGCAACACGAGAGACAAGGTCCCAGGCCTCCTGGAGCTTACTTTCTACCGAATGGCCCAGATTTGGAAACATAGATATTGTTATTTTATTCATGTATTATAATGTAATATCAATAAACCATTTTTAATATATTGGCTTATGTCTCCAGACTTGGTGGCCACTCTATAGATTTGAACTTCTCTGGGTGCTGCCAGCTAATAAGCATGGAGAACATTGGCTTGATTTCTTTCCTTCAATTGCTCAGATGTTTGTTATACTTAAAAAGGTTTTCAACTCCAATTACAAAATTATGTCTTTTCAGTGTTCTGGACCATCAATGGAGCCTACGATTCAAAATGCAGATATTGTCTTTGCAGAAAATCTTAGTCGACATTTTTATGGTATCCAAAGGTATATTTGTCATAGATATATTAAATTTGTGTTGGAAATACACATAGACATTGTGTCTTTTCTGCAGTTTTCTAACTTTATCTTTAAAAACTCTCTTGTAAATACAAGAGTGACAAGCTAGATAAAATTTTATCTTAAATATTTTCTCTCTGCTTTGAAAAAAATTCTAGTTTAGCACTTCTTAGTTGGGATTCAGGAATCTGTATTTTAACCACTCCACCAGGTGATTCTCATCATGAGAGAAGTTTGGGAAATACTGCTAAATTACATGGGTTATATAATTCCTTGCTACTTCGAGCTCTAGGGAAACAAATGATGTTTCTGTCTTTTTATGTGCTCTAGAGCCCATCAAACTCCTGGCTGGACAGTAAAATTTAATGTGTTAATTTGGTGCTATTTACATGAAATTGTTTTCCCATAGTTTCGTTGCTAAAAATTCAGACATTAAAGTAACACAATAGATACGGTGAAAGAAGATAATTCTTATAGAGTTATCAGAAATTTTAGAATCTTCTAATAATATTTCCATCACCTTCATCTTTGGATTCTAACACAAAAAATTCAGTCACAGAGGTTCTCAAAGTTGGTAAATGTCTGGAAGGGCCAGTACAGTGGGAGGATAAAGAGTGTGGCTTTAAATTGCTTTATAAAAGTATTATAGCAATGCTATCCAAGTGCTTAATAAATAACACTGATATTTCTTTGGCTTTTTCCCTCAGAGGTGACATTGTGATTGCAAAAAGTCCAAGTGACCCAAAATCAAATATTTGTAAAAGAGTAATTGGTTTGGAAGGAGACAAAATGCTCACCAGTAGTTCATCAAGTTTCTTTAAAAGCCATAGTTATGTAAGTAACAATTTCAGTTATGTTATTATTAAAAATAATTGAAAACATAAAAGAAAATGACATCTATTTTGAATATAACTTAAAGTGCTGCATTCAGTGGAATTTAAGTATTTTTGTATCAAGAATCATTTGGCCATTATATTTTATATGTTTTAGTTCCTTTTAAAACCTTATGTCAATATCTCAGTAATAGTTGAAGGCAAGATTTATCAATAGATATCAAAATATTGGGTAAAAGTTTGAAAGAAAATAATATATTTGCATAGTCTCAAAGTATCTCTCCTAAGATATTTATTACAAAGGGAAAAATAGTAACTTCATAGAGTAGTAGTCACCACTTTTACTGAGTGATCAAGGTTAACTTCACCAATTACAAGACATATCAACATAGTGTAGCCCCTGAATTGAACTGTGAAGGGGCCCATCAGTTTTGTGGTATTCTTGTAAAAGGGTATAACCTCAGTCTAATCATGAGAAAACAGCAGAGAGGGTAATTCTGCAACAATATTGACAAATACTCTGAAATGTTAAGGTCATAAAAAACAAGGAAAGACAGGAATTGTGATAGATGGGAGAAGACAAAGGAGATGTGACAACTCAATGTGGTCTGGGTTCCTGGCTCAGAAAAATTTTCAACTAACTTAAGGAAAAGCTGGTAAAAATCAAATAAAGCCTATAGTTTAGCTTTTTAAAATCCTATTTGTTTTTAGAATATAAATTACATGTACTTTTTAATAGTTAGAAAGAGCAAGAGCTGTAGAAAGGAAGAGTGAGGAGCAGGTGTAATGTGTTACCTCCTTTCACCAATCACATGGCTGATATGACAGCTTATGGCAGAGGAGGGTGGCCTTACTTTACTCAGCATATAATTTTCCTACCTTAATAATTATAACTTAATTCCTATTTTCATTTAAAATTTCTGTCACTCTCAAGTTATATAGCTGTTACATCTATTAACTTTACCTCTATCTTCATCCCCAATGTAAGCGTGGTATTAAGAGTTAAATTGTCTTCATTATTGTAAATTTATTTTAAATTATAATGGCCTCTGTCTGCTCTATGAGTAAGTTTGATCAATTGACTATTACAAAATAAGCTCATTTATTTACCATCCACAATAGACTAGGTTCAGCTGTTCAAACATTTTTGATGTTTATTACTATAATGTTAAACACTCTAGTGATTGTTAGCTGATGGTGATAATAATGTTGAAGACAGTATGGTATAAGGTAACCTATTTTTCTTTGAGGACTTTATAAGGGGCACTATACACTGTATCCCTTTATTCTTAAAAAATGTCAGATTTTTACATAATGGTTGTACCTTCATATGACTGTTATCATTGCATGAGGATTGTAATCACTTCTGAATTGCAATAAATTTGAAACCAGAAATAGTTTGCAGTCAGAACAATAAAACATATTAATGTTACTATCCAGAATCTGTGTACTTAAATACCACACCATTGTTGTTTTCTTTTTGAATTATCAGAGTTGTATCAGGACAAAAGGATTTAGATAAAAATCTGCTAATCAGAAAAGACAAACAGAGGACTATAAGATATAGTTTTTTGTGTGAATATTCTATTTAAAGAAAACATTCATCAAATTTTTATGTTTGATGAATGGATTAGTAAGAGGACACTGGTATATAGTTCCTGGTGTATTCCATTCACTTTGGTTGGTATGCTTATAAATGTACAAACATATGTAAGTGTAATAATATTGGCCAACACTTACGTATTTAATCTGTACCATACACTGTTGAAACTCTTTTACAAGGGTTAATTTATTTAATCATTACAACAGCAACCCAGTGAGATAGGAGTGGCAGTAATTGACAGATGGAAAAACTAAAAACAGGGTGGTTAAATAAACTGCCCAGTTTGTCGGACAATAGTTGGAATTCAAACACAAGTAGCCTGGCTCCACCTAGAATCTGGATGCCTTGACACGCTACAACTTCTCCTCCCAAACTGTCCTCTACTTGTTTATTTCTACTCCCATTTCACCAAATTGTACTTTCCTTAAAATGTATTGTTTTCCTTAAAATTTTATTTTTAAAAAGAAAAGGAACTGTTTTTGGTCAGGGGCAGTATTGATTCTGAAAGAGAAGCCAGTGAATTGTGAAGGTTTTCTCACCCCCACCAGTTTTTCTAGGCTGAATTTTTCAAGCCATAAGAATTGTGTAGCTATTACAGAACCACTTTAGCAAATGTGTTCCATTAATCAAGGTGATTTATTACAAAAAATCATCCAAGTTTGGAGCACTCTGAAGAGATATCCAAACTGTTTGCAGGGTCTGCCTCTCTAGAGTGTTGCCTTTTCCAGCTATCTCAAAAGCACACTGGTGCTGTGTTGTATGAAGTGGGTTTCTTCCCCTACCTATACATCCTCTTAGAAAAATTATTGTTTATTAGATGAAGACATTAGTATTCAGATCTTTATTGAACTACATGGTAAAGATGATGAATATTAAAAATGTTTTGAATTTCAGGCAAAAAAACATTTATTCTCTATGACTCAGAGAGCAAAACACCAAAATTGTCATTTGGAACCTAGAATATAGTTTAGCATATGAAAGAATAGCATTGTTCCCAAGTTGGCATAAAATAATATAAACAGATCATTGGTTAAGTGAAGTGGAACCATTTTATTCATTTCAGAGTTCTAAAAGTTCATGTGACAAGCAACACTTAGGAACTATGATTTATTTTTTACATTAAGCATTTGGAAACTAAGTAGTCCCTATCAAGGTCCTATTGCAGTGGGTTTTGCAATATTAGCTAAGATATAAGCTTAATTTGTGACTCTCAAAAGAAACAAATTGTACTTAGCTAAAACATCTTAAATAACTTACCAATTTCTCAGTTTTCTGCTAGAACCTTTGTTTGCCAAAAATAATTAGTTGCAAGGAGAAACATTAAGCAAATTAGAAATACTGTATATAAAATGAATTGGCATGGTCCTATTGATTTGCATGTTAGGTAAAGTAAAAGCCTATTTAAGGTAGGGGATTTTGGCCAGGACTTAGGAAATGTAGTAAAATTTTATTATGAAAGCTAATGAAGAGACGAAGAAAAATACTTTATCTTTCTGAGGTTATCCAGTGGTTATTCTAGTCTTCAAAGAAGATTTGAAATGTAAGCTTCTTCCATGGTAGGGCTATCTGACCACCTTCCAGAATCACAAGTAAAAGTTGTAGGAAATATTGGCATGTCCCTGTTACTTTGAGTCAAGACAGCAGAGTGCTGACTAATGTGTCTTTCCCCAATTGACTTCTATTTGGAGTGAATGATACTTTCCAGCCCTTTTTACTAAGCAGACTAAAAATTCACTTGGCTTTGAACTCACCTATCAGTTTAGAATAGTGAACTAAATCGTTCAAAGGAAAAGTAAAATTGACCTATCTTGCTCTTATTTTAAGGAAAGGTTTGGTTCTCAGAAATGCTATGGTAGTTTTGTTATGATGAAGGCTAAGTTGCCATTGCAAAATGCAGCACCTACTAACTACATTGTGAGCAAATCAGAGTTGTCTACATTTCAGTAGAAACGCATGTGCCTTTGGACATTATTAACTACTATAGAGGTATTTTGTTATTTTGATCCTTTGTTGGTTGGCAAATTAGCAATGGGTAAAGTTGTTCATTGTGGTTGGTAAATTACTACTTTGAGTGTTAACTTTGAGTGGTTGTTCACTGTAAAATGAATAATTGATTTTTAAATCTTCCAAAATTAAAATTTTATTGAATTTCAGTTTTTCAACCATAGCATCCACTCTGTATTAAAAATGGAAACACTACCCTGTTTCCCCGAAAATAAGACAGTGTCTTATATTAATTTTTTCTCCCAAAGTTGTGCTAGGTCTTATTTTCAGGGGATGTCTTATTTTGGGGAAACACGGTAATAGAAATATGATTATGAAGATTTCAGTATGTTCCTATAGTTAGATCATAACAATCTTTTGCTAAAGAAAACATATTTGTAGTTATTAGAGTGTGTATTTTTACTTTTATTACCAACCTATCAAAATGTCAGACTATTTAAAGCTTTTTGGTTCTTGATACCATATATTCCAGTGTTATACACAAAAGGTGAAATATTTTTTACCAAATGTTAGTCTGTTACCACAGAATTATGGTACATATAAGAAATGTAGTATTTCTTACATTTTTTTGTATTAAATAGTATGCTAATGACATCATTATTGTTATTGGCGGAAACATAAGAAAGAGAGAAAGTTTCACATTTCTGGAAAAAAATACTGATTAAATGTTCCCAGGATGCACAGGTAGTAGAGTGTTCTGAAAAGGAACACTTGGAAATGGGACAATATGCCAGTAATAAAGCTGTTTTATAATGTATATGAAAACTGATTTTAACAAAGTGAAAAACAAGCTCACTAATTTGACAGCATTAGAAAATAGTCACTGGGGTGGATAGATGGCGATGGAAGGAGACTTGACTTGGGGTGGTGAATATACAATATAATGTACAGATGATGTATTATAGAATTGTACTCCTGAAACATATTATTGAATTAAGCAAAGTCACCTTAATAAATTCAGTTTTAAAAAAAAATAAAATGATCACTTTATATAGTTAATACTAACAGCCTCTTAATGTGCACTGTGTATTTACTAGTAGGTCATAGTTCAAATCCTTGAATATCCTAATGCTGTTTTTCTGTTTGTTTAAATGTCATTTACTTCAACTAAAAGTCACAACCATATGGCCTTCAATTACCACTTATATTATAAACAGAAAAAGTACTTCTATGTAGGGAGAGGAATCATGAGATTGAAAGCTTGTTTATTATAAGCTTTATAAGCTGATACACTAAATCCTTATGTCACTTAAATAGAAGAACTACCTAATAACGTCACTTATTATAACAAGGATTGCTAAACAAGGGACTTGCTTTTTGCAGACGATAGTGATAAAAACCTGTGCTACACATCCATTTCTCAGCAACGGTTCCCAGGTTAATCAATCATGGCATCCTGTTAATGTCCTGATTGCAGCTGATGTGGAGGAAATATGTTTACTCTTTTGCTAAAGTGAAGTTCACTGCAGAGATTACGTGACTTTTTCATCCTATAGTTAACAGGATTCTGAAGATAAATTTGACTTCTTGTTTACAATTCTGAGGTGTTTTTCTTCTCTTCTGCGGCCCCCACAACTTAAGCATTTTCTGATGTGTTCTCTGAACATTTTCAGAATAATTTGATCTTCAACAATATGTAGTTTATAGAATTTTATATTATAAAATTGTATTTTACCTTACATGTTTGAGTATATGTACATATGTGATATATATATGATTGATGTTTCTACTGAGAGATTAGCACGTCTTCCTGAAACTAATGTGTTTTGCTCATCTAAAAATATTTTAACTACTCACAGTTGGTTTGAGTTTCCAGCTCAAAGTTGGAAAACCCTTCCATTGGAGTGAATATAGGGAGGCAGTTGTGCAATTCTGTGAAATGCAAATATTATATGTACTTTTATCTGCAAGTTATAAAAGACTTCTATACTTTAAGGTTTCCTAAAAGTAATTGGGAAAAATTGAGACAGAAATTGTAACACTGATGTTCAATGTCAGCATGTTAAGCAGACTCTAACTCTGATAACTGGGAGTCAAAAGAATATATTCCAAAGGTCATGTAGCTTCCCAATGATATATAGTGGTCTGCTGGACAGTTACCGTTGAGTAGGTGTAATATGTTCAGATATCTTTTGAAATAAACAACTAAATGAAGTTCTGTGTTACCACTTTGGGTAATTAAAATTCTGTAGGTTTCTGTGACCCATTTAATCTTAGTCCATAAAAGCATTCTCATTCTAGTAAAGTATTCTCTACCTAAAATAAGAATGGAACAGAGAAATAACATATATAAAAGCAGGCATGCCTGGGAAAACTCATTATTTATATGCTTAGCATGTTTCTATTTTATGTACCTTAAAACCTAGTATTTCATTAAGTTAGGTCTTCTTTTAGAATATGAGAACCAGATTATACATGAGTCTATATTACAATGGAAGTACAGATATAGTCTTGAAATAAGGCTACAAAAGATGCTTCTTTTAAATACTACTCTAAAAATGGCCGATATAACATTGTTTTATAAATAGAACAAGAAAAGAAATCATAAAGCAAAATGATCCATTGTCCTAGGGAAAAAATTCTGTAGGAATAGGGCATTAGATTCAGATGGCTAGTATGGAAGGACATAATTACTGGCTTCATTTCCAGTCCTATTCCCCTTCCTCTCACCTTGTGACTTGTTGGTAGACAGTTCTGAATAAGTGAATGCTCCATAAGAGAGAGCCAGTGCATTTGTTATTTGATAAACATTGCTTGATGAAGATCCCTATTAAAAGAATAAAAATGTTAATCTTTAGTACTAACATTTTGATGATTTCGTCTTAAAACTGAATTTCACCAAATCACTTAATATAAATAAAATGGCAGCTATTCACAATTAAGTACATTTTAAATTATATTGTATTCAATTCACAGTCTTGGCTCCTACCAGACCTATGTAATTGAATACAGTGTAAATAACAAAATATAACTGAAATAAATTACAAAGCACAGTTCACCTGGAAAATTTCTGAGTAGACTGCATAGGAATATCAGGAACAAAGAAAAAAGCCCAGAAGACATCATTCATACCAGCAGCTGGGGCAATTACAGAGTGGCCAGATTATTATGATCTTTGAACACATAATAATCTGGCCACTCAGTGTGTGTGTGTGTGTGTGTGTGTGTGTGTGTGTGTGCGCGCATATGTATTAGAGGCTGGTGCATGAATTCGTGCATGGGTGGGGTCCAGCCAGCCTGGCCAGGGGGAGGGGACATGGACGGTTGGCCGGCCTGCCTGCTGGTCTAACTCCTGGTCGAGGGAACAATTTGCTTATTAGCCTTTTATTATATAGGACTAGAGGCCCATTGCAGGAAGATTCCTGCAAGAGTAGGGCTTCCTGCAGCCTTCTCTGCCACCCCTCTAACTTTGGGGTATATGTCATGATTAAGCAGAATATGCATTAGCCACATAGTGGTAGGGATAATTTGACATGCTCCTGCTTACCTGAAAGATGGTAACATAAAAACCAATTACTTGGGTATTAATTATTAAATTAAAATGACATGAATGTACATTCATTATATGGACTTCTTTTCCTGGGCAAAGAAACTATCCTGTTTGTCTTTACCCAAACGTGTATGCCTCTCCTTTTCCTGTATAATTGAGGATAAAGAAAAAATAATCATGTCAAAAAAAGATTCCAAAAACTTTGTCCCTCTCCTTGCCTTTATTTTTAATAACTGTTAAAGTTATTTTGTGTCTTTAATAAAAAACAAACTATTATTTCCTTTTCAGTTATTTAAGAACCATTAAAGTGGCATAAGCAATAATACGGCCAATCCCCACCCTTACCTTTGCTGTTTGTAAATTCTAAAACATTTGGCAAAGAGTTAATTAAAAATCAAAGTTTTTATTAGGCTTTTCTGCTTTTTGGAAGGTCAGAATTACAAATATCTTATTCTGCAGTCAGAACTTTTACTTAATTAGTTTTTGCTTAATCAAATAAACTACTTTGACTATAGTTTAGTAAACGTGTTATTTGATATTGTGGACTCTTTCATCAGATTTCACTTGAATCAGGAAAGGTAACACCTGTGGGTTGGTTCACTAAAGCCTCTTTTGTTAAAGGAACACCCGCAGGCCATGAGGCAATTACATTTGTTGCCTGTACTAAAAGAGGCACTTAACTGGACCTCAGTAAGTATAGCTGAGAACTAGAGGCTAGATTCTTTTGTCCAGCCCTGAGATTAAGCTTTCTCAGAGCTGAGGAAGAAAACCTCTGACGTAGTAAGGAAAAACAAGAATAATCTAAGGGTTCTTTTGATTTAAAATTTAGCCCTAAAGTTAGCTGTGTCTAAGACCTTGGAAAATTCAGATTTGAACAAAAGTAAAATGTTGCATGTGACATTCATTGTAAAACTACCCTGTTTCCTCGAAAATAAGACAGTGTCTTATATTAATATTTGCTCCCAAAGATGTGCTAGATCTTATTTTCAGGGGATTTCTTATTTTTCCATGCGCTAGGTCTTATTTTCGGAGAAACACGATATATCTATACCTAGGATATTTATATTCTTAGGCTCATGTAGTCATTCAAGTTACCTTGACAGATTTACAAAAGTATTAAAAGGAAAAGCACCTAATTACTAAAAGTTTTGGTTATGAGAAGTAATGAAAACATGTAATTGGGGATTTCCATTTTTGGCCATTTGCAAAACATGTTACAAATGCATTTATTGAAGTCCTGTTTTACTTTAGTTGGAAAGTTATAAAAGCTTTTTTAAACTTCCATTTAAAATACATTTTAATCTACTCTTATATTATTGTTGCAGAACTTTTCTTCTTATTTGGCTTGAATTTTCATGTTAGTGATAGCAACTTGGTCATTGCAAAAGAGGATTGTTGCTGGGGAGTAATTTTTTTTTAAAGTTTATGTTGAACAGATATTAATGGGCAAATGAGTCATATCAAAGAGGCCTTGTTTTTTTTAAAAGAAACATTTTCTGTACTAAATATATTTATGATTGTCATCGAGTAAAAATTTAGGCTTATGTTACTTACCAGTTAATACACAGGACATATAGGAACTAGGGTCTTTTATTTTAGTAGAGGGTCACCATCATTAATTTTACAACTCATGGTTTTATAATAGGTCCTTCTGGGTCTTTATGGTCATTATTGAAGTATAATGCATTGAAGATATGGCCTGTACAAGGCAGAACAGGGATCTTAATTAGAATTCTGACAAGTCCACTCCAATAAAATGATGAGATTATTTGTAATTGATGTCACAATCAATTACCATTTAGTTCATCATGAGCATTCTAATAAGTCTGGCCTTGCTATTGGCCCCAGGATGTTGCTGAATAAGTAGCTACCCTGTTTCTGCTGTTACTGAGAGAGGAGGGCACATTTTCAATCAGCATCCTGATGACCTCTTTTGAAGTCTATTAAATTAATGACCCTGTCACACTGTTTTGATCTCTTATAACCTCAGTGTGGGGTTTGTATAACAAATTAATTTTGGGGAACCATGTGGCAAAAAAGGCATTTAAAAGTTGAAATCTGCCCCGCCAGTGTAGTTCAGTGGTTGAGTTGTCGATTTATGAACCAGGTGGTCATAATCCCAGTCAGGACATATGCCTGGGTTGTGGGCTCAATCACATGTGGGGTGTGCTGGAGACAGCTGATCAGTGATTCTCTCATCATTGATGTTTCTATCTTTCCCTCTCTTTCTGAAATCAATATAAATATATTAAAAAATAAAAAAGTTAAAACATTATTATTACTAATAATGAATAAAAGTTATTTTATTGTTTGAAAATGAAATCATAGGGTTTATATGTATTTTATAAAAAGACAACTTTAGGACATTTTTCCCTATCTGCACAAGACACTTTTTATTGACAGTACCCAAATTTGTCTTTGTTTTTTTTTGTTTTTTGTTTTTTTAAAGGGGCTGCTTTCTTCTCTAATTCCAGGTGCCAACGGGCCATGTTTGGTTAGAAGGTGATAATCTACAGAATTCTACAGATTCTAGGTACTATGGACCTATTCCATATGGACTAATAAGAGGACGAATCTTCTTTAAGGTACTGTTTTCTACTTAAAATGTAGGCCTTCTTCTCTGAGCTGGAGGGTAAAAAAACATTTTCTTTCAAAATGAACTCTGAACTCCAGGCTGTTAGTGGTCTTACCTGTTACAATAACAGCAATGGAAATGTTAGCCTTCATAGCTTTAAACATTACTCCTTCCCCCCATTGAGACAGGTAATTGAGAATATTTTTGTTTAAATAATTAAAACTAACTACCTTTGTTTGTAGCATAAAAAGCCTTTAATTTGAACATTCAAAATTTTCTTTCTACTTTTACAACCATGTTAATATCCTGGGAATATACAGCATGTCCCCAAAAATTGTATACACACTTTAACAGCTGATAGCTCAGTTTTGAAAATGAAATGCATGCTAATAAACACTGCCTTTAAAATTATTCAAAGTGTGTATATACATTTTGTGGGGATACTCTATATTAATATGCACTTACAGAAGAGCAGTGTCTAGATTCAAAATATCTGCAGTGCAGGGATATCCTAGTTAAATACAGTGAGAAATGGACTTATCATGGTTGTAGTAAATTTATGATTCCTAGGGAAGATTATTGTTTTCACGGGCTCCTCTATTTTCTCACAATTAGTAAGGGGGAAAATATACAGGAATACTTGGGGGTAATTTACAGAATTCTTTACATTTAAGCATATATTCAAGTATTTATGTTTAGTTAACTATGAGGGTAGTAAAAGAAAATGCAGACACACACTTGCTCACACTCACACGTATATACAATTGACCCTTAAACAACTCAGGGGTTGGGGCACTGACCTACATATAACTTTTAACTCCCCCAAAACTTATAGTATTTGGAATTTGTCCCAAGAAAGCCCCCAGATATCAATATCTGTGGATGTTCAAGTCCCTTATGTAAAATCACATAGAACAATGCATACAGTTGGCCCTCTGCTTCCACAGGTTCCCAACCATGGATGGAAAATAATGTTTTTAATCTGTTGTTAGCTAAATCCATGGATATGAAACCCAGGCACATGGAGGGTTACTGTATATTTATTGAAAAAAAAAAAAATCTGTAATTGGACCCATGCAGTTCAAACCCATGTTAGAGTTTAAACATGTAGACACATATAAATTTACTTCCTAAAAAGTCTTATTTTGATGTAGGAATTGGTTCTTGAATGAAGAATCCAGAGAAAGTGTTTAGTTATATGGCAGAGAAAAAGAATGAAAAGGAATATGATGATATAACATCACTTTCATTAATTGCCTTCAATCAATTTTGATTTTACAGATTTGGCCTCTGAGCGATTTTGGATTTCTACGTGATAGCCCGAACGGCCACAGATTTTCTGATGATTAGCCAACACTTATTCTTTTGATTTGATTATTGCCTCCTGTTTAAGTGAAGTTATTATTGCCACTGAAACCATGTACTTACTAATAAACTATTTGCTATTCAGTTTGTTATGTTTAATTTTTACATGTAAAGAATAACACGCAATCTGCAAGCTACATTAATTCAAAATATACGGGTAAGCATAATCCAAAATAAATCATTTAAAGTTTATGACATATGTAAAAATATTTTTAGGGGGGAAACCTGGATGACAACCTCACTTTTGAATTTTTAGTTTTCTAGGTACAATAAAAAAAAAAAAAAAAAACTCCTCATGAATATACTTCATACGTTAACTACAATTATTTTTTATTGTATTTTATTTTTTTGTTAGCTATGTTTACAAAATTAAAGTAGAAACTAGTCTTATAAATCCAAACCAACAATAAATGCAAAGATTCAACCTAATAAAAAGCTGCTAAGTCACAAACTTGGTTCACTCATTTGAAAATAGTTTCAGCCCGGCCAGTGTAGTTCAGTGGTTGAGCGTTGACCTATGATCCAATAGGTCAGAGTTCGATGCCCAGTCGGGGCACATCCCAGGTTGCTGGCTCAATCCCTGGTGGGAGGTGTGCAGTATGTAGCTGATCAATGATTCTCTTTCATCATTGATGTTTCTGTCTCTCTTTCTCCCTTCTTCTCTGAAATAAAAAATGTACTTACAAATATATATGTATATATTTAAAGTTTCAGTGACCCTATAAAGGATACATTTTCAAATAAAATTCAAACTGTTTCTGAATTACACTGTACATAGAATGTTAAATATATAGAAAAATAAAATCTTTACAGTTTACTATAATCAATAATGATACATTATAAAAGCCCATTTCATCATACTAGCAGTGCATTGGTTCCTTATTCCTAAATATAGGCATTCATACTGTATTTTAGCACTCTGAAACAAAATGGAAAGTAATGCATTTGTTTCAATTTTTTTTTCTAAAGCTACCATTTCCTAAATTATATTTAAAGGTGAAGATGGCAGTGATCAAAAACCTTACTCCCTTTAATACAATCACTTGAAGGCTTTGGAAATACAGTGGCAAATAATAGAGCTGACAAAGTTACCTTTTTTTTTTTATCAGCTTTACAGTTGCTTGAATGTATAAAGTTGGAATGGACTTTCCTTAACATGTCTGAATATACAGTTAAGGGTCCATTTAGTGAACAATTTCAGCTACAATGGAGGAGTTCTATAATTAGTGAACATGTATCACAAGAAATCAGGGTAACTTCTTCGGCTTCATCCTTGGAAACACTGTATTTTCCACCACAACGGCAACTCAGAGAGTAAGAGTGATCATCTGCAGAGAAAATAGAAAAATGCTTCAAATGCTTATAAGTAACTACACTGACAACACACACACACACAATGCGGTTTATTCCACAGAAACTGCAAAACAAAAGAAGTAAGCTCAGTAAATGTAAAATGTATTAAATGAGAACTAGAAAATATTTCTTATATAGGCAAGGGCAGTTTTTCTAAAAATGATCCACCCAAAGAATCTCTGTAAAGGAGAAGCTATAAATCAGTAGTCCAAAGATCTTGGGGTGAAAGCTGATGCTCAGAAGCAACCCATAAAATTTATTTGAAGTCTGTTTTCTTAAGATTCATACAAATTTCACATTATTCTCAATAATGTGTTTGTCCAAAATATAACTGTCTGGGAGAAACAACAACTCTACCTGTCTTGTTAAAGAACTTGCTTTTGCCTGGAGTATATCCTCTTAGAAAAAAAACTGCTAATTTGACTGTTTATCAAATTCAATATTTGAATATATCTGTTCTGATATCATACTATTTTAAGAGTCCTGACTCAAAAATATAAACACACAATATGGTGTGTTTTTTCTGTGTGTGTATCTGTTTGTTTGGTGTTTACAAATGGTTTGTAAACCAAAGGGCAACCATTGAAGTGAGATGCCCAAAGAAAACAACATAGTGTGATGTGTAGCCTAAGGAAATTTTATCAAGTCTGTAATTTTCCTGAGAAGCTGAAATGCTATGTCCCTTAACTAAAAGAATTCCTAATTTACTGGTCATTCAACTTAACTATCACTGAGAAGTGGCTGTCAAAGAAAAACAATTATCACATTATTTTACTACTGTCATAATTTGTTACATAGATAAATGAACTAAGATATGATTTCTAGCATCCAGTATCTTCATTCAGTCTCAAATTTCATTTTTTAACATTTTGATATCAACATATGCCACTAAAAGAAGAGAAAGAGAGAAGGGGAAAAAAAAATTCAACTGCCTTGTTTTTTGTTCTCTAATAAAGTCTGGACTTGGAAAAACTAGTAATTAAATGAACCAACTTTATGTGTTTCTTTTATCATTAAGGAAAACATGGATTCATTCACCAGCCCTGCTTTTTACTTTTTACCACAATGCCTTTTCCCCCAACAAGAAAATATAATTTAATCTGGAATTTAAAAATGCTAACATCCTCCATCTGAGCCAATATACATATGTAGTGGAGCATGCTTTCATAGTGAATTGTTTTATTATTAAATTGTGTAAAATGTGCATATTCTAGCCATTGGTTTTCTTAAGCTACATCTCCCCCCCCCCCTTTTTTTTTTTTACCACCTCAGTGAACAATGAGAAACAATTTGATGTGACGTGCATGGTAAATGATGCAGAGGCCACCATGGGCTACTGTGGAGTTTTGTCATAGATGATTCCAAATGTTAATGCTTACTAAACACTCAAATTTTGTCAACTTTGTTCCAATATGTTCTTCTATCACTTAATAAAGTAATAACTTCACCAAAATAATCATTTTAAATATCATGAATAAAGACAAAATAACCAAGTTATATATGAAATTAACTATAAGGGGGAAAGGTTAAAACTTTAGTCCCTCAAGAGTTCTTCAGGTATGCCTTTTAAGCATAATAAAATATGCCATTTCAAACTATCCTTGGGCCAAGAAGCTGATAATTTGGCCATGTCTATCGTGTAGCATTTCATCCACTTTTCCGTACTAAATCTTGAGTGTCCAAATTTTCAGCATTTTCACTTGTATCAGAAAGTTCATATATTCATGGACTAACAGATGTTTGGACACCCAGCCCATATTCTTACTTTTAAAAAAATGTTAAACTATTAATTATATTTCTAAATGTTACTGAAGAAAGAAAAACTACAAAACCCAGTTTACACCATTTTCACATTATCAGGAACTGTAAACAAAATATACTAGTCACATAGACTACTGCAAGAAGAGATTTGTCTAATGAAAGATTCAAACACACACACACGCGCACACACACACACACACACACACACACACACACACTGATTGATAAAGTAGCAATACTATATTTCCAGAAGATTTATTTAGCTGGGCAGGTCTCCCTGATAAGTGACATGTTCTATTCTGTTGGGCTCATGATCTAGAAGTGAAAGCCTATGTCACTAGTGTATTCTATCTTCATAGCAATAGCTCTCCCAGTTTACGCTGATGAAACTATGTGAACCTCTGGGAGCCCCAGTTACACAAAACCTTGTTTTCTAATCATTCCCTGCAAATAAGAATTTCTACTCCAGGACCTCATTTGGCATTATAGGAGCAGAGTGGCCCAAAGGCAAAAACATGATCCTCTGAGTCAATATGGCTTGGTACCCAACTTCTGAGAGCACTACATGAAGAATTTGCCATTAAAAAATAGTTCATTAAACTTGTTTTCAGGAAGGATGTGGTGTTTATATTCTACCTATTCACACTTAGTAAATTTTACAAGTCCCTAAGGGATTTGTATGCCAGGCTGAACAATAAAATTATAGGGTTAAAAGTATATACAAATTCAGGGAAATGGTAAGATTATCTTCACTTGATGAGAGAAACATGGAAGTGTGGTATTCAAGGTCTTCATTTAGGAAAGAAACCCAACAATGTCTCCCTGAGCAACACAGAAATATCAGAGTGGAGAAATTAGATTTAACTAGGTATTAAAATTCTAGTAATAGGAAAGTGAAAAAGACATGACTTCATGGTGAGTAAAAGACAGTGACTGATTTTTATTTTCTGCTTCAGACAAAAAAGTATAAAATCAAGCTCCAAGTAGAAAAATATAACATTGAAAGGCCTGCCCTGATAATTTATGATAAACAAAAACTCTAAGGGGAATGCACCTCGAATGTCAGCATAGGAAGGGTAGGAAAATTATTTTCTTTAACTATTTTTCCATTACACAGATGGAGAATAAACCAAAAACCAAAGTAGTTTTTTTTTTTTTTTAAAAAAAAACCACCTTATGAAATCTTATATAAGTAACCTCTAATTAGAATAGAAAAATAACTAGGAATGAGTCATACAGGAGACATCAATAATTAAAGTTTAGAATGAAGCAAAACTATTCAAGACAAAAACACATATGTATCAAAAGCCAAGCTATTATTTCTTTTTAAGATTCCAAATATCCCATAGAGTTTTTATTTTCTTACAGAAAATTTCTAATATTTTCCTTTACTATAGTCAAGAGAGAAAATAAATTCCCACCTTTGTTCCAAGACATTTCTTCAAGATATACTTGAGCATCTACTGGTCCCATATTTCTTAGATCATCTTCTGTAAAATATAAAATGAGACACTTAATTTTGACAGCTATGAAGAGTGCTAAAAACGCAACTCCAGCCTGATCACTATAATTCTAATTTACTTACCATTTTAAATTTTACCTTACAAACTGGCAGCAATTTTAAGGCTACCTGACTTCAGCTGACTAAACATTCCAGACCATACCACTTATAAACTTTAACAAAGTCTACCCCTTTTCACAAATATGCAACATGCAAAACTATGTAGTTGATTTTGATGATCCCTTAGGATAAATTAGTGATTGCTATATTTTGTCAGAGGTTAGTTTTTTTTTTGTTGTTGTTGTTGTCAGATAAACTATATCTGTAACTAAGGTAGGCAACATGGAGATGAATAAAAACACTGTATTTGAATCTTAGTTCTAATATTTTAGTAGCTTTCTACCCCTATATATTGAGTTATCTCTTTCTTATCTACTTTAGGAGTTTGGTAGTTATGGACTGAATTATGACACACACACACACCCTCTCCCCAAATAAAATTCATATGCTGAAACTCTAACCCCCAACGTCACTGTATTTAGAGACAAGGATATCTTAGGAGGTAATTAAGGTTCAATGTGGTAGAAAGAGTAGGGGGTCCCAACCTGTCAGAACTGGTGGCCTTATAAGGGAAACAGAGGTCTCTCCATATTCATGCACCACAGAAAGTATCATAGGAGGACTCAGCTAGCAAGAGGCTGTCCACAAGCCAGGAGACCTTTCCAGGAATCACTTCAACTGGCACCCTGATCTTGGAATTCCTAGCCTCCAGACCTGTGAGAAATGCATTTATGTGGTTTAAGCCACCAAGTCTATAGAATATGGAACAGACTAATACAAGGGTGTAACAATAAAATCAGACCCAGCTAAAAGTACTTTAAAATGGGCTAATAGTCATCAGGTTTTTATTTGTTTGCAACAGAGTAATAAGTAACTTAAAGGAAGAATTACTTTACAATATTTCAGTAATTATAAAATACAACTGTATTGTGTTGCTGTTTTCTTGATGTTTCCTGGGCCAAAGTTTTCCCTGTAGAGATGAAAAAGAAAACTGGAATTCCAACTAAGTTTAGCAAGAGTACAGTCCAGGTAGTATAAACATGCACTCTTGCTTACAATCAGTGTATTTTCTGACAAAGAAAGCACCTAGCAATGAGAAGCACTAAGCTTTCCTTTAAAGGCAAGTCACATAGTTCCTGGTATCGTTCTTCTAAAAGTAAACACTTAACAGAAATCCACCCTCCACCTCAATGAAATTTTCTTTAGCTATCTCCCTAGTCTCTTGTTCACTTGCTGAGAATACTTCCCTTTGTTCTGTTGTGTGAATGCCTGCAATTTAATTATATTTAATAACTGCCTGTTCAAAATTCATTGGTGAGTTATACAAGTTTAAAATAGGTAAAGAGATTATACAATATTTTGAACTCACCATAGTTTTCTACTAGGTACGTCAAATATTGAATCACTTCACATCTTATTGGGTACCAACAGGCTATTAAACTATACCTAAATTCCAAAGATACAGACTTTGCCTAGTGGTTAGGGGTACGTCCTCTATCTCTGTGTGCCCACTGAATAGCTTATGCAGAGTATCAACATGCCAAGTAATTTCCAAACAAAAGCTGGCCACTCAGTGCATGGGTTCTGGGGCCTCTCCAGTGCAGGCCAATGTCAGATGCTACCTGTGACTGGTCCTGGCCAACCCGTTTGGAGTTACAAAGCGATCACAGTTTGGATCTGCTAGGCCTGTGTGTACAAAGGACCAAGCTGCACACCAAGACCAGCTTTTACCATCATCAGGCCTGGGGACAAGTCAGCTGGGAACAAGGCACCCCAAAATCCACCTCTGCCTGCTCTGCCTGTTAGGCTCTGTTACTGAAAGCGCCTCTGCTGGTACTTGTGTTGCTTGAGGTAGGTTCTTAGTGAGTGACCAGGTAGGGGTGAGTGGTGTTTACCACACTAATACAGGTTCAACTTCCTTGCCAGTGCTGAGTCTGAGGCCACTCAGCAAACGTCCCTGGGTATACTCAAGCTGGGTGCTCACACACCTTTGTAGTGAGGCGGGGTCTCAGGGAGTCACGAGGGTCAGGCCAGTAGTTTATTAGGCAGAAAGAGACCAAGATTTGGCTGAGTGAAGGTAGGGCTCTGCACAGTCGGGCCTGTGAGCGAAAAATGGCCCCTGTCCGATTCTGCCAGGAAATGAATCTCAGGAGAGCAAGGACACCAGGAGTTGGGAGGATGCGGCTAGTGGATCTCCAGTGAGGAGGAGATGTCAGTCAGGCTTGGGGGAAGGTAGAGGGAGAGGGCCTCACCTCAGAGCCACAAAACTCAATTCTGTCATGGATCTGCCCAGACCTAGGCAGGACAAAGCCACCAGGAGTTGGGTGAGTTAGGACACAGGAAACCTGGAGATTGGGGCTAGCAGATATCCTATGAGGGGAGGCAACAGTGTAGGGGAAGAGTCAGTCAAGTTAGAGGAAAAGTGGGAGGAATGCTCCCGCCCAAATCTGCCAGACCTCTGCATCCCCAGCCAAGGCAACTGATTCCTCAGCAGGGCACAAGCTCCACAAGGTAGGGCAACAGGGAGTCCAGAGGGTGGGGCTATGAGTGCTCCACCCAGGAAAGATGGCATCTGGTATGTGGCAGATCTCAGCTCAGGGATCCTAGCGGCTGTCCCTTTAACTACTTCCTCAGAGCCACAAACTCCAGTCTCTCCTCTCACAATTCTAGTCTGCTCCACCCTCTCTTTGAAGAGCCCAAGTGAATGGCTGCTTTGTGCTTTGGCCCTTTAAAGGGGCACCTGTGTTTCTAGCAGAATCCTGTCTATCCCTGGCAGACAGAATGCCCACGGGTTTTCACAGCCAAATATTACAGGGGTACCTCTTCTCAGCTCTGGTGCTCTGGGCTGGGGAGCCTGGCATGGGATTGAGACCCCACTCTTCTCAGGGGGAACCTTTCTTTGCAGCTGAGAAATCATTCTGGAATCTCAGCCACCGTTCATGGCCCATGGAAGTGGGACTAATTCTTTTGCTGTGCCCTTCCTACCAGTCTCAATGTGGCTTCTTCTGTAAATCCGTGGTTATAAGATTTCTATCCAGCTATTCAGCTGGTTATTCAGGCTGACTGCTCTATATTTTAATTTTAATTCCTGTTTGGTCCTGGGAGAAGATGAGCGTAGCTTCACTTATTCCACTGCCACCATGGATCCTCCTGTTTTTGCTTTTTTTTCTTTTTAAACAATGATCTCTGTTTGTCCACCATTGTAGTTATAATTAGAAAATTTAATTCATCCTTAGCCATTAAAAGTAACAGGAACCCTGTAATTAGCTTTAATAATTGTCTATCAGGCAAGGCATCTGCAATACAGATCAATTTGTTTTATTTTGAGTATTATATATTATAAATATTTTTGCTTGTTACAATGAAAGATTTTAAATCTGAAAACATAGATCCTATCTCAAAGTTCTCCTGTTAACATGACACTACTAAAATTGTTGAGAAAACATAAATTGACTTAGAAAGTGCTTTAATTAAAGGAACAGAGGCTAGATTTAAATCTGAACTCTTAGCTATAGAATGGTAATAACAACAAAATATAATAAAACAAAAAAACAAACAAAAAACACACACATAAAAAAACAACCAGCCACTGGAAAGAAAATGCATTGCCTGGTATTTGTACTCTATCTTGAGACCAATGACATTACATGATTACTAATTTTTAAAAAATTATTTTTCTTTATTGATTAAGGCCTAATTCTTTTGAAGTGAATAGATTCAACTTTTTTGAAGGTATCAGGGAACATTTAATGTCTGTTCACACCCTGTACAGTGCTGACATGATTAACTAAATATGGGGATATGAAAAATTTCCCAATTTATTTACATATAGAAAGCAATGCACTATAGTTAAAGAGGTTCCTGTGCAATATAATGATAAAATCAAATAATTTATGTGGTTACTTGAAAAAGAATCTTTAAACCTTTAGAAGTAAGGCCCTTCTGATCCTGTGTTCTATTGGGTTTGTCTGACAACAAGAGGTGAAAGAATTCTGTGGCTCCATTGTCTCAATGGTGGGATCTAAGAAAACAGTGGCAGGCTCATCAGAGAGGTTTACGAGCCTACAATTCAAAGAGATTAAAAGGAAAATCCACAGAGATTCTTTCCCACTGAAGAATAACATTAAATAACTATTAGCAGCTCGGTTCAGTAAAGCTTACTAGAGCTCTCGCTGGGTCATTCACAACTTCCTAAAAGAGGAAAGGTTTTTTTTTTTAAGCTCCATTTGGGAATCAATAAATATTTCTTACTTCTTACAAGATAATGGAATTCCAGTCTTTTTCAACTTCCTCCTAATGATACTAAAATTTTTAAAACAACTCTTTGCTGCCTAAATAATTACACTTCCTAATCTCAGGATACTTTTTCTAACTGTAACTATAATTTAAGTAAGTAGAAGTAAATAAATAGTAGCCACAAAAACCTACAGAGGAGAGAAATTTAACTTTATTCATTATGGCTTAAGTATCAAAAAATCTCAACCAACCCAATATTGGCCAAAAGACTGAGTCCATCTGCAGCTCTGTCCCCACTATTCATGTGTAGCAATGTCTGTGATCAAGTCCCCAGAATGCTCTCAAGTCATCCATTGTATTTAGCTATGCAATTTAAAGTATTTAAAGTTCATTTCAAAGTTAAAGAAGTCATCTATTTATGTTAAAAGCAAATGCAGTGTTTTCCTTTAGGTCTTGCTGTTTTAAAACCAAGTAATTTAATTATAAACAATCACTTAGTTCTTATGTATGTATTTCACTATGCACAATTAAATTTTTTGTATAGGAAATGACTTGATGCATATAAAATTCCTTGTCCTTAACAGTCTCTGCTCTTAGAATAGCCTCTACTTTGATAAGAGATTCAGAATCAGTCATTTACTTGAAACCTGCTCATTAAAATTATAAAACTCTACAATCCTTTCCCAGATAGAATTAAAGAATCACAAATACAAGGCTTTTTATATCAAAGAAAAATTACTTATTTGGAGTTTAATTATGGATTGAAGAACTACAGACCTTTTTTATGAAGTAAACCTAAAGCCAGTACTCATGAAAAGTACCAAATAAAACCAAGAAACTGAATTTGATGTTTCACTAACTACATAGCAGGTAGAACAGCAGCAGATGTAGGCCTGGCCTCCAGTTCTGACCCTCAGCTATGCCTCATCCTTCACTATTTGGAACTAAAAATAGTAGGTGGTACACAACTATTCAAAACTTGGTAGCCTGGCACAATGATTAGGAGTCATACAATGGCTTTGAAGTCCCCTCTATCAATTACTGGCTAGGCAACCTTAGTTAAATTAGTTAACCCCTTTGAGCCTCAGAATCTCTCTGGAAATTATTATTTCTTCCTTATAAGGTTATTAAACAATGATTAAAAGACAATTATAATACTTCTAGTGCTCAATAAATGGCAGCTATTTTAACTCATAATGTTTGTATTGCCCTGTCTCTACCAGACCATTAACAAAATGACTAATCACCCATCATTATTGAGGAGGTGCTGGGAAGCCTTAGTGTAGGGAGGCAGCAAACACATGAATTTGGGCTTAAGTAACAAGTTCAAAGTACTTTGCTATTGTCAGTCCTATCAAAATTGACCCATTATTATCAAAGTCGTATCTATCTAATTATTTGGTCCTTCTGAAGTAACAAATGGAACTGAAAGATGGGAAACAGAAAAAAATTAATTTGTGGATTAAATTCAGAGGTTAGAAGTGATGGCAGATTAGAACTTCAGAGAAGCTTGTTTTGCTGGGGTGGGGAGGGAGACAGGAGGACTTGAGTTAGAACTTGAATAAAGAATACTGTGAAGAGTCAGAATGGGAGGGTGTTCTAAGAAGTGACACACAGCAGAAGCAGATGTGTTTGGGAGCCCCTAAACCACCCAGGGGAGAAGATTCACATTAAGTTTGTGATCAATGGATAAGGTTAGAAGATGTAATTAGGGGCAAACTTGAAATCTTTGGCCCATTTAAATTCCAGGTGAATGGGCAAATGTTTTTGGGGGAAGGGATGGTTTAAAAAGTTCTTAGAGGAGTAAGAATAAAGAAAGCTAGATCAATCAAAATGTAAAAGACTATGGGAGAAGGCCAATTAGCAGCTATGGAAATAATATGGATATGTGTTATAATCTGGGTATGTATCAATATTACTGTGGTAGCTGTGAGAATAAGATCACATAGGGAAAAAAATTAAAAAGTAATGTCAACACTCATTTCTACTTCATTGGTTGTATAGTAAAGTAGAAGTAATCAGAATGTAATATGAACCAGGTTCAAGTCTTGGTTTTGGACCCACTGATTTCAACTAGGTCAAGTACCCACGTAGAAATTGGGAGACAAATTAAAGTTGGAGACACAAATTTCTTAAAATCCTACATTTTCCCTATTATTAAATTAGAACCGCCAATTATGTTCAAGTATACCAGAATTATGACTATAATTTTGCCCCTAGGTTTTTATAGCATTATTTGAAATTTTTCAAATTTTACTCAAAATAATTAAGAAATTATCTTAAAATATATTGTCATGGGAGAGAGAAAAAAAAACAAAAACAAAAACAAAACAGTTAACTGCCTCTAAGTAAAAGTAACAAATAATGTAAGTAGTCACCTTCTTGTGATAAATAGAATGGAGCAGGAGGACCCTCATAGAAAGTTTTATTTATATTCTCTTCTTCCTCTGAAGAAAATGCCAATCTCTAACTGGATGAATTTTCTACATCATGTCACATAGTTACTTTCCCCAGAAACAGTCACACACACACATACACACACACACACACACACACACACACACACACACTCACGCCTCTTGATGCTTATCTTCAAGTTTTACCGCAAGCACATTTTTACAGTCAGTTTTCAAATTCCTAAAATGAACTGGAAATACTGATATGACCATAAATGGAAATACTAATCTAACTACAGGTATTTTGTAAGGGTTAGTTTTCGCACATAATTTACACAAATATCACTCCTGACAGTTAACTCAAATTCATATTATCTACATTTACAAATATTATTTCCCTTCTTAGGGAGTTAATCAGGCTTTAGAATTAACTTGTTTTTCAGGAAGGATTCTTATTTTGAGATTAAGAAATTACATATTGATTCAGTTATCTGGCATACATGTAGTTGGGATTTTAAGGTATGCTCCTCATTTGGTCCAAGATTTATTTGTTTATCCCCCATTCTCAAATAGAACTGACACTTTATATCGAATCAGTGGGTGGAGGGAACTGATTAGCTCTGAGTAAAGACGTGCTAACTTTATGTCTAGCCCAATCTCCTTCTGAGCCAGGCTATTTTTGGTATCCAAGTACTTGGCCAATTGTGTAGCGTGAAGACTCCATATTCCCAAAGTAATTCACTAACAGAAAACTAAGATATACCTCCACACAAAATAATGTACCACCAAGGATTACAAACTCAATCTCCTTAGTTTTTTTTTAAATATTACTTAATTTCACTGACTTCATGTGAAGGTTTGTTCCTCTTCAGGTCACAGAGAAATAACCTAACTCATAAGCTGTGTCACTCTGTAGAACCTCAGAAACAACCGAGATCTGTAATATGACTGTCATTACAAAGCTATTGAATCATGATCCCAATTATTTTTCTACTAGAGGCCCAGTGCTCAAAATTCGTTCATGGGGGGGAGTCCCTCAGCCCAGCCTGCACTCTCTCCAATCTGGGACCCCTCAAGGAATGTCTGACTGCCCTCTCACAATCTAGGACTGCTGGCTCCCAAGTGCTCGCCTGCCTACCTGCCTGCCTGATCACCCCCTAACCACTTCTCTGAAAGCCTGATTGATGCCTAACTGCCTTCCCCTGCTAGCCTGATTGCCCCCAACTTCTCTCCCATGCCAGAACTGGTCGCCCCTAACTGCCCTCCCCTGCAGACCTGATCACCCCCAAATGTCCTCCCTTTCAAGCCTGGTCCCTTCCAACTGTCCTCCCCTTCAGGCCTGATTTCCCACAACTGCCCTCCCCTGCCAGCCATCTTGTAGCAGCCATCTTTGACCACATAGGGGCGGCCTTCTTATGTGTTGGAGTGATGGTCAATTTGCATAACACCTCTTTATTATATAGGATTATATAATTTTGATGTGTTTTAATGTATTTATCCTAATAAAAGAGTACTAAGACCATCAGAAGATACAGATATTTACATTACAATTCGTAACAGTAGCAAAATTACAGTTATGAAGTAGCAACGGAAATAATTTTATGGTTTGGAGTCACCATAATAGGAGAAACTGTATTAAAGGGTCGCTGCATTAGAAAGGTTGAGAACCACTGGGTTAGGGGGTGATCAGGCAGGCAGGCAGGCAGGCAGGCGAGCGAGCAGTTGGGAGCCAGCAGTCCTGGATTATGAGAGGGCAGTCAGACATCCCTCAAGGGGTCCCAGATTGGAGACAGTGCAGGCTGGGCTGAGAGACACCCTACCCCCCACCCTGTGCACAAATTTCATGCACCGGGCCTCTAGTCTATAATAAAAAGCATAATATGCTAATTAGACTGGACATCCCAAAGGACATCCTTCCTTCCAGACAAAGCCTCAGTGGGTGGGGGCCAAGGCATGGGTGGCAGAGGGCCTCAACCCCCTGCCACAGCAGTGAGGGGCAGAGCTGGGGCCAAGGCCCTTGCACAAATTTTGTGCATTGGGCCTCTAGTTTAATATATGAGAAAACTCTCCATAAGATTTGGTCAATAGATACTATTCATGGGAACATTTTATAAATCTTGAAAGATTTTCCCAAAGTGTTCATCTGGTTGTCTAAAATGCAAAGCCTAATCTTGAATAACTACATGCCCTTCATGGGAATATGGGAAGCAGCCTTTGGAGGCATCCTTAGAAACAATAAGGTAAATATGCCAACTGGAACTAATTGATTAAATTCACTAGCTAACACTGCTTTCAAATGTATACTATCTGGGAACTGAATATTACTCATCCTTTTTTAAATGTGCTATTCTTCAGCCTGGCCAACATTGCCCTAAAATGTCAACTAGGAAGGTAGAAGTGGAAATGAAGGAGAAACAATGTATGTAGTTTACTTTAGGTAATCTACCCTGGACTTTTTATTAGAACTCATTTGATAATTTCTTTTGTGAAGGCAAGAAATGTGGATGTCAAAGGCTCCTTTAAATTATCTTTTAGAGAAATAAATGACTATGGCCAATACTGATAAGGCTTTCCTTATAACAGAGCACCATGAGCTGTAAAATATGAGAATGCATTCAACATCAGCCAATAAAACATCTCATGCCTCCTTCCCAAATATAACCAAGCTCAAATTTATTTTATACTCCCAATTAATAAGGGCAGGAAACAAACATATTTTAAGCACACCCTAAGAAAAGAAAGTTCTACAATGAACTATCACCACATGCAAAAAGAGTTCTGTGTGACAAAGCTATTTCCATGTCCCCAGGGGGTGACCCAGAAAAAAAGAGTGCTTTGACCTGGTTATAACAAATTCTCTCTCTCTTGGTAACCTATCCTGGTCTTTAACAAATTATCACTCTCAAAGGTTTTCCTTCTATCAAATCTAAATCCGCACTGTTAGAAGTTCAAGTTCATTTCCTTCTTTTGAGGTGCCACTTACTGAAAATTGGTCAGGAAGAAAAAATTAATGTCAAAAGAAATGACAACACGAAACTAGGTTTATTATGAGATTTTTTAAAATAGCTCTAGCATGAAACTTAAAAACAGCAAATTATATCTGGGTAAGAGACTTCTACTTCTTATCTGAAGGCAAGCCAATCTCAATTTAAAACTGAAACAGAGCATTCTCACTATTTGGAGCCCCTGAAAACAAAGAAAATACTTACTAGATCTGAGGTATTTCCACTTTTCTTCCATAATAGTTCAATTCAACCGGCCTGAAAAACTTACAAAGTAAGCTGACATTATATAAATTGTAAGCTGATCAGCCTATTTATCTGAATCATGAATCATGCCCAACTCTCACTGTATTTGCTTTGCATAAACTTTATTGTGACCTTCTCAATGACCTAGTCCCCTACAATATAGCAGGTCATAGTTGCTCCCGTTAAAAACTTAAAACCAAGGACTCAAAACTCTCAAAGGCAAGAGAAAGGGTTGAAGAGGTTGATTATTTGTTCTCCCAACATCTTCATAAGCCTTCCTTCATGCAATCCTATTACTCACTTTAAACTCTGTTTCTAATTTCTCTCCACTTCTGGTTTATCCATCCATTACCTCATGATGATGTGCATGTGGAAGATAATATTTTATTCTTGATCTCTCCCCATCTCTTTTCTCCTAAGACAACAGGCGTCTAGTCAGTTTCACTTAATAGAACATAAGTTGTGGAATGGCAAAAATGCAGTCACTGTGCTAGTACACATCCTACACTCCTTAAGGCACAGCTTTGTGGATTATCTTTTACTCTGTGGGATGCAAATCAGCATCCCCCAGAGTAAAGACTGATCAAGATGTGCAAAAGCACCATGGGAGAATAATCACCTCCAGTACAGTTCGGTCGCTTTAGTTTAGGAACATAAGTACCTTTCGGCACATAACACATTCATGTGTATCAGTTTCAATACTTTCATAGAAATTGTATCATGTTTAACCCAGGTTAAAAAGATGTATGTATGGATAGAATTCATCCTCAAATGGAAGCACCTCTGCATTCTTTTGTCAGAAGGGTTACCAGTGTTGAAGTTCCTGGGTTCCTAGCCATTTAGTACTTTCTATTTCTGGCCCAAGTCCCTATGCTGTTTCAGAAGTACAAACACATTTACTAAAGAAATACTTTTGAAAGCTGCTCAGATGTTCCCCAAATAGAAGCAGGAAAAAAATATCCAAGACATAATTGAAAATTAAAAATCCTAATTCATTACAAAGATACACTCATCAATTTCTTAACATTAAAGAAAAAAACCTTACCAGTCTTAAAGAAGGTAGAAGGGCCTTAGAGCTGATTACTGTTCTGAAAGCCACTATTTAAACAACAATAACACTGCAGTATATAAACAAATAGCTCATGGAGTCTTGATACACAAAGGCATCACACATTATAAGCAATACTTAATTTTATTGAGACAACTCCCTCTGAAATTAAATATGGATATTCTATATTTATTTTATACTGCCTTTATCCTATAATGACGTGTTTTAGAAATAAAGCCTTGATTTTCATATCAAATTTTCAAAATCTTAGTTGTATAAGCCTTAAAAGCATTTTATTAGGTCTGATGGTGTGCCAGTGTAGGGCATGGAAAGGGATTCAATAATCAACTCCAGAGACAGTGAGCTTTCATCCACACATGCAAGTCAATGCTAAAGCTGGTGCACTACTGCAGAGTGCAATTGAGTGTTTTCCCCACAGGCTGTAACTGATTATTGACTCCCCCCATTAACATGTAGGGTCCATAGTGAAGGTTCAAACAGAAGGCTGAGGGACTCCTGTCCCCAGGCCAGTGCTGAAAGGCAGCCTATCACTTTGTGTAACCGCAATCCATGTGTGATAAACCTGACCTACATTTCTCTCTTTCTTTCTCACAAGAGCTTGTCACTGTTTTAAGAAGCTATTTTCTAAAATGCATCAAATAAATGACTTTTGAAACTGCCTGGGAAATGTTCATTCCTAAAATATTATTTATAGCAATCTTATAAAGAATAGTTTATTCTTCATAACAGAAGAATGCTTTAATGTTACTCCATAGGGTATCTTCCTTTAGACTCTCCTTTATACAGTACACAGTCTAAAAGTATTATAATTTAATAAAATAAACATATAAAACATATTAAGTAGGAATGTGTAATTAAACATTTCTCATCAGTTATAAAAAGTAGCTTCCACAGATTCATAAGCCACGTCTTAGTCGTTTGCTAACTTCTCTGCGGAGTGACAATAATCACTACTAAGAATGGGGCATAATTACAAACTCATGGGGCGGTAAGGAAGGAGAATGCTCCCCAGGCAGGGCTGCAGATGGTGCTTAGAAAGGTGCCAGTGTGCTGTGGCTCCTCCCCACAAGTACCTACCATGCCGCTGCAGGTCATACTCTTTCTTTGTCTCTTCATTCCCTAGAATTTTCCATGCCTGATCAATTTCGATGAACTTCTGTATACATTCCTCCACCGTTCCTGGAGGCACATCTGTACTTTGTTTGTCTGGATGATACTGCCAATCAAAAATAAGGAGGATGGTAAACAGAGAGGGTTAAGTTTTAAAAAATTGTAAATATGAGCTTTCCTGGAGAGAGAAGATAATGAGAAGACAAAACTAAGATGCCAAGGCAACAAGTCAACAGTGCTGGGCCCGGGAGATGGCTTGCCAGGGTAATTAGACCACTGGAGTAGCTATAAATCCACTAGTGACATGATCTGTCACAACGTGCAAAGACAGCATTTTCTGGATAATTTGCTGATGGGTGGAATCACTGGTCTCATGGACAATCTAGCTAGAGAGGATGACTAACAAAAACAGAATTAGGTACATGCAGACAAGCAGAGCATGACAGGAAGAACACAAACTATGCAGAGAAGGAAGCTTCCTTATATAATGTGCATGGCTATAGATACCACCACAAATGGAGTACTCACTCGCTTTTTCTCATGAAATTACATTATACAACTATACTGTAAAATAAAACACTTTTCATCTTCTAGCTCAGTTCTGAATATTTTAATTACAAATCTTTGCACAAAACTTTTTAATTGAAAAATGGTTATCCAAAGGCAGATTTACAAGAAAGAATTTTAAAGAACTCAATGAAACATTTGAATATAAATTAACTCATTAGTAAATCTTTCTTACACGTGTTTACTAGGAAACTTTTAAGAGTATTTTCAGAATGCAGCAAATTCTTTTAACTATTTGGTCAAAAATAAAGTTTTATGTCAATTCAATTATCAACTGAAAATGTAAATGTGGCCTACTGGATACCTCACTTATATTTTCTCTATTTTCCTTTTTTTCTATGTTTTTTTGTGGTTAACCCTCCTCTTGTTATCTATCAGGTCTTCTAAAAGAATAAATATGTCATTTGCTTTTCAGCAGTTTCCCAACAAACAAGGAAACTACCTAAATTTACAGACATTTCACTTAAGTAATATGGGAATAGCAGTAGCAGATATTGAGATATGTAACTTTTCACTCTTAAGTAAATAAGTATTCATCTAGAATTTTCAACCAGAAATTACCAGTACTCTTAAATGTTTTATTAAATACATCACAGAACAAATTTTAATTTAAAAATTATTTTAGAAATTCCTTTGAACTAGCAGAAGTTTTTCCCTTTAGTTCTTAACCCTTTTTAAAATGTTTTTATAATAAAACAGGAAAATTGATATATTCACATTTCATGATGCTAATGTGATCTAGTTCACTTATTCATCAATTAGTGAGGCAATCATTTGAATATTTTATTGTCTGCTTTACAGACATTGAAAGAACATGAAAAACTTACAAGTACCATATCATTTATTATCTAAGTTGCTAAAGGCAAGACCACTCAGTGAGTTGTGGCAAGTTACATGAAGTTAAATGACTTCAATTTTCAATACAGAAATCTGAAAGTATGTAGGTTTTTAATCATAATGCCGACTACGGGTTTTGACAGTGAATTTGTCTTCATGCTGAACTTGTTCAACTACTGATGTCCTCAACTAGGAGAGCAAAAGTAGCTGTGATATTTGGCTGCACAGAAGAACTAATAAACATCATGCATGCTGGAAAAAAAAGATTACAGGACAAACAGAGAATTAGGCTTCCATTTTCCAGTTGGCAAATTATTTCTTTTCCTAAGCCAAATCTATCTGTTAAGAACATTTAAATATTTAAGCTAATATAAAGACTAAAGAAAAGGAAACTACAGCTTTAATTTTTTTTTGTGGTCATAATTTATCAAATGATACTCATAAAAATTATTCCCATTCTGAGGTTTAGGCAATCCCAAAGCCAAAATAGAGTTGGCTACATTAAAGTTCCCTAACTGACCCATTTCTCTAACACTGTGTGAAGATTTGTGTAATATACTTGATATTATTCAATATTATTATATGCAACATACTCAAATATGGCACTATGTATACATTAAGATACATTTATATGTGAAAACTCAACCTCAATATGTCAGAAACATTAAGTAAGATCACAGCAGAATCATTCTAAACTAGTAGCTATATAGGAGAAGTACAGACTAAAAGACAAGTAATTTCTCATAAGCTATCATAGAAGGTATTAGAAGCCTGGTGCATGAAAATTCATGCACTGGATGGTCATGCGCTGACCATCTTTGTGACAGTATGAGGGTCAATTAGCATATTCCCTCTTTATTAGATTATTAGCTAGGATACTTGGTACAATAAAAGAATAATTGGACCTGACATGAATCAACCTGACCAAGCAAGCCCTACAAAAGCAAGGCTGCCCCAAACTAAATGCTATCATTAAATTTTATTGAGTCATAGTTAAGTTCCATGAGAGTCAAAAAACAATTCATTCAATCTCTTTCATCAATTTGATATTTTCCTGACTACTATTTTAATTAAGTAACTCACCATCCTAGGCTTTTAAATCTCATCTGTTGTGCTATTAGAATGCAATACATTTTATTCTACAATACAGGCTTCAATTAAAAAATGGTAGTTATGGCAAGAAAATAAATATATCATTTGGGGTGATAAAAGCCTCAGTCTGACCTGTTCTGACAGCAAGTTCCAGAACAAAATGAAAGTCTTTTAAAAAAAACACAAAAAACATATTCTTTGGTAGGCTGATAATGGCCTCCCAAAATATTAGCTCCTAATTCCTGATACCTGGTAAATGTTAGCTTATTTAGAAAAAAGGTCTTTGCAAATATGATTAAGTATCTTGAAATAGAAAAGTGTCCGGGTGAGATAAATACAAAGTGTTCTTATACAAAAGAGGCAGAGGGAGATTTGGCGCACAGAGGAGGAGGTGGTATGAAGACTGTGCAGAGAGATGGGAAATACTGGCCTTAAAAACTGGAGTGATCAGGCCACAAGCCAAAGAACACTGGCAGCTACCAGAAGCTGGAAGAGACAAGAAATGGACTCTCCCCCTAGAGTTTCTACAGAAAGTGCAGCCAGGCCAACACCTGCCCAGTTATACTGACTTTAAACTTCTAGCCTCCAGAATTCTGAAAGAATAATTTTCTGTTGCTTTAAGCCACTGAGTTTATGGTAATTTATTTTGGCAGTCACAATAAATTATACATAATCTAAAGATGTCTATGGTTTAAAACCGCAATACGGACACTACAACTTTTTAAGATGTTTCATTTATAAGGTCTATTGATGAAATGGTGTCATTATTATATGCATACTTAATTTTTAAATCTGTAGTGGTTCTTTATTTGACATGAGAAACCAAATTCCTAAATACTGTTTCAAGATTTTCCAATCCCAAAGTGAATGCTAATTTCTTTCCTGCTATTTCTGTATCTGAGCTCTCCATGGGAGGCAGATTCAAGCACTCACTATTATTCTGAGAGACCCAAGTCACTTTCCTCTTGTCAATGTGTATTTTATTTTTTGCCTTTCTTTATCTTTAATCCCCACTAACCCATTCTTTCTACCATTGAGAGCCCAAAGCTATTGCTATTTCATTCATTCATAGAAAGATAAAATCTAAGGAATCCTGTGTTCTAGAAATAGCCACAAAAAGATAGCATGAACTTCCTTATATTAAAATAATTCTGACAAAAATCATATAAAAAACAGAGTTCTGAAAAAAACACTGACCCAACAGAGAAAATACCGATGGTCTTAACAGAATAGGTATGTACTAAAATCAATGTTGTAAAGTTCATTTCTTTTAACTACAATAACTTCTACTTATTTTCAGTACTAAGTTGAAATGAATTTTTCTAGAATTGGAAGAACTTAAGTCACCTTAAAGCTTTCATGTCTTTCCTACCTGCAAAACCAAGTATTGCTTTACTTACTAGTAGCTTGTCATTAAATCTTAAATCGAATAAAAAGTTATCAAATAGATAACTACTCAGTTAGAAAATAGATAACTACACATCTGTGATTATACTGTTTTGATTTATAAAATATGGACTTCAAATAGGAAGTAACAATCAACTATGAAAAGGACTCTGGGCAAATCTGATTAAGCAAAAATTCCCAAATTGTTATGCTGAGGTTATTTCATATACCAATGCAGTACCTGAGTATATAGCATTTTGGTTTTTCTCTATGTATTAACAGATGAATTGAGTATTATTAATAGGATATTAGCTCTCTATCTCTAGCTACAAACTTTCATAAATTCTGGAGTCAAATTTCAAATACCTTTTTTTAAAAAACAAAAACAAAACATTTTTATTTATTTCAGAGAGGAAGGGATCAGTAGAGAGAGATAGAAACATCAATGATGAGAGAGAATCATTGATTGGCTGCCGCTTGCACGCCCCTTACATCAGACTGATGGAGCCCTCAACCTGAGTGTATGCCCTTGACCAGAATCAAACCCAGGACCCTACAGACTTCCAACAAGCCAAAACAGCTAGGGCTCAAAATACCTTCCAAAAGCTATCTTATCAGTACTACAACTTCAACATGTCCAAACTCCAATTTATCAGCCAAACTCTAAAATTAGTTCTTCTGAGAGCGAGGAGAGAATCCAAGATAGCTGCACAGGTAAACACCTAGCCGCAGCCGCACACAACAATTTCAATAAATTCAATTAAAATATAAAATGGACATTATCCAGAACTACAGGAAAGTCGAATGACTGGAAATTCTACAATGAGAAGCAAGGAGAAAACCAGAAGAAAAATTAGAGGAGCTGTAAAAGCCTAAGGTATGGAGACACGCAGCGCGCGCAGAAAGGACAGAGCCAGAGAGGAGGGGGCGGCTGAGTGCCTGGCTGGCGTTCCCTAGCAGGAAAGAGATAAAAGCTCCAACTGTGCTGAACCCCAGTTCTAGGCCAGGGAGCCGAGGCTGTGAGGCGGAATCCCAGGGGAGCGGCGAAAGGCAGAGCCCCTGGAGGTGTGCACAGTGCACGCAGAGGACGGACTGTTGACTCTGCTGCCAGATTGCCCTGGTGGGAAGGAGACAGAGGCTCCGGACTGTGCTGGGCCCCAGTTCCGACTGCTCTGAACCCCAGTTCTAGGCCAGACCCCGGGACCCAGGGTCATCCAGAGGGAGACTGGGCTGTAAGGCGGAACCCCCGGAGGCATGCACATTGCTCGCAGAGAAGGGACAGTTGGCTGTGCCGCGGGATTGCCCTGGCGGGAAGGAGACAGGGGCTCTAGACTGCTCTGAATGCCACCTCCAACCCCACTTCCAAGTGAACTGAACCCCAGTTCCGGGCTCATTGGGGGAGATCCTAGACTGTTTGGTAGCAGGGGAAAATCGAGGGCACCTTTCTCTCAGATGTGCTTCCAGCCAGTACTGAAGGACCTTGGGGATTACTGAGACCCAGAAGCCCCATAGGGTGGGGCTGACGGAAGCCAAGGCTGTAGGCTCCACCCTGAAACTCCGCTCCATCAGGGAAGCTGTGAAAATGCCTAGACAACAAAATTGATCACAAACGAAAGAAATGGAGGACAAAAAGCGACTGGATATAGAGTTCAAAACCACACTTATAAGGTTGTTCAAGAATCTCCTAGAAAAGGCCAATAAAATAAATGAGACCTATGAGGATATGAAAAGGGATCAACTAGAAATAATAAGGGATCAACAAGAAATAATAAGGGATCAACAAGAAACAAAGAATACATTATCTGAAATAAAAAATATTATACAGAGTTCTAAAAACAGAATGGAAGATCGCAAGAATCAAGTCAAAGATTTGGAACATAAAGAGCCAGGAGACACTCCTCCGCAGAAGCAAGAAGGCAAGAGAATCCAGAAAATTGAAGATAATGTAAGAAACCTCTGGGACAACTTCAAGTGAACCAACATCAGAATTATGGGGGTCCCAGAAGATGAGAGAGAGAAAGATATCGAAAACATACTGAAAGAAATAGTGACAGAAAACTTCCCCCACCTGGTGAAAGAATTAGACTTACAAGTCCAGGAAGCGCACAGAACTCCAAACAAGACCACACCAAGACAAATCATAATTAAAATTCCAAGAGCAAAAGACAAAGAGAGAATATTAAAAACAGCAAGAGCAAAGCAGGTAGTTACCTATAATGGAGCACCTATACGATTGTCAGCTGATTTCTCAACAGAAACCATGCAGGCCAGTCTGGAATGGCAAGAAATATTCAAGGTGATGAATAGTAAGAACCTACAGCCAAAAAGAATCTATCCAGCAAAGCTATCACTCAGAATCCAAGACCAGATAAAGAGCTTCACTAATAAAAAAAAAAAATAAAATAAAATAAGCTAAAGGATTGCTGAAGGGGATTCTTTTGGAAGAGAAAGTAAATAAAGATAAAAATTATGAACAACAAATATGTAACTATCAACAAGTGAATCTAAAACCCAAGGAAATTAAAAAAAAAAAAAAAAAAAAAGTGATGAACAATATTAACTGTTGAATATAATAGAATCAGAGGTATGGAAGGGGAATGAACTGACGATTCTTGGGGAACAGGGGAGAGGGGGATGTGGGAAGAGACTGAACATAAACTGTGCACCTATGGATGAGGACAATGGGGGGTGGAGAAAGGGCAGAGGGTAAATGGGAACCTGGTGGAGAAGAGCAATGGGGGGGAGGGGGGAAGAGGAACATTTGTAATAATATGAACAATAAAGATTTATTTAAAAAAATAAATAAAATTAGTTCTTCTTCTTGCTGAATTCCTTGTTCTGTTAAAATCACCACCATGCTCAATGTATGCTGAATGAATGGATAAATGAGAGAAAAATAAATACATTTCCTAGTAATCTAGACTACATTATTAGGGTAACCTCAATTTCCCTTATTCTACTAACCACCAAATTCTGTAGATTTTACTTACATCATATCCTATCTATTACCAATGCCAAGCCTAGTTCAAACCAACAATAGCTCTTATCTAGTCTCCAGCATTCATCTTCTAACAGCTCTCCACTCCATCCACCTGCTTCCAAATTCACTTGGTTTAACTTACAACCCTAATATTCTCCAGCTCAAAAATTTATTTGGCAACTTAATGCATCCTAATTTACAGTCATATTCCAAGGAAAAGGGGTAAAAGAGGAGAAAAAAAAGAAAAAAGAGAAAGAGGATAGCAGGAGGTGGGAGAGAGAAGTCAGAGAAACAGGAACAGGGGTGGTGAAGGAAAAGGATCCCGCAGGAGAAAGGGGAAGGAGAACAGAAGAGAAATAGAGAAATAGGAAAAAGAAAAGGAAGAGTAAAGAAAAGTGAAGAAAGAGACTAAAAAACATTGAAGGCAAACAAGACCATGCAATATTTATGGTAGATATTGATCTTTTTCAAATAATTAAAAGGTATGTTATAGGTTAGACTCACAGAAATAAAGAAATGTAAGAAGTAAAATTATATGTAGCTGAGTAATCCAATCCATAGCAAACCCTTTTCAAAACCAACACCCATCTCTGTAATGTACTATGAACTGTGAAATTTACCAACTCTAAAATATAATCTTGCACCAATTCCTTTTGCTAGTCACATGTTTTTTCTTTGTTGTTGACTACATATATGCAAGTGTAACATATCAGCTTCTTTGATTGAACATACAATATGAAGAAAATTAAACCTTAAGCAATAGGTTACCTTATATCCAATTTAAGGGTAAATTTTGACTCCTCCCCCAACCCAAAGTCATACTAAACAAGTCTTTGATGACCTACTCAACATTAACTATACAGAGAATTCCAAGATTGACATTCTGCCTCCGATAGCCCCCAGTGGTAATTAGCAGCCAGTGCACTAGCTAACTACTTCTTTGGGTGCAGGGAAGACATGGTTTTGTGCAATTAAAGACTTAAGACACTGATGGCAAACTGAAGTTATCCCTGCTGAACAAGGGTGGTGATGTACATCTACAAATCCTACAGGGCTGCTCTCCTGCAGCAACTAGGAGCTCTGCTCTGTGGCCATCAAGGCCATCAGGTACTAATTAGGCAGTGTGTTCTGTCAACACTTTCATGCTCTTCCTTTATTAATTGATCATTCTGCACATTAATGATACTACCACACTGGCTTTGAATCCCCTCAAGTGCTTTATCCCAGAGATAGAAAATAAAGAAGACACGAGAAAGAGAATGTCCACATTTAATTTACCTACCTCATATTTGAATTAACACTAAGTTATTTGAATCAACTCTAAAAGTTTTTTCTTTTATTTGCAAAAATGCTCCTGTGGACCTAAAATGTATACATACACATTCCTTAAGTAAAGTGTAACTGATGTCAAATTAACTTTATAAGCTATAGGAAAATACAATTGAAATGAAATTTAAGCTAAAAGCATTGGCATTTTCATATATACAATACATGTTCAAAAATTAATGGTGGGAGATTAAATGCTTAAGGCTGGAGAGGGAGTAGCTACTATTTTTCTTAATTCTAACTACTTAGTGATGAGGGCAACTCATCTAAAATCACACTCAATAAACCAGAGAAATGACCTGACAGGAACTGGTTGAAATATAAAACATTTAATATTTGCAGTCACAATCAGTGAACTTAGTATGCAATTTTTGAGATAAAGGCCTAAGAAGCTTCTTCAGAAGCTGTGAAAACACATATCCTCTCTGATAATTTTTGGTTTTCCTTATTGCAAATCACTGTTTATATGAAGCAGCCATTAAAAAGTTGGTGAGGAGGCGCCGTTAAGATGGTGCAGCAGTGATTCTCTAATGAATCAGCACAACTTAGGTCACATGTGTCAAACACAAGGCCCGCGGGCCAAATCCAGCCTGCCAGGCCTTGCAATGTGGCCCGCACCGCGCTGTCATCACTGCACTCCGCTGTCAGTTTATGACATTGTCAGTTTATGACTGTTCAGTAAACCATTCGGCCCGTGATTTAGGCTGGATTTTAGATTTTGGCCCCTTCTCTGATTGAGTTCGACACCCCTAACTTAGGTAGACAAAGGAAACATCCACACTGACTGCATGACTGCATTTTGTTATTGTTTCGTTGCATTTTCTGTAAGATGCCCACTAGCTTAAACAAGATCATGTTACAAAAAGTTAGATGTAGAAGACTACAACTGAGTCCTTTACATGTTGACACCTCATTAAGATTATGAAAGCTGAATAAATCTTTACAAAGGTAAAGTCAAGTACAACACACTACTGCCACCTAATGATTAGGAAAATATTGCCCAAAGTAAAAGTCAACAACTCATGTATCATCTGTGCAACAGCTAACAGCAGAAACATAATTTTAAAAATATGTTTGAACAATTTTAAGGTTTTCTGATTCAAACAGAGAAAAAAATAACCCATGTGCAAAAGTGTGTCATCCACTCAAAAAGGCTTATTAACTATCTTATTATAAATCATACTGTGCTAGCCAATGAGTACCCAATGATGAATAGAACAGGATCCCTGTCCGAAGGGACTCAGTCTAGTGGAGGAGATCAGACATAGAAACAATTAATTATAATACAATGGGGGGAAATGAGCTGATAAAAAAGATAACATCATGAAAAAGTTAACTTAGAATAAATTAAGAAAGGTTTTTAAACAAAGATGACATTTGACTGGGTTTTGAAGGATGAAGAGGAGTCAACCTGTGGAGGAATTGTGAAAGGGTAGAAGGAAAAGGCATTCGAGACAGTGAGAAATGCCAAATACAAGACAGGAAAGTACTAAGATGGATATTAGAGTTATGAATAGCAGAACTGCAAGCTATACTTAGAATGAGTAAAAGAACAGTTGGGTAGGAAAAGTAGTAAAAGATAAAATTGAAAAGCAAGACTGGGTTCAGAATGAAAAGAAACTAGTATGCTAAGAAACATGGATGTTTTCCTACTTAAAACTCCACATTACTTGTATGATAGAGATATAACTATATTTTTCTCTCAAAAGACAAAAAAATTATATAACCCGGTGGTAGGATGCAAGGTATAGGGAGGAGAGGTAGGGGTATGGGCAATAAGGAAAATTACTGGACTACTGCAGCACTCCTGAGGAACTTGGTAGTTCCTGAGGATCGAAGGCAGGAGGTATCAGACGCTGGGACAGGAATTTGGCAATCGCCGTGAAGCAGATAAAATTACAGGAATATACAGGAAGTAGTCCTTCTCAACATTTTTGAGTTATGAGCAACTCCAAGATTATGATAAAAAGCTGGAGAAAGGGAGATGCACACACAATTTTGAAAACAATTAAGAGACCTCCCAAAACACTAGGGTCTTAGAGTAAGAGTCTCTGATTTGGTGATAGGTGAAGAAAGACAAAGATAAAACTCTGAAGGACAATAACATTTATATCTGACAAAGGAAAAGATGCTAAAAAAGATAATAGAGCAGTGAGCAATAAGATAAGCAGGAAAACAGGATCTGCAGAAACCCAAGGAGGAAAGAGTTTCAAGAAACAAGGAAGATCTATGACAACAGCAAATGTCACATATTGAAACCATTGACTGGCAAGTAGGGGCCATTGGCCACTGTACTAGGCACTAGATAGAATGACAGTGGGGAGAGAATGGGCTAAGAACCAAATGCATGGTAGTTAAGTCATGTTTGGCAAGGAAAGAGAGAGAGAGGAGTAACAGCTATAGTAACCAAGGCCAAAGGAGGATACGTAATTTTGAAAGGCATTTTACTGCCTGAGGGGGTAAGCTAACAGAAAAGGAAAATTCAAGATAGAGAGTAGAAGAGGGAACTGGCACAGCACTGACCTTGAATATATGTAAAATTCATTTTTTATTTTAGCTTGGTTGTGACTTATTATGTGACCCTAGAAAAGTTACTCAACTGTACAAATAGAAAGAATGCTTGCTAAACTGTAAGCTACTCAAGAAGGCCCTTTATCCATCATATTACAACTAATTACATCTACAGTACCTAGCACAATGCCAGCACATACAAGACAGTACATATTTAGTTAATGAATACATTATCTGTCTATAAAGCTCAGTGTTTTGTAAAAATCAAAGGACATAATGTGAATAAACATATTTTGATACAATTAAATATTTTAATGGGGTATGGCAGGAGAGGCAGGCCTGAATAAAATATTTTTAAAATATATTTTATTGATTTTTTACAGAACGGAAGGGAGAGGAATAGACAGAAACATCGATGAGAAACATCGAGCGGCCAGCAACCAAGGTACATGCCCTTGATCGGAATCGAACCTGGGACCTTTCAGTTCGCAGGCAGACACTCTATCCACTGAGCCAAAAACAGTTAGAGCATGAATAAAACATATTTTTTAAAATTCTTGAAAGCATTGTTGACAAGACAGTAAAGAATTGTTGGCCAAAAATGAAGGGAAAACATATACTCAAGGACAAAGGATGAAAGGCGCTTTTGCTCCAAAGGCATTTCACCTATCCTACAAAGCATCCTGGAAATGAACTTTTATTTTGGTAACCCCGTTTGGCTTAAGATGGTTATGCACATCAGAAAGAAGGTGACTAGAGGAAAAAGGAACAGGTTATTGGAATAGACACAAAAGCTGACACTGAGTCTAATGCCTAGCTGTGCAGAGACCCATTCTGTTACCTCAGGGTGAGAAGCTAAGTCCCTGTGGGAAGGATATGCTTCCACACTTACTAGCCTTTGTCCTTTATATAGCAACCTGGGAAAGGGGGGGGGGGGGGGGGGGCAGATTTCTCTCCCACAAACTACATGCAAAATTTGCTCTTCCATTCCTGAAATCCAGTAATAGCACTAATTTCCCAATATAACACTAATATGTGTAAATGAACACTTACAGAGGAGGATGAGTTTTCATAGGTACACTGCACAAAGGATAATGCTCAACTTGTAGATAATATTTCAAAAAGCCTAACATAATGAGAAGGGGTTTTATTTTTTACTATGGAGTGTAAGCATATTTGATCCTTAATAGAAATCAGGGCACAACCGCATTAACTGTATTTGTGACATAGAAGATAATTCAATGATACATATATATAATATAAAGTATTCTAATTAAGAATAAATTAATTTGAAAGTAAAGAAAAAATAAGTCAAAACACAAATAACCTTAACAAGTAAAATGTGATTAATGAGCAAAAATCTATGCTTTACTTAAAGGCAAATTTTAAAGTTGTTTCATATTTCAGATGGCACAGTTTTAAAGTACCTTGCAAGATGATACCCTGTTTCCCCAAAAATAAGACAGTCTCTTATATTAATTTTTTCTCCCAAAGTTGTGCTAGGTCTTATTTTCAGGGGATGTCTTATCTTTCCATGCGCTAGGTCTTATTTTCGGAGGATGTCTTATTTTGGGGGAACACGGTAGTTACTATTTTTAAATCATGCAAAACCATGCAATTCACTTATACCCAAAATGTGCTAACTAGTCATTATACATAACATTTTTGTTAACAGCAAATTATATGATACTAGAGGCCTGGTGCACAAAATTCATGGGGGGGGGGGGGGGAGTGTCCATCAATCCAGCCTGCACCCTCTCCAATCTGTAACCCCTCATGGGATGTCCCACTGCCCATTTAGGGCAGTCAGACATCCCTCTTATAATCCAGGATGGCTGGCTCCCATCTGCTTACCTGCCTACCTTCCTGATTGCCCATAACCACTTCTGCCTGCCAGCCTGATCACCCTTAACCACTGCCCTGACAGCCTGATTAATGTCTAACTCAGGGGTCCTCAAACTTTTTAAAGTGGGGGCCAGATCACGGTCCCTAAGAGAGCTGGAGGGCCGGACTATATGAACTACTAATTCCTACTGTAACACCTCGGCTGCGCTCACTGCCCAAAAAACCTGGCGGGCAGGATCAGACTCCTCTGCGGGCTGCATGTGGCCCGCAGGCCGTAGTTTGCTGCTCCCCTGCCAACCCGATTGCCCCCAACTGCCTGCCCCTGCTGGCCTGGTCACCCCTAACTGCCCTCCCCTGCAGGCTTGATTGCTCACAACTGCGCTCCCTTGCAGGCCTGGTCCCTCCCAACTGCCCTGCCCTGCTGGCCATCTTGTGATAGCCATCTTGTGTCCACATGGTGGCAGAATCTTTGACCACATGGGGACAGCTATGTTGATCTTGTGTGTTGGAGTGATGGTCAATCTGCATATTACTCTTTTATTAGATAGAATAGAGGCCTGGTGCATGGGTGGGGGCCAGCTGGTTTGCACTGAAGGGTGTCCAGGATTAGGGTAGGGGTTCCCTTGGGGCATGGGGCGGCCTGGGCGAGGGGCCTGTGATTGTTTGCAGGCCGGCCATGCCCCCCCTAGTATCTGAGATATATTTATCTTTTATAATTTAAACTTTGTAGCCTGGAGTGAAGCCAAGCTTTCTACTCCCTCAGTGGCAGCAGCTATTTCTGTTGGGGTTTATTCACCTTCTATAATTGAAACTTTGTAGCCTGAAGTGGAGGTCTAGGCCGGTCAGGGCAGGTGGAAAGCTTGGCTTCCTCCTTTGCTGGGGGCAACCCTAGCCTGTTCTCTCCAGCTCAGTGGCTGCTGCCATTTTTCTTGGGATTTATCTTCTATAATTGAAACTTTGTATCCTTGAGTGGAGGCCTTGGCCAGCCAGGGTGTGTGGAAAGCTTGGCTTCCTCAATTGCTGGGAAAACCCAAGCCTCCTTCCTGCTCTCTGTGGTGGCAGCCATCTTGGTTGGGGGTAATTTACATATTTGCTCTGATTGGCTGATGAGCGTGGCTGATGAGTGTATCGGAGTGATGGTTAATTTGCACATTACTCTTTTATTAGGTAGGATGCTATACAAGGTTTACTCCTTGAAAATAGGTAAAGGAATAAACCCATCTCTCTTTAAAAACCATAATTAAAGGCCACATAAAACATCAAGGACTTTTTAGAGCTTAAAACAATGACAAAAGAAATTCACAGTGACAGTGAAAAATCCATGGTTGCCTAGGGAAGACAGAGAATGCATCTAGAAATGGTGATGGTTATACAGGTATATTCAATCCAAACTGATCATAACAACTAAAGTAAATGCATTTTATTGTATATAAATTGTTCTCCAATAAGGGTAACTTGAAAACAAAACAAAAGAAATATATCCTAAGAAACATAATAAAGTTCTAGCTATTTTATATGGATAAAAAAGGTAGAACAACAATATTCTAGTGAATTCCAACACTTTAACAAAAGTGTAATATTAATTCCTTTGGGAAACATTGGGAAAATGTCTTTTTGTTTTTGTTATATTTTGGCATACTGAAAATAATGTACACCAAATCATAAGAAAATTCTAAATTTATATCTTTATATAATCTTTAAAATTTTTACTTTTCCCCTTTCAATTATTGTTTAGCATTATTATTTTATACCGTTTTCTTATAATTTATTTGTTTAATCTTTTTTAATAGAATTTATGTCTTCAAATATATATCAGTATATAAAACTAGTGCATGAATTTGTGCCCAGGTGGGGTCCAGCCAGGACAGCTCCAATTGCGGTGGGTCAGGGATGGAAGGGGCTACAGTCGGACATCCCCAGAGGAGTCCCAGATTGGAAAGGTTGCAGGCTGGGCTGAGGGACACCCTCCCCCGCCCCCAGTGCACAAATTTCGTGCACTGGGCCTCTAGCACATATATAAAAGCTTAAGCAACTGTTACAACTCAATAACCAGAATGACCCAACCACCAGACAATTCTATGATGCACACTGACCCAGACCTTGCTGCTGGGGTCTTAACAGCCCCAAATCTGGTTCACCTGCACCCCAGACCCAGATAGAAGGGAAGAGGGAGCCCAATTCCTCAGGGAATTGGCCGTTGGTTAGCTTGCTGCTGGGGCCAACCTCCCGCAGTCTCTCCCCCTGGCCACCCGAACCCCCGATCGGCCCCAATTGCCAGCCAGGCAGAGAGACCCTGCTTGTACATGAATTTGTGCACCAGGCCTCTAGTATTATATAACTAGCTTTATATATATATATATATATATATATATATATATATATATATATATATATGTATAAATATATCCACTTACAATTAAAACAGAACCTCTGAATGCTCATATAAGTATTAAGTGGCATTTTATTCCTCAAGTTACATGAATTTTCTTTAAGATTATGAAACTTATAGTAACAACAGCATATAATTTTCCAACACAATAATTCTTTTCCAGTAGAAAGGTATCTTGTGATATTAGCACCAATGGAAAAAGACCCTCAATTTTCAATTTGACAAAGCTTTTGGAGGAAAACTTTATTCTCAGTAAATAGTAATTTTTATATGTATAACTACAAAAATATGGGAATAATATAACTAATCTTTCTTGATGTTAAACCATTTTAAAGCAATGAATTCTTCTTCACCTTAGTAGAAAACTTAAATAATATTTTAGAAATTGATTCATAAGGAGAAAAGAGCAATGTACTTTTATTGACAAGTAAAGTCCCTATTAATAAAATACCGCGAGGAAATGTTGAGTCAATTAGCATTATTATTTGTTTACAGTAAATTATTAGGCAACAGACAATGGTATGTGACATATGTTTTTCAGGCTAATTCTGCATTTTACATTTATATGTATCTTTAAACAATTCTAAAATATCTCAGTCAATAATTTTTTTTTCCAGAATTGGAAGCTTGAGTAAGCACTACAGTTACAAAAATTAAAATAAGGAAACAGCATTTACTAAATCAACATGTATTGTAAACTTAGCAGCCTATGATTTAGCAATATTTTATCCCAACAACTAATTATGTAGGTGTTAAATTCAAAGTCTTTTGAACTTGGAAAAGTACACAAAATAAATATGCCTTTTTAAAAATTAGAAACAAAATAGTATTTGTCAAAAGTAATTTTATTCTCCAATTGTTTTGAGACATTGTTGAAAGTCAGAGAAAATATGGTAATTCAAATTAGAAAGCCAGAATATAAACTAAAAGTCTGTTTATGAAAAAAAAATCTAATAAGCAAAATAAATAACATGACCCTAACCAATTTGACTCAGTGGATAGAGCATGGGCCTGTGGACTAAGGAACCCCAGGTTCGATTCCGGTCAAGGGAATGTACCTTGGTTGCGGAATGTATAGCTGATTGATGTCTCTCTCTCATTGATGTTTCTAACTCTCTATCCCTCTCCCTTCTTCTCTGTAAAAACAAAAATCAATAATATATATGTAAATAACATGATTTTTCCTTATAATTTTGTTTCATAACTCTTTTAGAAACTCTAAACTCATAAAAAGAGAATAAAGAAAACAAGTTTCACTCCATAAGCCATATATATTCTATCAATAGATTCCTTCAAAATTAAAATAGTAATTATGTCTGACCCTCTGAAATACTTCATCAATTGTATGTGAATTAGGTGTCTCATGGAAATCCAGAACACCAAAAATTATGCTTTGAAGCAACTGACATAATGGGAGAGAATCTAGAGGCAAAGGATATGTGGTCAAGCCCAGATTTTACCCCTTACTAATTGTGTATTGTACTAAACCACTTAACTGTAACTAAGCCTTGGCTCTCTCAACTGAGAACATGGGGATAATATTACCTGCCTTTTTCAAGACTGCTGAGAGGATAAATCTAGGTAAGATGTGAAAGCATTTGTAAACTGTAAAGAACAAACTATAAAGTATAATACACATGCTACTAAACATATATATATTTACTACTGCATGCTTCCTAACCTTCTTAAACAGAATATGCCAAGTGTAATTTAACCCATAGCCATAATTTGACAAATAGAACACCTGATTCTTAAAAAAATACTTGATCCACCCAAAAGATGGTAAGGAAGGCCAAAGGGAGGGAGGTACAAAGACCAAATAAGACAAATCTAAAAATTAAAAGATTACAGATTTTAACCCAAACATTGCCAATCCTATATAATAAAAGCCTAATATGCTAAGTGTCTGACCATTCGACTGTTCAACCAGTCGCCAGGACGCACACTGACCACCATGCACTCCTGGGGTCTGGCCAATCAGGACAGGTTGAGATAGGCCAGACAAGCCCTAAAACTCTCTTGCAGTCTCTCCCTGGTAAGCCAACCTCTCGTGGACCTTGCTGGCCAGCCAGCTGGCCCTGATCAGCCCCAACTGGGACTGGACAAGACAGGCCGGACACATGCTGGAGCCCTGCCACATTCCCTCCCAGGCCCCAAATGTGCAACGGCGGGGTCCCTTTGCCTGGGCTGTGCCCTCTTACAATCCAGGACCCCTTGGGGGATGTCGGAGAGTTGGTTTCGGCCCAATCCCCGGAGGCCAGGCAGAGGGACCCCACTGGTGCACAATCCATGCAATGGGTCTCTAGTAATTACAGAAAATGTAAATGAACTAGGGGCTGGGGAGATGAGATGTTGGTCAAAGAATATAAACTTTCAATTATAAGATGAATTTGAGTGTATAGTATAGTGACTACAGTTATCAATATTGCATTGTATACCTAAAAGCTGCTAAGAGAGTAAATCTTAAAGGTTCTACACACACACACACACACACACACACACACACACACAATGGTAACTATGTGAGATGACAAACCTTAGTGTGCTTATCATTTCACAAAATATATATGTATCAATCATCACATTGTATACCTTAAACTTCCACAATGATATATGCCAGTTATATCTCATTAAAGCTAGTGAGGGTGAGGAGGAATGTAAATGGAATAAACACTGCCAATAAAAAGGGTGAGATTGACAGATGGGAGTTTTTTAACCCTAATTATTCACTATATACAAGAAAACATACTTTAAACATAAAAGAGACAGACTGAAAGGATAGTTAAAAATAAACCATATAAGCACAGTGCATAAAAGCTGGTGTCACTATTTTAATATCTAAGTAGATGCCAAGAAGAGTACTATGAGAAATAGAGAGGGGAATTTTATAATGATCAAAGGTTCAAATTCATGCAGATGAAAATTTTAAATATATATGTACCTAGTAAAAATAAACCCAAATACATTAAAAATTTTAATAGAATTGAAGAAAAAATAGTAAAGTCCACAATCACAAATTGATAAGACAAATTTAAAAAATTTATAATATAAAATATTTGAACAATATATCAATATAACCCAGTAGATATTTACAGAACACTATATTCAATAATGGAGTACACAATTTTCAAGTGATTGGAAACATTCACCAAGATAGACCATATACTAAACCATAAAAAGTTTTAATGAATTCCAACTCTAACAGAATTAAATTAGAAATCAGTAATAGAAAGATCTGAATATTTTCCAACATTTTAAAGTTAAGTAATGTTTTTTCTTAGTAACCCACAGGACAAAGAAAACTATTACAGGAGAAATTTTCAAATATTTTGAACTAAATGATAATGAAAATACACATCAAAATTTGTGCTTCTGGCTTAGAAAAGAAGACAGGTGTACAATCAATAACAATGAAAGTTTCTTCATTAATAAGGTGGAAAAGAGAAGTAGAAGAAAGGATATAATAAAATTAAAAGCAGAAATCAAGTGAAGAAAAATAGACAAACAATACCAAAAAATCAACAAAGTAAAAGTTAGTTCTTGGCAAAGATTAATAAAAGAGATAAACCTCTACCAAGACTGATCAGGAAAAAAAAAGAAAAAAAAAGAATGCCAATGTAAAGAATAAAAGGAAAAACATAACTATATACCTTATAGCAATTCAAGAATAACAAGATAGTATGAACATTATGATAATAAATTTAATTTCATAAACTAATGGGACAAATTCTTGATAACTATAACTGCCTAGTAAATTCTATTAAACATTTAAATAAAAAATTAAGGCAATTTCATACAATCTTTCAGAAAAGAAAGAAAATGGAATAATTCCCCAATTATTTTATGGAACCAGCATATCTGTGACATTATATTTAGGCCCGGACATCATAAATCTAGCCATAAAAATCCTCAACAAAATAACAGCAATTAAAATCCTGCAACATATGAAAACTATAATATTTCATGAATAAGTGAGATTTGTTTATACTAAGAATGCATAAAAGATTTAACATTAAAAAAAATCTATGGAACCTAGATTAAAGGAGGAAATTAATATATGCAAACTTCAATAAATATTTTTTAAAAATCTATCAAAGTTCAATATCCACTCATGAAAATATAATTGCAAGACACATACAATGTTAAAAAAGTAATAAGATGAAATCAATTTTGATAATAAATTTATTTATTTGTGCAAATATAATCATATTTTTGTGTTTAAATATGCAAAAGACAATACATCCAAGATATTATCATTTCAATATGTAATCAGCAAAACAATATTAGATTATTTGTGTGTGGGGGGGGGGGTTTTGTACTAATCTTTGAAATCCAATTTGTATTTTATATTTATTTCAGCATATCTGGGTTTGAACTAAGCTACATTTTAAGTGCTCAATAGCAATATGTAGCTAGTAGCTGCTGGAAGCTAATGCTGATTACATGAACACTTTTAAGCATTTTACATGATTATTTCATTATTAGTGGCCAGGTGCATGAATTCGTGCACACTGAAAGGAAATTAATTAGAAGATGGCTGGCTGGGCGGGACTGAATGATGGGCTGGACACACCCTGGAGCCAACCTCCTGGGTCTGCCAGCTGCACCTGGGGTGGTGCCATGGCTCGAAAGGCATCTGCATAGTGAGTGGGGGTCCCTCCTGCAGATGGGGTCCCTCGGCCTGGTATTTGGGGGTCAGGCTGAAACCGGCTCTCCGACATCCCCTAAGGGGTCCTGGAGTGTGAGAGGGCATTCTGCAATATTGCTGTCATACAGGATGTGGAACACAAATCCAAGTAAACCAGATTAAGGGCCAACATTGCCCCGGCAACAACATAACCCACAGCGAAAGGTGGAACTGTGCAGCCCAGTGAGGAATCAGACTCCCTCCTCTCTGGTTTTGGGGTGCATCACCCAAGAACCGCCACTGCTAAGTCACTGCAGCTCAGCAGCTCCTGCATTGAGCATCTGCCCCAAAGCAATGGGTCAGACATAGGGAGGGATACTTAGCCTATTAGCCTTTTATATATATGATACCTCACAGGGGCACATACAGGGGAAAGTAACTTGTCCAAGTTCTCACAGTGAGTGGTAGAAACAGAATAACTCAGATTTCCTGTTCAAATTGCCAATCTATCCCACCTCAAACTAACTTTTTTTTTTTTTTTTTTTTTTTTTTTACAATATGATTGAAACTTTCAACTCACCATATAAATACCATGATTCCTGCTTGAATATCATATATTCATTTTATGGAAACAAATTTCTGGTCATATAAAAAAAACTGATCTCCCCCTGTCCCTCCCCAATGATTTAAAGTCTGAAATAACCAGACTTACCATTAATATGAGTTTCTGATACTTTTGTTTTAGGTCAGCCATACTTGCAGATGGGTTTGCTCCCAGAATGCTGTACCAATCCTTTTTTGGTATCTGCCCAAATGCCATCATCCACTGAACAAGTGGGCCTTCTCTGATCAGCTGAATAAAAATATTGATGACAATTAATTAAATTCATTACAGTTTGCATGTATGTATGAAATAAGCAAGAACTGCTTTTCTAAGTTCTTTAAAATTTAGATATTTAATTGACTGAATCATTATTATAATACAAACCTAATGAAGCATATATTTTTGTTTAAAACACCCCCCAAAACCCTGACTGAGTGGCTCAGTTTGTTAAAAAGCGCTTTCAAATAAGCCAAGGTTGTAGATTCGATAACTGGTCAGGGTACATACAAGAATCAACCAATGAATGCACAAATAAGTGGAACAACACATTGATGTACCTCTCTGTTTCCTCTCTCTACCCCCTTCCTCTCTCTTAAAAATAAATTTAAAAAATTTTAAACACTCCAAGAATTTCATGTATGACAGTACAGACCTGTATGGAAAACTTGTTGGATGTTTCATGCTATACCCTTAAGTCTTAAAATAAGGAATGCACAACAGCACTGAAAACAACTGAATTCGTTAGTGAACCCGAGCGATGGATTACAATGTAAGAAGGTATTTCTGTTGGTCTTATGGTAAACGTGGCACACAGTAGATACTCACTAAATACACTAAAGGAGCTTACTAAATGCTTACACAACAAATGTTTGTTTTTAAGCAAAGCAAAAAGACCAAAGAATTATGATGAATTTGGGAGCCTTCCCTCTGAAATGTCCCAGTTCACTTTTCTTCCAAATTATTTTTTAAGACCACGAGAAACAGCCCATCACCCTGGAGGTAGCAAGCAAGAATAATCCCTCTGCTATTGGGGGAGCCCCCTGAAACCGTACCCCCTGTAGTCTCCAGGCTACAGCGGAGACCCCCTCCAGGAGCCCGGAAACCAGGCAGCCTCTGCCCACAGCTGTGGACTTAAGGCGACAGAAAGGCCTCCTCCAAAATGGGTTTTCGGAATTCATTGAATTCACAGGCGAGTACCCTCGCCAGCTCCACTCGAAATCGAACTTACCAAACTTCATAGAGGAGTCTGAACACGATCCTGACAGCCGGTCGGCAAAACTCGGAACCGGCTTCTCTTTCCGCCGGAAGTTATTGCTCTCACGTGACCACGTTCCCAAGTGCGTGGCTATGCGGAAGCGTCGCTCCGCCCTCCAGGACGCGGTGGCTATGGTAACCAGTCGCTGCTATGGTACCCAGTGGACGCTTCTAAGGAGTTTTGGAGCAGCAGCAGCAGTAAGTGCTTGAGCTTTAGGGAAAGGAACCTTTCTCCTTCTTTTAAACTCTCTCTTCTCCCTCGCTTCTCTCTCTTGTCCCAGCGAGCCTGCCCCCATGCCTCCGGCTGCCCCCGCCACCCCCAAAACGTCCCACTGGGCGCTGCTCCGGGTTTTGTGGTTGGTGAATGCATTATGGCGGGGTGGGGGTTTAAGAATGAGAACTGATTCCTCTCAAATCCCTATACTTCTCTTAGAATGTTCTCATTCGAACATTAAGTAAAACATGTGCCGAATAGTTTGTTTTTTCAGTTAAAAAAAATTTTTTTTTTTCTGGAAAAGATGTTAAGCCAAGATGTTTCATTTATATTTTAATGTCTGGCTTAAAAGATAAACACACACACACACACACACACACACACACACACACACACACACACTTCCAAGTCCTTTCACATTTAGAAAAATGAAATAAAACCCAAATGTTTGTTGAACTATAGTTTGCAGGATAAATTACGGTAAAAGCGTGGGCAAAAACTCCATTCCTGTGTAACTAGCATAAACATAGCAAGGTACATTAAATGTTTGATTTCATGGTGATTGATTAAGTACAATACCTAAAAGTAGCTATAGCTATAAATGTAGCAGGGGTTTAAGGCCCTGGGTTGTAGTTTTAGTTAAAAAAAAAAAATCACATTCTTATTTAGTCTGTCATTTTAGTACCTGCCGTCCATAACTAATGTGTTGATGACCACCACACATTAACACAGTTTTAACTTGAGATCATATTAGTAATGTTGTGCTTTTAATGGTGGATAACATTTGCAATAGCTACAGCATACTTCTGCTAATTTTTTTCTTATCCTAGGATTATATTTACCTGGCTCTTTTACTGGTTTCTTTGCCAACTATTTTTTTAAATGAAATTTATTGGGGTGACATTGGCTAATAGGATTATATAGGTTTCCGGTGTTGATTTCTAAGATGCCAGATTTGTATATTGCACTGTGTATCCATTACCCAAAGTCAAATCATCTTCCAAGGCCATAGATTAGGTCTCCTTCACCCACATGCTCCTTTACCTCCACCCCTTTCCTCTGGCAAATACCACACTGCTGTTTGTGTCCACAAGTTTCAGTTTTATATCCCACATATGAATGAAATCAAATGGTTCTTAGCTTTTTCTATCTGGCTTGTGTCACTTAGCATAATATTCTTAAGGTCCATCCATGTTGTCCCAATGGCAGTGTTTCATTTTCTTCTTATGGTTGAGTAGTTATTCCATTGGATGTATGTACCACATTTTTATCCAGTCTTCTATCATTGGAAACTTTTATTGTCTCCATACCTTGGTCACCATGAACAATGTTAATGAACATAGGGGTGCATATGTAATTTCAAAGATACGTTTTTCAGTTTTCTGGTATATACCCAGGAGAGAAATTGCTGGGTCATATGGTAACTCTATTCTTAAATTTTTTGAAGAATGGCCAGACTATTTTCCATAGTGGCTGTACCAGTCTACATTCCCACCAGCAGTGAATGAGGGTTCCCTTGTCTCCACAACTTCTCCCTCCCTTGTTATTACTTGTCTTGTTGATAATAGTCATTCTAACAGGTGTGAAGTGGTATCTCATTTTAGTTTTAATTTGCATTTCCCTAATTATTAATAAGGTTGAACATCTTTTCACATATCTGTATTACATTTGCATGTCTTCTTGGGAGAAGTGTCTATTCATGCCCTCTGCCCATATTTTAATTGGGTTGTTTGTTCATTTAGCCAACTCTTTTTTAATTCCCTTGATCTTATTACCTCTGAATTTTTAGGATTTTTATATTACTGACCTAAGCTATATTTAAGTACCACAGAATATTATAGTTATATTCTAAAATTAAATTATTGCCCCTAGAGCAATTTAGAATCTAATGGGAAGACAGAATTAGCTAGTGATGAGATAACACACACACACACACACACACACACACACACACACACAAATGATATAGTACATACATAGCTTTCATTCACTTTTTCATTCAGTAAATATTTATTGAGTGTTTACTATGTGTCTCACACTCTGTTACAAAAGACACAAGACAGAGTTGGCTGTAGCCCTCTTAGAAGCTTAGAATTTATCAGTGTAGACAACAATTAAATAAAGAACAGAAATACCTGTGGAAAGTACTATGCCAAAAGAAATAAGAGGGACTATGACAGTTAATAATTTACATGAATAGAATAAGCAGATTACTTGAATGATTGAAATTCTTGAATCAAAATTAGGCTAATCTAGGAAGATGTATGAAAGTGTTCATTTAAATAATGTTTTGAGTGAGGAAAGAGATGAATGGCTAAAATTAGAGAAACTTAGTTTTGGGAGGTGGCAGATTATCATAAAGCTTTAGACAGCATTGAGAATCTAATGAACAATCCTGCCTCATCTTTCAGAAATGGTTTTTCATTTTTGCCTTTTTGCTCTTTGCTGGTTGTCTTCATTTGATCTAGTCTCTCACCTTTTCAGCAATAATTCACTGAACATGCATTGCATTTGAGTAAGGCAATGCACTAAATATGAAAGTCAAAGAGGTAAATAGGTTTTGCTGTCACCCCTGTTGCTGTGTTTTCCTTTTCTTTCTTATTTTTTTCTTTTCAGTTTTGTCAATGTTCTTTCAAGCTTGTTTCTAACCTCTTAAAGGTCTTTATCTTATCTGAGAATTTTGTTCCTGTCTTCCTAACTTCTTTACATCTGAAGTTTTAATCTTTGCCTGAACCTGTTAAAGATTCTGTGTAAAATGCATTTTCTCTGTGTGTGTTTGTGTGTGTGTGTGTGTGTGTGTGTGTGTGTGTGTGTTTTGGTTTGTTTTGTTTTTTAGTAATACCATCTTATGATTTCCCCTATTCAATTCTTTACCCCTTTTTTATTCTTATGATCACTGTGGCTTTTCTGTGAGCTTTCCAATTACCTCAAAATTTGAAACTTTGTGATGGTCTCTTTGGACCATGTGGTGAAATTCATTTATATGCTATTTTTTTTTTTTTTTTAGAAAGTATTCTTCCATTGTAATTTTTTAAACCTGAATAATTTTTAAAAATTTATATTATTTTTGTCATGTAATTGACTCACAGAAGAAAGGTTAATCTGAATGATCAAAAGGTGTTAATTTGTGGATTAAAATGTGTTAAATAGTTGATATGAAGTCTGTTTAAGTCAATTAGGGAGTATAATGAAGACATTTCCAGAGTGTTATGGAACCTTTGAAGTTAGCTTGGAATTCACTGGTACATATCATAGCACCAGACAAGGCTTGTCATTGCATTTTGGTTTAAAAATGTGTGTGTATTCCAATGCATATATATAGATATACATATTTAAAAGAAGTTTGACTTTATTACTAAGATTATGTTTTTATAGGAAATAAATACATGATTTAGTTCATTACCAAAATGAAAAACAAAATAACAGTGCTATCTATGATACTCTCATAATTCTTCTAAAATAAAATGCATTTGGACTATATAGCTAACAAAACATTTCTGGATTATGTTTGTTTATATGCTTATTTGTTTTTTAAACTAGATTCTTGTCATTATCATAGATTTTTAAAATACAGCACCAAGTATCTCATATAGAATGGTAGCATTAATAAGACATGTAAAATTTGATGTAGATGTTTAAAGAAATTATTTGTCTTCCTCTTTAAAAATATTATGAAACATTTTAGTGTTGGTTAATATCTGAAAAAATTTCAAAGTAGTGATGTCTTATGCAGAGTTTAAGGTTATGCTTAATTTCAGTAGTTGAATATAATATTTGTATCATGGTAGCATTATTTAAGATGAATGAAGCATTACAACTTCAACAGTTCAAATACGCAGAGATATGAGGGTAATTTTAAAAATATATCCTTCATTTAGCCTCAGGGTTACCATAGCACTATTTTTTACTTCTTGAGTCAGTTTACTACTAATAAACACATTTAGCATTTCAGCTTCTTCTTGCAACCTTTCGGTTTAATTATTTAGAGACTGATGAATAACAAATCTTATATGCTGAAGCTTTTTTTTTTTGTAATGATGGATTAGATGCCAAAATAACGAAACCACACAGCTTAAAAAATACAGTGAAGAATAGATCTTCTCTGATGAATTTCCACAAAAATATTATTTTGAAAATATTTAAAGCAATTCATAGTATTATTTTTTAATCTACTGGAGATGTACCGTAAGTATAGTCTTCCGTAGCTCATTAGCAATTTCTTTAATGAGTTTTTCTGTGTGATAGATAGTTAAAGAAACAGACAAATGACAGATTGTTTGCCTTTAATGATTTCCCTGTTTCAGGCCCATTACAAAGCAATTAGAAATCTGACAGCATTTTCACTCTGCATTACTGATCATCTAAAGTGATGAGGAATGAGAGGTGATGAATATTAATTGTATATTTTCATGTGATTATCATAAATTATTACCTTGTCTGATGTGCTGCAGGTGAACCAGGAGCATTAGAGAAAGACAGTAGATATATTAATTTGAAAGACTCTATGATTTTTTTTATTGGTAGCATAAATCCTATTCTGCAATGCTAATCTTTATGAATGTTAATTTTATTTAGTTTCTACCTTCATTTAGGGAAAATTAAATACGTTTTCTTATTTCAGTACAAGAAAGTGAAAAAAATTATTCCATGGTACAATGTACATATATGTACTTAAGTTTGTAATTTTTAAATTCTATTTAGATCTCACATCTTGGGTTAAAGTTGGGTAATCCTGCAAAAGAAGAAGTAAGATAAAAGAAGGTTTAACCATATGTAAAAGGAGATTTTTCTAGGTGCTTTGTAACAGTTCTTTTGATCTTAGTGCACAGCATACCTGTTTCCTAGTTTCTTGCTTTAGGTAGATGAGTCTAAGCCTGTTGTCATCAGGACTCAAGTGCAATTTGTACTTGATTCCCAGCCTTGGACTTGAAACTTGATAATAGTTTTCAGTACAAGGAGAATTGGCAAACTTGAAAGTATTTGAAGAGATTGAAAATATATTTGGTAAATTAACCTATATTTTGCAATATCTTAATTATAGGTATTAGATGGTAATCAATACATACTTAATGAATTGAGTTGAATTTCATTGCACTAATGAGATTATGTCTTGTTTCAGTTTGCTACAGTTTGCTCTGTGTTATACCATCTCTTACAGAGGTATGCCATCCTAGATCCATCTACATTTTTGAAGGCATAATCTATATGCTAGTGTAATTATGCATGTAATCAAAGTGTAGTATGCAAATTGTCCCCTCAATCCAGAGTTCATTTGCCAGTTTGACCAGGAGGGGGAGTCGGCCAGGGGAAGGGAGGGAGTACCGGGCAACAGCCAGCAACTGCTGGGGACCCTACCAGTGCATGAATTTTGTGCACTGAGCCTTTAGTAAATCAATAAAAATGGATTGTGTCTGGAAAGTTGTGGAGAGCTATCTAAAATTCTTTATGCTGTTTCAGGGAAAACTCAGATATAATAATGATAAAAGCAAATTATCAATAAAAAGGGTCAAGATCCCAGAAATTATAAATCCACTTTAATAATATTTTTATTACTATAAAAATATGTCTTTGTGTTTCATGACCAACTAAGATGTTATTTCACAGGGACCTCCTTCATCTATAGAGCAGTTTCAACTATCAGACTTGACAGAATCAGAACAGTGAGTTCCCATGCTCTCAATTCCTTTTCTTTCTCCTCCTCTTCTCTTCCCAGTTTTAACATAACACCAATCAGCATAGCTACATGACTTGTGGACAAAAGTCTGCACTTTTTCCTTAAGTGAGATTGGTTTAGAAATCTTACATATCTTCCTGTAACAGAGAACTACTACCCATAACTGAGTTCACAGGAGCCTGGGCTGTCCGACCATGGCACTGTTGAAGAAGTCCCCCTCTCTCTCAAATTTCTATCTAAAATGGGTTTACATTTTGTCCAATGGAGCACCACGTAGTTGAAACAACAAGTAATTTAAGATCACTAGGGAAAAGAAAGGTCAACAGGTTGGACAGAAAATGAAGGAAACAAATATTCTTAATTTTCAGAGATCTCAGGTGTATGATGTCATGGAGTAAAAACATAAAGGAGGCCAAAATTCCTGACTAGCCATCAATAAAGACATTGACTCAGTTCTGAAACAGGTCCTCAAGAGAGAGATATGTCAACAGCCCTTGGTTTAGCACTGAAGCCAGTTTTTAAATGCTTTTCTTCCCAAACCATGTTTTGTCCTAACCTGAATTGGGGTATAGAATAAAAAGGCTTACAACACTGAAATAGATTATACTGTTCACTTTTTACTTGGTAATATGACCTATCTTTCTATCACAAAAGATACTACATTCACCTGGCATATTTGGCTTTTCAAATAACTATGTTGTTTTTTTCCCCAGTATTTTATGAGCTTCTAGTTGTTACTAATTGGTTGTTTAATTTGTTCCTACATGTTCCCAGGTTAAACTAAGCTGTCTAATTACCCAACTCATTTTCCCCTTGTTTTAAAAGATGGGTATGTTTTTTTCTTCTCCCTTTTGTAGTCCCCAGGGACATTTTCACATTACTTTAAGATGGTGAAAACAGAAGGAAATAGTTCCAGGGTTTGGAATAAAGATGATATTATTTTTTCCTTTTGAAGTAATTATATCAACCTTTCAGTGTATGGGAGAACACTCCTGCCAACTGAGCCACACTGGCCAGGGTGCTAATATTCTATTTCTAAAAAGTTAGGTATTTTTCTTTCTCTAAAAGGGAGCTAAAGCAGGAGTTGAGTAATCCTTGTAGTTCATAAAATATGCATATTTATGAAAAAAGTGTATACAATTGAAAAATTACATGTATTTTTATGCTTCTATTTACTTGCTACTATGGCAACCATCTACTGCCTACTATTTATGTTGTCTAAGATTCAGAGCACCTTTTCAAAAAAAATAAATATGCCAGAACCATGTATTATATATACTTTGGTGTTTAGAAAAATATTTATTCTAATGCACAGTTTTGAAGAAAAATAGCAATAAATAATGTAAATTTCGGCTTGACTTAGAAGGTATCTTTTCCTGTAGTATGTTCTTAAAATAAAAATAATTACATTTTTTCTTTTCCTTGTTATAAAAATTAGAATAAAGAATAGAAAGAATGAATTTTTAAAACTCATAAGTCAATCTTGAAAGGTATCTCTTGATTTTTTTTCTGATTTTAAAGACAATATATTTATTCATAACAAATTTCAGAAAATAAACAGCAAAATACTTAATGCTAGCTACATAAATCAGAAAAATGTATGTAGTTTGAATTTCTGTTTACAGATGACTCTTTAACCATATATGAACAAAAGATTTATATTTTGTATATAAAATGAAAGACATGATTGCTATTATTTCTCATAGCTTAATTTTAAAAAATTGTTTTCTAACATGTGTAATACATAAATATAATTTCTTAATGTTAAACATTAGAATGGAAATCATGAAGCATAAAATCAGAGCTGTTTCGTGGCACATATTACCTGTTAAGAAAAACTGCAATGCAACATTTAAGTACAACAGAATAGTGAGCATATTGTCTCTGATACTTGTAAATAAGATGGAGCTACAGTTTCACAGTTTATATTGACAGTATCATTGTGGGAAATGTAATTGTCAAATAAATTATAACATTTCCTAGTATTGAGATTATTCATAGTAATTTTAATTGCCTTTTTAAAGATAATTGGATATCTTCTTATAAGTAGGTGGGAAAGGTGGCATTGGGCTAATTAGATATTTTTAACTTGGTTATGTTTAAAATATTTAGAAGTTCAACATATATATTCTATATTGCAGGAATTTCTTTTTTTAATGAAATGATTTTATGAGTAATATTAAAATAAATTATATAATGTTGATGTGATTAAAAAAATTAAACAATTTTTTTAAAAAATTAAAATTTTGCTATCAGAAAATTATTTGAAAATTAGTAAGGTTAAGAATAATATTTTATTTTAGTGATGGGCGCTGTTAGATGAGACTTCATATACTATTTTCTGATAGTTTTCAAAATTAGTACACTTCTAAAAAGCTATTCAATTTTGAAATACACTCATCAGCCTTAAAAGTATTCACATATTTTGACCCAGGAATTGAACTTCTGCAACTTTCTGGAGATCTCTTCAATTGTTTGTCAAAGGTGTGTACAAGATCTGCTACCGGTGTGGAAACAGCTCTTTCGTGGAGCTGCCAAAATACCACTTTGGGAAGCCACAAGTAGGAGGATTAGGTGCCTTGTTAAGATTTAATGGAGCTGGAGCAAAACACAAAGGACTGTCTCTAGGTTCCTGGTTCTCATTGGCGGCCAGGTAGCTTAGCTCCATCTGCTGTGGAATAAGTCCTTGCCCATCAGGAGGATCAAGATCCAAAACTTAAAAGCTCTGGTAGTCCAGCATAGTTTCTGCTCCCAGCTGTGCTTCAGCTGGAGCGCCACTGCTCCACCCAGGCCCGTGGAGTGGCCTGTGGAGTGACGCTGGGACCCACAGGGCTGCTATAGAGAGAGAACACAAAACACAAATGCTTTGTTAGGCTTTCATTACCTTGGACTTGGGAAGGGGTAAGCTTTCTTTCAAACTAACCAATATCTTTCCTTGCTTGTGGTGGGCTCACCCCTATCCAAGTCAATCCTTTTCCCAGTCTAGATTTCTCTCCTTATGGTCTCCATCTTGGCTCCTACTGCTCAAGAGCCTGGTCAGGGAATTTTCCTTATCCCTTCTCAAGGCCAGTTATGCACCCCCTCTACCCTCCATTGGAAAGTTGGTCATCCGGGGAGTGGGATTACATCCCCTATGGCAGGGGATGTGGCTTTCCTTTCGGGCTGTGACCCCTTAATACTGTTCCTCATGTTGTGGTGACCCCCAACTATAAAATTATTTCCGTTGCTACTTCATAACTGTAATTTTGCTACTCTTATGAATCATAATGTAAATATCTGTGTTTTCCGATGGTTTTAGGCAACCCTGTTAGCGGTTCTCAATCTGCAACCCTGTTAGTGGGTCAGTTGAGAACCACTGCTGTAAAGCCTAAGACCATTAAAGGATCACTGCATTAGAAAGGTTGAGAACCACTGCTTTAGGGTGTCTGAAGCCATAACGTACAGATTCAATGAGGCTCTTCCAGTCTATCTGTCTTCTCTTTTGTTAACTCCTAGCTGCCTGCCCTAACAGTACTCCAGCTTTATTCACATTTAGAAACATTTGGAACAACTAGCTAGGATGTTAAAAACAAGTAATAAAAAATATGTTCTCAACAATTATTCAATAACATGAGGATATTTAGTAACATGAGAATATCATTAAGTGAACACAGCTGTATATAAGCTATATATATTAATATGGTCACTTTCATTTAAAGAAAAGACTATATTTCTATAAAATCATAGGTGAAAGTCTGAAACACATATTCATAAATTGTAATAGTGGCTAACTCCAAGGACAGAAGATTATAAGGATTTTTTTATGCTTGTTTGTTCTAATCTTACTATGGGCATTTCCATAATAATTCCAATTATCATCATTCAAATTGGTTTTAATAAGACTAATTAAACTTATTTTACATTGATTATATTGAAAATTCAGATAGTGTAGGAACCATATTGTCTTGTTCAAAGATCTGGAAATTGACTTGCTTTGTCCCCATGTGCATGCCCCTTGGAAAATCTCCAGGTCCTGGTTGTTGTTGGTACTTAGTGCCCCAATTTGAAGTCTATCTAGCCCAGTGTTTCCCAAACTTCTCTCATGATGAGAATCACCTGGTGGAGTTGTTAAACCACAGATTCCTGAATCCCAACTAAGAAGTGCTAAACTAGAATTTTTGGGAACATATAGGTAAAATTGTATACTTAACTAGTGCTCTAAGACAGATTTTATATACAGAGCACTAAGTTAGGTATGCAATTTTACCTATATGTTCTCAAAAATTCTAGTTTAGCACTTCTTAGTTGGGATTCAGGAATCTGTGTTTTAACAACTCCACCAGGTGATTCTCATCATGAGAGAAGTTTGGGAAACACTGATCTAGCCTCTCTTCTTCAATAGCTGACACCTGGTACCTATTGTGTGCCTAGCCTTAGCACATTAACTTTAAGAAGGAGCCACTCTTGTTAACCCCTTTATGTAGGTGAAGAAACTAATGCACAAAGAAACTATGTGACTTGTCCAAGTGTCACAACTAGTAAGTGGTTAAGGACATGGTGCCTTCAGAGTCCAGGCACCTAACTACTGTATACTTGAATCCTTTTTTTTTTTAAGGAGAGTGAAAGAGCAGATCTAGACCTGGCCATGAGAGGAGAGCTTATCTTCATGTAAATTATTAAGAGAAGGAAGTAAAGAAAAACTGTTTTTCCACTGTGGTAGTGAATAGACTATGCCTGGGTTAATAAAGCACCAGGCAGTGCCCTTTTCTGTACTCTACTAGAGTATCATATTATTTAGTGTCCATCAAATTAACATTAATACTTCTTATTTCTTTAATTTCTATTTAACAGTAGTTCTCATTTAATTAGTAATTTACAGGAATATTATCTGAAAACCTATTGTATTCTGCATATTCTGCTTAACCTGTTAACATGTTCTACTTTTAGTGAAGATGACACTGTTTTTATGGTAATATTATAGAAGAAATATTGCATTTAATTATGGTAATGATTTCACACTTATGTAACTTGTTTCACCTAAATGCATCCCGAAACTATTTTACATAAAAAAATAAAACCCAAAAAACTATTCCTATCACTAAAATGATTATCACCTTCAGTGACAATTAGGATTGTTATCATGCATAAGTAAAAATTAAAACTATTGCTCTATATCAAGAGATATCTTTGAATAGTTCCAAGCAAATTTTATTTTTGGATTTTAAGTAATTGGATTCCATAATAAACACACCAGGACATTCAAGAGATTCTGTACTTCAAGGTGATTTACTCTCTAATCATATAATTTTGCCTTGCTATACACAGCTGGATTTTTCACTTATAAGCATTCCCCAATTAGGAAGGATGTGATCTATGAAAGAATTGAACAGGCAGTGGTTGTTATGGGAGCCTGAGAAGAGAACCTCAGACCTCCTCTTGTGAGAAGCTTGAAAGGAGAGGGAGAGTGTGAAGGCCAACAGCCCTATGGTCTCCAGTTGGAATACCAGAACAGTGCTGGGTAGAGAAAAGTACTTCTCTTATTAAACTATGTAGAGAGAACTTATCTATTAAACTTGTCTTATTTTGATACAGATTCAGATTCATCTAACTTTTTTTTTTCTTCAATATCTACCATGTGCCAAGCACTGTACCAAATGCTTTCAAGTTCACTATTTTATTTAATCCTCATAACCATGAGGATAACCCAGTTTTACAAATGAAAGAACTGAAGCTCAGAAAGGTTATAATATCCAAGGTTAAATAATCAATAAGGGGCAGAGAAAGACATTTTTTCTTACATTTTATAGGTCTGTAAGACTTCATCATCCATGTGAGTATAAATTACAGTTCTTTAGCAGCAAGTCTGGCATCATAGTCTTTGAGCTCCCAGTGTCTTGTAAATTACCTAAGACCTGTAGGAGTTAATCACAGTTCAAAAGGGAAATCCTCTAGATGCCCGCCCCCAAATGAGGAAGAGCCCTGGCAGTGGTCAGTGTGTCTGCTGATGCTCTGGAGTTGTTCGTGATGCGAGGATTGTTATAGGTTCTTGATGACCCACATCATCACTGATAATCTCTTTGCATCATCTGACTGGTGCTATGGGTCTGTGCTTAAGGAAGTCTTTATGGCTCCAGTTCTTAGCTCCTCTTTATAGATTGACATGATCTTTGATAGGGGAATATTAGGGTTCTACACAGAATCAGAATATAACAGGAGAAGGGAGAGAGAGGAGAGAGAGGAGAGAGAGGAGAGAGAGAGAGAGAGAGAGAGAGAGAGAGAGAGAGAGAGAGAGAGAGAGAGAGAGAGACTACTTAACTTTAAGGTATTTGATTGTGGAATCTTGGTAAGCCCCAAAGGCCTAAAGCCTCAAATTACTGAACTCTCATTAAATTTAGATTCCTAGTGTTCATCCCATTTCCTTGGTTCAAGCTAATACCATATATTGTAGCTTCTTGAAAGCAATGTAGTTCAAGGGATATTAGGAGTTTCCAGATTAGGTTTGACTGCACACAACAAAGATTCAAATTAACATTGTTTTGAGTAACCCACAAGTTGATTTCTCATGTAAAAGTCTGAAGGCAGGTAGTCCAGGTTCACATGGTGCTCTGTGTTGTTAGAGATTCAGACTCCTTCTGTCCTCCTTGGGACATGGCTTTCCTTCCCAGCAACATATCAAAGTTAAAGATGACCATCTAGTGCCTGACTTCATGTCTTCATTCTAGTTCAGCAGAAATGAAGGAAAAGAAAAGCAAACTCTTTGCATGGATCATGCCCACTAATATTTCATTGGCCAGACTACCTGGCTGCAAGAAAGACAAGAAAATAGTCTTTATTTTGGACAGCCAGATATGCCTCAGTTAAAAATCAGGGATTCCAGTATCATAGAAGAAGGAAGGAATGGATATTGGCAGACAGTTGGCAGTCTCTATCACAAAGAATTTATACAAATATTAGAAGATGTTAATATATGGACAAAAACAGGACATTGAAATGCAGTTATTTTGATATATTTGATGTTAACAAAGCAGCCAAAATTTTTCTTTTAAAAAACATTTTTTATTACTCTCCTGCTCCAAACATGCTATGGGCTCTCTAATTCACTCAAAATTTTAATAGTGTCTGGCAAGGACTCATGTTATCTCTACGCCCTCCATGGCCTTTCTGCCCCCATCCCAACTACATTCCCTCTTATTCATCCCTTCTCCCTGCAGAATATACCCACTTTAGGGCCTTCTCACTCCTGGATATTGTAAGGCTAACTCCTTACCTGTTTTGTGTCTTTGTGTCAGCAATTAGGCCTATGCTGACAAACCTATTTAAAAATTGCAATTCCCTCCACCTTCATACTCCCAGTCTGCCTTCTTTGATCAATTCTTTTTTCTGTAGCATTTATCACCTACTATCGTAAGAATTTACTTATTTATTGTATCTATTACTTATCATCTGCCTACCCTAGAATGTAAATTCCAAAAGGGTAATCTCAGAATATCGGTTAAAAGGTAGAAGTATGTTTTTTATTACCTTACAAGTTATTTACTTCCCTTAGTAGTGGTATGTCATGTAACTTGGGGACTCCAGAGATGAGATTTTGTAGCCATGATTATCAGCATTGTGATTGGCTGATTATACCTTGGAAAGGAACCTACAATAATCTTTAATATCATTTCTTATGGGCATATTCTTTTGGTCTTAAGAAATTTTAGGTTGGCTGTGGTATGTGTTACTTAAGATTTCTAGGTTGGAAATAAGAGAATCCCAGCCTCTTGCTTAAGAAAAAAAAATGGCTTACATACACAGTGTATCAAGAGATGTGGTTGTTTTCAGGAATTTAAATGTTGTCATCAGGAATCTCTCTCACTTTTTTAATCTCTCTCCCTTTCTCACTTTTGCTTTCATCTGCTTTGGCTTCATATATTGTTCTTAAGGCTAGTATTCCAAGAAAACAGAGCACTACTTTGTTTTCTTCATGGAGACTCTGAGGTAGCAATTGCTGTGTCTGGAGAAGGCTAGCCTTGGAAACACTCACTTCTTTGCGAGGGGAGCAAAGCTCCATAATATACATTTCCATGAGAATCAGGAGGAAGCTAGCTTCCAAAGAGGAAAGGATGAAGACAGACCAAAAAATCATGTTGTACTGTACTTTTCAGTAACATATTCCTCGTGTTGTTTGTTTGTATAATAAGCTAAACAAACAAAAATTAAAATACTTTGCAACCAATTATCATATTTTTCTTAAGTAGGATTATACCAAATGGCTTAGATCTATAATTTTGTCTCTCTTGGGTTCTCATCTCCGTTCATTCCTAACCAGATTTCACAATTAGCAACTATTGCAAAGTCTAGAGAAGTAGATTGTGATTAATGTCCAGCCTCAATTTATAACCCCGGAGGATTTTACATTTTATTTATTTATTTTTAAATGGGTAGATTTTTTTAAAATATATTTTTTTGATTTTTACAGAGAAGAAGAGAGAGGGACAGAGAGTTAGAAACATCGATGAGAGAGAATCATCGATCAGCTGCCTCTTGCACACCCCTTACTGGGGATGTGCCTGCAACCAAGTTACATGCCCTTGACCGGAATTTAATTGGGGACCCTTTAGTCCGCGCAGGCAGACGCTCTATCCACTGAGCCAAACAGGTTTCGGCGGATTTTACATTTTAAATTGAATAACATTCTTCCTTATTCTTAGCTGAAAATGGCAAAAATAGAAACAGAAGATCAGAGAGCAGCACTTTCTCATTCTTCTTCATCATCCTTGACTAAAGCCATGAAGAAATCACAGCAAAGAAACTCTGAAGGCACTTTCAGTGGGGATACCATTCACTCAATTGACAAATATAGTTCAAATCACTTACCAAGGTAAGAATATTATTTCAGCAGCTTAAACTGAGTTCTGGAGGGGATTTAAAAGTACTTCTAGAGTGTTGTCTTTGTAAATGCTCAAGATTTGGTGGAGATTATGATGGCAATAATAAATTAGAGATGTTATGGGCTATGAAGATTGTTGGCTGGGTTAGAGTCCTTCAAATTTTTCTGTTTTATGGGAAGTAAAAGATAGCTGATGCAATTAACACATATTATCATAGGAGTCTGACTAGGGCAGGTAGTACAATGGTAATAACAATAATGGCAGGGAAGATAAGATTTACTATGTGCTAGTTAAGTTGAATTATACCTATTTAGTTCTCAAAACAACCCTGGGAGGAATGTAAGACAAATAATATTTTAAACATCTCCATTTTACCTGTGAGGAAACAAAGATATAGAGAAGTTAGTTAACTTAACCAAGATTACACAACTGGTAAGTAGATCCATACTGATCTAAGTCCACAGCCAGAGCTCTTAACTATCACTGTATATTCTACCACACTTCTAGGAAATATAAAGCAGAGGAGACAAAAGTATTTTTCCTTTGTTTTTCTCAATTAGAAAGTGAAAAAGCAAACAAATCTGTCAGGTATTTATAAATTATTGGTTGGCTAACTGTGATGAAATAGTCTTTATGTTAAACGGAAAATATGAACTATAAGAACATTAAAGAAAATGTTCATAAATTAAGATTATGCTAATCTTATAGAAATGCTAGATCATATGTGTATCTTAGAATGGTTTGATTGTTTTTGTGTTTTGTCACTAAGTTTAGATGAAAATGAAATCTAGACTTTCAGCTAATTTTGTTTTGCCTTATTTCTCAGAGCTGTGAGGAATATTTGCAGTATATGAGATTATTTACACAGTGCTTCTACATCTTTGTCTGAATCCAAACTTCTTTTCTGTCACTATTGCCAATTACCTAGAAAGTGAAGTAACTAACTCTTCTCAGTAATAGAATGGAAAACCAAGGACAAGGCCCACGCGGTCTCCCCCGCCCCCCCCCCCCCCCAATAAAAAAGAAAATAATGAATTTCAACCTGAAAAGAGTCAAATTCATAAAAGCTAATGGTAACCTAAGATCTGTTTGTACTAATATGATTATCAGAGAGAGGCAATTTTCTCTATGAGTAAAGAAATTTTCCCCTATTGCAGTCAAAACTTTTCTTGCCTCATCTTTTTAAAAATAAATATATATATATATATCTTTCTTATTGATTTCAGAGAGGAAGAGAGAGGAGAGAGATAGAAACATCAATGATAAGAGAGAATCATTGATTGGCTGCTTCCTGCATGACCCACACGAGGGATTAAACCTGCAACCTGGGCGTGTACCCTGACTGGGGAATCAACCGTGACCACCTGGTTCATAGGTCAAAGTTCAACCACTGAGTCACACCAGCTGGATTCTTGTCTCATTTTGTTTTCTTTGCCACCTTACTTTCACTATCTTTGTGATATTTTCATGAGAAGTAATTATTAAAATATAGTCCATTTGTTGTCCCTTTACTTATATCATAGAGATTGTGCTTTTCTTCACTAATTAACACATTGTACAATTTATAAAAAATGCCCACTTATATTAAATTCACTCATTGCAACCATACAGTAATCAGTCACTTTACTTTCATGTTATTAGCTGATGCTTTAATTTACTCTTTATTATATTTACATCATCCACTCTTCTCTTTCTTGTATTCTTCCATTGTTTTTCCTCTATCACTCTCTGCTCATTTATTTGTAACAGAGTGGAAACTGCTCTGCCAAGATTCCTCCACCAAGAAAACTAGTCACCAACACAATAAATGAATTTGAGACACTGTGCCAAAGGTCCGATCTCACCATTTCTGGACTTACCACTCAGAGATTGGTTGACTGGACAAGTCTAGCCTCATTCCTGTGGCAACTTCCAGGAAAGCAGCACAATAGGAAGCTTTTCCTACCCAGCTGTAGTCTAATGTATCCCAAATGGAATACATTATCGATCATTATTGGTCATAGGTATCTAGGGATTATTATGCCATATTTATAGAAAATGTCTCCAAATGATGCGTGGAAGATTTTCAAATAAAGTAGCATTTTAAAATTAAGAGAATGGCTGATTGGTGTGGCTCAGTGTTTGAGCATCGACCTATGAACCAGGAGGTCACATACCCAGATTGTGGGTTCAATCCCTAGTAGGGGGCATGCAGGAGGCAGCCAATTAATGATTCTTTCTTGTCATTGATGTTTCTATCTCTTTTTCCCTCTCCCTTCCACTCTGAAATCAACACAAATATATGAAAAAATAAATAAAGTTAAATTAAGAGAATGTTGTAAAAAAATCTCTATCTCACATATAAAATATTTTGTTTTAATGATTTTTAGCTGATGATAGTGCAATTTCATAGATTTTTATCCATTACATCCTATTTTTAAAAAATATATATATATATATATATATATATATATATATATATATATATATATATATATAATTGATTTCAGACAGGAAGGGAAAAGGAGAGAGAAACATCAATGATCAGAGAGAATCATTGGTCAACTGCCTCCTGCATGGCCCACAGTGGGGATCCAGCCCACAACCCGGTCAGGGTCAAACCCTGACCTACCTGTTGATAAGTCGATGCTAAATCACTGAACAACGTTGGCCAAGCTCATTACATCCTTTTAATAGTAATCTTGCTTTCAAGAAGACTAATTGTTCCCAATTCATTCACTCACTTTTTATGTCATTTTAGTTATCTTGGATATTTTTCATTGAAATGGGTCTTAGAGTCTTTTTTAAAATCTAAACACTTGGCTATATCACCTAATTTCAGTATTCCAACAATGAGCCGTCAGGTGTTTCCATGGAATGTTGTAGCAGAAGGAAATTAAGGGGGACAGCAATAGCGAATGAAGCAAGGCAGCACCTTACCCAACAAATTACGCTTTTTTAGTTTTTACAGATCTAAATATTCATACATTATTTCCTTTTAAAAGTGTCTAAAGACTAATTGTTTCTTTTTGAAAATTATAATTTCCTCTGAAAAAGTGATATGTAATATCAATAACCTCCCCCAGTTTTAAATTTCAGATGTATCTTATTTTTATTCCATTGCACTTTTGCACACACGGATGTATTTTTTTTTCCTGTGGATGGGCTGATTTATGTCCTCACATATCAATTGGGATACCCCTACCAACATTTCTAGGTCAAACTAGAATTATAGTTTCTTCTAGTGTTGAAAATAAAATATGTCGGAATTAATCACTTTTATTATTAACTGTCTATGATGTTTAAAATACATTTTATCTAACAGTTGTATATAGAATGTTATTTATATCTTTAGAGGTTATGCATTTCATCAAGTTTGGAAAAGGGTAGGATGAAGTTTAATGAAATCTCTGTGCTTTATATTCTCCAGAGATTTTATACAAGTTTCCATTCATCACACATATGTGGGGTTATTTCTCTTATTGATTGTATTCCAGTATTTTAAGGTGATGCTTTGTTCTTAAATGTACTTAGGGTCATTTTTCTTTATGTTTACATTTTCTTATTTGTACTTACTGCAATTTAGAGAGTTTAATTATCATTAGAATGATAATAAGATAAAGATAAGTTTTTTAAATGACAGTATTAAAAAATAACTCTTTAGGAAGGTTTAAATGCTATAAAAATATAAAGCGAGAAATACATGCTTGTCAAATATACAGTACAAATAAATAATTTAGATGAAAATGGTTGACTACATTTAACAAAGAGACTACCAAATAATGACGGGCTAAAGAGTGGTTGTTAGATTTGATGTACTTCATTGTATATTGTAAGTAATTGCTATCCATAAAAATTCTATGGCTTCTGTATGAGAAAAAGAGACACTTTGACAGGCAACCCTGGTATGAAGCGACAGCAAGTACAAATCCTTGGCAACTGTCATTATCCTGCTGTTGCATTCACATCCAAACTGTATGATAACTTAGAGCTGCATGGTTGCTATTGAGCCATGTTCTGTCAAAGTAGCCACACTTTCTACTGATGAATAGAATTATTAGCCCCATGCAGATTACTGTCATAGAAATGTAAACTCACCAAAGATACTTTCTGCTTCAGAAAGGAAGAAAATTAACAAAATTCTATATCATTTTATGCTTATTCTGACATTTCTGATGAGATATTTCTTATTAAGTAAGGGAGAATTTTTAGAAAATACCATATTAGTTGTATTTTAACTCATTATAAAAGTATTCAAAATTCATAGATTTTGAATAAAGCTAAAAGTAAAGCAACCATGATTAGAAAGTTGATTGTATAAGTTAGGCTACTATTAGAAAGTAAAAGGAAACTGAAACTGACTTTTAAAATGAGAAATAGTCATTATCTCACATAACAGGAACTTCAGAGGCAGGGTAATTCTAGGATTAAGTTCAGTGGTTCAGCATGTTATCAAAGAGCATGGTTCTTTGTAACTTTTCCACTGCCATCCTCAGAATATTGGCTAGATCATTGGTTTTGACTGTTCCTACAAACAAGATAGTTCATCACAGATTCACTCAACAATGTCCAATAAGATAATCAATGTTTGATCACTTACATCTCTTTTTCATTATGGCAAAAAACTTTCTCCAGAAGACTTCTCGCATGTCCCAACAATGAGCCGTCAGGTGTTTCCATGGAATGGAAAGTTGATTACTTAGCCTGCAAGGGAAAAGAAATTAACACCATTTGTGTTAGATCATTAAGGATTCCTCCCCTGGAGCTGATCAGGTGGTACTTTTCATGAGCATATAAAGAGGTTGGATTCTCAAATGGAAATGACTGTTTTCATCTAAGTAAAAATCAGGGAAATGACTGAGATAAAATGAGCATTACCTGACATAACTCTTGGCGTGAGCTTTAGCATATTTTATTTCATAAATTGCGTTTGTTTCTTGTCAGTTGCATTTTTACACTATGGCATAATTTTCAAAGAATAATTCCTGCATGTCAGTCTGGTTGAGTTCCTGTGGAAGTGAAAAAATATATAAAACAAGGATCTTATTCTTGCAGAGTGGGATATGAAATCATCTGAAATCACAAAGCAAACATATCAGTATGCAAATCAGTATATCAGTTCATACACAGGACCTGGGCAGAATGATTTAAAATAAGGATTGACGAGATCTGCTGGGGTTAACTCCTTTTATGTGTCTTATCAGCTTGAACAGTTTTGTTAAATCCTTCTCTATACCCCTAACCCCTGAAATTTCCCCTTAAATTTCAGAACAGGGACTTTTCCTTCAGAGTAATTATAAATTTATATGTGTGACCATTTGTTTAACATTTATCTCTTCTACTAGACAATTATGAAAGAGGTTTCTAGAAAACATAAGTACTGAGTTCAGATTAACATTTATTAAATATTTACTTATTGAAAGATGTACAGTAATGGGTACAGATCTGTTGAGTGAACACCATTGGTTATAAGGCATACAGATAAGAACTATGGAAGGTGATGAGGTGCAGTTACAGCTGAGGGATATTACAGGGAGCAAGGAGCAGCAGCAATTGGTAGAAGTCCTTGAAGATGAGATCAGCAAGTATGACTTTATTAGGAGTTTTCCTCAAATCGCTATAAAAAGCCATTAAGATTCACTAATGCTATTAAAGCCAAGGAAATGAGAAGAAAAATTGCCCCTGTCAAAATTAGAGGCATACCCTTAAATCTAATCACAGTCTATTTTATCTGCTGTATCTATATTGCTCCCTGAGTATATTTTCTTATGCTTTTAAACCTCACATCTTTACTTGGTTATTGCTTTGTGAAGCAAAAATTATAAATTAGATTAAATAAAAATCAAAGAGTAAAGCATAATTAAATACTAGGCTGGGTTATCAAGGGGCTTGTAAATTCCACAATGTATAAGATCTGTCCCTGATAATCTGTTTGGTTACAGTGGAAAGCCAACATGTAGATGAGATACAGTACTGTTTGAGAAAAGAATATAGGCTTAATTAATTTATTAATATACTTTTATAATTTTGTGATTTATCATATCCATTGTATCATATGTAGAAGTTGTCTAAAAGATTTATTTGCCACCCTAACCGGTTTGGCTCAGTGGATAGAGCATTAGCCTGTGGACTGAAAGGTTCCAGGTTCGATTCCTGTCAAGGGCATATACCTCGATTGTGGGTACATCCCCAGTGGTGGGGGGAGGTGCAGGTTTGGAAGTGCCCAGATGAAACCCAGCTATGAAGCAAGGGAATCTGGTGATGGTGCCAGTGTTGGGCCTTTGATTGATAGGTTTGGGGCTCCCTGACCCAGCTGCAGCTTGTTTGAGAGATTTTAGCCTGAGCAAGGACAGGTCATGAATATGAAAAAGCTGGTGCACACAACTTAGGTGGGGTTGTAAATTGGATAAGGCTGGGTCTTAAGGAATCAGCAGGGCAGAACAAACAGAAATGGCTGCCAGTAAGCCTTGCGACTGGGGAGGTTCCAGCATAGGAACAATGATCCCTGAGCACCTCCATCTGGGAGAAATCCACCCCCAAGTTCTTGCCCTGATGCCAGACAGTCCAGTTCCTACTTGTATGGGTCTGTGTTTCTCAGAGCCTCACCCTGCTGCTGGAGCTCAGAGGAAGTGGGACTTGTAAGTTTAATTCATGGTGCCGGTCTTTTAAGGGGAACAGCCTGGTGTCCAGCAGCCTCTGTCACTGAGCCCCAATCCATATTGGTTTTTACAGCTCATAGTTCTTACTGTCTGTAGGGATTTCTTTCCCCAGTTCTGGGACCCTGAACTGGGGGTCTGGTGTGGGGCTGGGACCCTTTGCTCTTCCAGATAGCCTCCTCACAGATTCAACAAAGGAGGTTTTTGCTGTTGTGGTTAAGGTATATATCAGTTGTTTTTTAGTGAACCAAATGGGAGATTATTCTGGATGGGCCTGACTAGACAGATCAACTCTTAAATGACAATTCAGAGATGAGAGTCAGAAGAGTCAGAGAGGTAAGTGAGTTCCTACTGGCTTCAAAAATGATAGCCACTATGCGTTCTGTAGCAGTAAGGAACTAAAGTCTGACAAAACCTGAAAGAGCTTGGAAGACCCTGAGCAGCAGATGAAACTGTAGCCCTACTGGCGCATTTGATTCAGCATTTTGAAATCCCAAGCAAAGGATATAGCTAAGCATTGCCCAGACTTCTGATACATGAAAACTGTGCAATAATGAACAGATGCTGTTTTAAGTCACTAAGTTTGTGCTAATTCATTGCATAGCAATAGAAAACTAATATAAACAGATAGGAAATTGACAGATAATTTTTAAAAGATATATTTTTGAAGTAATGTGATTGATGTTCATGTGTCATCCTACTATATAGTGGCATTTAGTTTTCAGGCGGAAAAAGAATGCTTTCACACCAATAACACAGTAATGAATTGGAATATTTAAAAGAAATTAAGGTCTAGCGTTTTATTTCACTTTTTTGAATTTTTATTATTGAGAGTATTATAGATTCTTTTTTCTTCCACTGCATCCCTCCACCTGGTTCCCACCCCACCCCAGTCCTTCACCTACCTTTAGTCTGTGTCCATGGGCAGTGCATAAATGCATATAATCTTTTTGGTTAATCAATTCCTACCCCTTGCCCCCTTTCCTCTGAGATTTGTCAGTCTCTTCCATGTTTCCATACGACTGGTTCTATTTTATTCCTCAGTTTTTTTGTTCATTAGATAATACATAAAAGTGAGATCATGTGATATTTGTCTTTCTCTGATTGGCTTATTTAGCCAGGTCCCTTCATGCTGTTTCAAAGCAGGGGTCTTCAAACTACGGCCCGCGGGCCACATGCAGCCCCCAGGGGAGTCTGATCCTGCCCGCCAGGTTTTTTGGGCAGTGAGCGCAGCCAAGGTGTTACAGTAGGAATTAGTAGTTCATATAGTCCGGCCCTCCAGCTCTCTGAGGGACCGTGATCTGGCCCCCACTTTAAAAAGTTTGAGGACCCCTGGAGAATAAGTGATCCTTCTTTGTTATAGCTGCATAGTATTCCATGGTTTAAATGTATCACAGCTTTTTTTAATCCACTCCTGTATTGAAAATCCTAGTTGTTGTAAATAGTGCTGCTATGAACATAAGGGTGCCTAATTCTTTCTGGATGGTGTTTCAGGATTTTAAGATATATTCCTAGAAGTGGGATCACTGAGTCAAATGGCAGTTTCATTTTTTATTTTTTGAGGAAACTCCACACTGTTTTTCATAGTGGCTGCACCAGTTTGCAAAAAATGGGACCACATCAAACTATAAAGCTATTTGCACAGCAAAATAAACCAGCATCACACTGGAAAGGGCTCTACCTGGTGTGGCTCAGTTGATAGAGTATAAGCCTGAAGACTGAAGGGCCCAGGTTCAATTCCAGTCAAGGCCATGTACCTTGGTTGCAGGCTCCTCCTGGCCCAGGCCTTGGTCAAGGCTTGTGCAGAAAGCAAGCAATAAATGTCTTTCCTTATCAATGATATTTTTCTCTATTTCTCCCTCTCTCTTCCACTCTCTATAAAAATTGCCAAAACCGGTTTGGCTCAATGGATAGAGCGTCGGCTTGGGGACTGAAAGGTCCTGGGTTTGATTCCGGTCAAGGGCATGTACCTTGGTTGCAGGCATATCCCCAGTAGGGGGTGTGCAAGAGGCAGCTGATCGATGACTCTCTCTCATCGATGTTTCTAACTCTCTATCTCTCTCCCTTCCTCTCTGTACAAAATCAATAAAATATATTAAAAATAAATAAATAAATAAATAAATATCCTTGGGTGAGGGTTAAGAAAAGGAAAAAGAAAAGGGAGAACATATTTACCAATGATACAGTGATAAGGGGTTAATTTCCAAAATATATAAAATATCATACAACTCAACAAAAGGAAGACACACAATCCAATTAAAAAATGGATAGAGGACCTAAATAGACACTTCTCCAAAGAGGACATACAAATCCCAAGAGGTCCAGCATTTTAGATGGTAGGAAATAATGAATGAGATATAGTGATTCCAGCTATCAGGTCTGCCAGGGCAGACATCAATGCACAGCAAAGAAGTATATTCCTATATGCAAGGGTAGCATAGAAATCTTACTGAGGAAGAAACTACTTGTAAAATATATATATATATATATATATATATATATATATATATATGTATGTATGTATATATATATGAATTATTTACAGATATAATAGAAGATTTACAGTAGAGATGTAGCATAAACTTGTAGGACAATATAGTAAGACTGTAGAATGTTAAGAATAAAATCTTTGTTATAAAATTAGGTCAAATTCCAGCATGTGGTAGAAAACCTCATCAATATGTGAACACAAAGAGAGGTTATTATTCAAAAATAAATGACCATTTCCTAAAATTATTGGAAATACTGATAGGAAATAATGGTAATATAGGAAGAGGAAGAGGTGAGGTTTCTGAGCCAAAAATGTGGCAGTCTACTAGAATTGTTCTTATGTGACTAGAGTATCTTAGGAAGCAATGAAAGGTTTTGTGCCGTTCTGGAGTAGATTTACTTTCCTAACTTTCTGAGTATTCTGGTAATAAGCTGTATTACCTGAAGCCGCCATGAGGATGTGTGACTTTCAGTACCAAACCAGGATGAGTTAGTCACCTTAATCTTAGGTCTGCTGTGAAGCTTTTCCCGACTTTATTCCAGCCTACATAAGTTTGTCTTCAAGGAGTTTAAGCAGTTTATTTATCATATATTCTCTCTTTATTAGGGTTTAGTTTGCAACTTTCTCAAGGGTAGGGACCACACCTCCTTAACGTTTGTATTTCCTAATACTTAGCAGACTGCTAGTGTTTAAGAAATTAATCTAAAAATTTAAAAATTTTACTTACATTGTTTTAAGGGTTACATAGCTTTCTTCTTTAAGTATATAAGTACATTTAATGGGTATGCGTATGAGTGTTTTCTTTTAAATCCTCAACAGAGGATATTTTCCCATTGATTTTTAGAGAGTAGCAGGGAGGGAGGTGGTGGAGAGAGAGAGAGAGAGAGAGAGAGAGGGGGGGGGAGAGAGGGGGAGAGAGGGGGAGAGAGGGGGAGAGAGGAGAGAGAGAGAGAGAGAGAGAGAGAGAGAGAGAGAGAGAGAGAGAGAGAGAGAGAGAGATGTGTTGGTTGCCTCCTGCATACACCCTGACTGGGGACTGGGGTTGGAGCCTGCAACCCAGGTATGTGCCCTTGACCAGAAATCAAACTGGAGACTTTGGTTGGCGGGCAAATGCTCTAACCACTGAACCCACTGGCCATGGTTGAATGTGGGTTTGTCCAAGTATCTACTTGGGTTCAATTTCTCCCTGCCAACTAAATAATTATTTGAGCTTAGGCAAATTAATTAGCCTCTCAGAGCCACAATTTCTTAAATCTAGAAAACAGGGATAAAAAATAGTACCTATTTCCCAGAGATATTGTAAGGATTATGGTAAGCAGAATAATGGCTAAGTGTGTAGTATGTTGTCTAGCACATAGCACAAAACTAGTTATGATGTGGTAGTTGTTAATAAGCGAATATAAATCACTTCACTATATTCTTCCATGCATTGTTTCTTCCAGGGAGTTTATGTCATCCCAGGCAAAAGCAGTTATTAAAACTACTGAAGATTACTTGCAGCCTCAGTTTGGCCCCAACAGACTGTTGCTTTCAGCAGCAATATCCGAAGGGTCAGGACTTCAAAATTGCTCCACACATCAAACAGTATCAGATCATAGCCATGGTGAAATATCAGATCCGGATAGCTACAAATCAAACAGGAACAACAATTCCTGTTTTATATCAGCATCCAAGAGAAACAGACCTGTCAGTGCTCCGGCGGGTCAACCGAGGTAATCAAAGCTGTGCTCTCTTCTTTTTAACCAACTGTTGCAGCTTTTCCCTTTGAGCAGAATTCATAATGCTTCAACTGGTTATTTCAGACATTAAAATGTAGCACATCCCTAGCCTAGGGTTTTGTTTCTGTGTTGTTGTTTTTCTTTGAAAGCAGAGGGGTAGAAAGTTGTTCATTACACTTGTGGAAAACATGAAATACACTTCAACCGGGATACTATGAAACTCTAAAAAAATATTTAAGACAAAATCAGTCTAGGACCGCCATAGATCTTTGCTTACCAGGTATTTGTTTAAAAATAGAAATGCATGCTTTTGGTATTTAACCAATATTCCAAAATAAAATTAAATTGTAATGAACTTATTATAAAACTATCTTGTGTATTTTACATAGTTTGCAATAAACTTTCAACGTAAGAGTTTGTGGATAGGATAACATGTTTTTAAAATAAAAATAAAATCAAGGAACTGATGTTACCATTATTTTCATATGTTTGAATAGCAGAATATATTGTTATTTTAATTTCCCTAAAGTTTTATTTTAAAATGTTTCATTGCCTTCTATAGCACTAAGAATTAACAGTTACAGAACTCTGAAGCAAAAAATTTGACATTTTAGTCAATTACATGCTTTTGCTGAGAAAATAATAAGATTGATATGGTTTTGACTGAAGACAAAACTTAGAAATCTTCTTTTACTTCCTCCAAACAATGTGAAATGAAAGCAATTATAATTAACTTTAGATTTAAAAATGTTGTCATGATCTACTTAAATTTGAAATCTTTTAACATAAATCAAAGAACTTTGATAAATATGAACACTTAAAGGAAAATTTTGCCTCTAAGTATTTTATGATATTAAGACCATTTTGCTATTTTATGCTTTCTATCAGAACATAATTAATATAAAAATAATTTTTAAAAACAAGTGTTGTGATGTTTTATAAGCAAAATGATAGGAATTATTTATTTTGAGATAAACTGTCCCATAAACAGTTTTGACAAACTTATCCTGTATTAAGTATTTTTAAATATTTAAGTAGTTATATACAGCTATATACTATAAAACGTTTTTGAAGAATACTTACAGTCATTAGAGCTTAAAAAATATCCAGGAAAATATGGTTTTGAATGTTTTTACTAGTTAGCATGCATCTATTTTTACTTGTGTTTTTCTCTTCAGAGTTGCAGAGTTCTCTTCTTTAAACTTTCGTTCGACCCAGAATTGGCACAGAATCTCTCAACGACATAAGCTTCCACCCAGAGTGATTAGAGTAACAGCTTACAAAAATGGATCTAGAACAGTCTTTGCCAAAGTTGCTGTACCAACCATCTCCTTGGTAACTAGTGTTCAAAAGTTTCCTTGCTTCATTCCCTTGCTCTCTTTAAAATGTAAAAGTGGAGAAAAATAACATTTATTCTGTCAAATGTTCTTTTTAGTAATACGAATCTGTAAATTACTTATGTATCCTGTACATGAAACTCACAGGCACGTCTTTCCTGTTTCACCAACATATACATAGTGAAACATATTTAGTGAAACACATGTGATGCTTTACACCTTGCAGAGTTATAAAAACATTTAACTGACAGGATATTTAAGGACTAAAATTAAACAATCATTAGATATTCTTAGTGCTGTCATTTATCTTTTATTTGTATATTTTCAACTGCTAGAAAATACACTGGTGGAGTTATTCACGTTAACTCTGGCCTCAAGTTTCTGTTTTGATTGGAAGCATGTTTCGTCTCACGGAAACGTGTAACTCTCCTTTTGTGAGTCACACTCTCTTACCTTTTGCTTTCTCCCAGTTGCTGGAGGACTGCACAGAGAAGCTGCGTCTGAACATGGCCGCACGACGCGTGTTCTTGGCAGACGGCTCTGAAGCCCTCAGACCTGAAGACATACCCCATGAAGCCAACGTTTATGTTTCAATGGGAGAGCCCTTTTTAGATCCATTCAAAAAAATTAAAGGTAAAAAAGAAAAGAAAATCCTACCCCCACATACAGTAAACGGCTTGAGGGATGCAATTAAAAAATGATTTTCATCCTGTCTTTCTTGCATGGTTTAACAAAACTAATGTTTACGCATTTACAGCTCAGTAAGAGGATAATGTGGTTAATGAAAGAAAAATCCACTGACAGCCACGTTTATTGCCCTTCATTAGCATTGGTGCTTAATTTAATATAGATCTGAATAGACATTAGGGAGCCTGCAGGAGGTTAAATGGTGAAAATATAATAAATTAAATCAGAGATTATTGAATTTACTGTTTAGTTTCTGTGACAACCAACAGACGTAATTCATTAGACTTATTCTCTTAGAAAATAGTTCACGGTTTCAAGTATCACTTATTCATTTATATTCTTGGTCTTTCTTCAGATGGTATTAACATAATTATGAAAGTGTGGCCAGTAATGAACACATAATTCTTATATACATGTAATTTTCCTAATAACATTTTTCATAAGGTAAATGCTACAGCTTGACTTTTTTTTTACCTTGAAATGTATATATGCTTATATACATAATAGAAATTATAATAATATAAATTATATATGAAATATAAACAGAAACATAATATTTTAGAGCTATTTGTAGATCAGATCTTTTTCAAAAATGTGCATTTAGATTTTCTAAACTGAAAACATTTTTTCTTCTTTAATGGTAAAAAATACATTTTAAGAGATAAATATAAGTACTGCTATCTAAGAATATTCTTCCAGATAGTCCATATCCAAATACCATATCCAAGTCTGATATCAAGTCCTATATGTGGTAATCACATTTAAATGACACAGCTTTGCCATACAAATTCAATGTATCTAACTGCTTGCTGTGCTCCATTATGCTTTTCCTATCTTATTAAAAGTTGTAGTGTATATATTTTTTTCTTGCAACTGCTAAAAAGCTGATGAGCCAAAGGAAAGTCTAGACAGTAATAGCATAAGTAGAAGAAACGTAACTCTGGAGTTGATTACAGATGAAGTGAAAATTCTTTCTCTATTAATGTTATCATATATAATAATACTAAGATTTCTGTCTCTTTCATAATGCTTGATCATCAGGAAATAATTTATTGAATTCAATAGAAAGTTCAAGGTAATTTGGTCCTTGTAAAGAAACTTGTTGCTACAATACTCAGTAAAAATTACCTATACAATAGTGGAGACCCATATCATTTTCTAATTTTGTTTTAACTTTAAATATGGCTGCCTTTATTTTGTATTCATTAATCATCTGCTTGCAAATAAGCATGAGTCTTTGTAAGTAAATGTTTCTGAGTTTTTTTATTCAAGTATTTATATAATTTATATAGGATCTTTCTTAAGATCCTTGATTATTTTTTTTTAAGAAAAATACTTGCCTTTCCTATAATAAAAGTATTGCGGAAGAGATATATTAAAAAATTACTTACATCTAAGCTTCTTAGAAAATTTCCTGGACATGTATGCTTAAAATACCAATGTTACACACATGACTAAGCTTGGTGGATGATTTTTAAATGTACAAACTAATTTCCCCCTACTTTTTGTTTTCTCTTTTATTCTTTTAAAAGCCTAGTCCAGAACAAAAACTTCTCTGCTTTGTCTGCATATCTTTGGCTGTGTTTCACTGTGACATGCACTGCTGTTCTTTTAGCACCAAAATGTTGGCACACACTCCTGAAAATTTCACACCATCTCTTGCTGGATCAGCAAGCTTAACCCACCAAAATCTGGTGTTGTGCAATGGTTTTTGACTGATAATCAATCTTTATGCTGCTCGACAGTTGTTGCTGGGACACGGAGTAGAGCAGGTGGCAGATGTGCCTTGTCTTTTGAGAAAAGAAATGGTAGGTGAGCTTGGACACAGACTAGCATATCACATGTCCATTAAAAAGTCTTAGGATAAGTAGAATGGGGAAAAAACACTCTAAGTTCACAGATAAGCCTAAAGACCAGCATTTGATTTCTTTCAGAACATTAAGAATATAAATGTAAATAAATATTATACATATGTGTGTGTATATATATATATATATATATATGATAATGTATATGTATAACTTGATTTAGATAATTTGAGAGAGGTGTGGAGAGATTTCATATATATGTATATATGCCATACATACACACACACATACACACACACACACACACATATATGCATATATCATGTCACATACACTTTCTCAAATCAAGTTAAAATTACTTTTCTTGCATGTGTCTTATAGATAAATCTTATAGATAATTTGCCAACTTGTTGTCCTGAATGTACCATAAAAAATAAAACATGCATGGTTAGTTTTGAAGGTGATAGATGAATTTAGGGTAAGGGGATATTCTCAGAAGCTGGAAAAGCACACATTCTAAAGGTAAACAGGGGTAAAACAGTTAGCAGAACTGGATATTACTCTTTTATCTTTCTAAATGAGCATGGGTAGTTTATATACAATTAATCAACAACATTAGAGTCAGCAACTGGTCATTATTATTTCAATATACCGAGTTTCAATCATTCAGCCAACATTCATTGAAAGCATACTATGTGCCAGGAACTAGGGTAGATCAGAGACAGGTGGAAAGAAGAGTTTATGGTCTGATTTATTTTTTTTATGATTATTCTTTAATCTTCAATTTTGAATTCAATTGAATCTAAGATTAATATTTATTAAATATCTATTATCTGTAGAGTCCTGGCACAGGGATAGAAACCCTGGTCTTTAAAGACCACAAACTGGGTAAGTAAGTTATAAATCCTTAAAACTGAGAACATTATTCAACAAAGTGATAGGAAAGGAACATTTACTTCATTTCTGGCAGAGGAAGGCCAAATAAGCCTAGGTATATTTTGGCAATTATATTTCTATACTTTGTTGTTGTTTTTTAAAACAAAGTATAGCAATACAATTTGGAAAAGCAATGTAGATAATGAAAATTGCCTTCCTTCAACCTATTTCCAGATTTGCTAAGGTAGAAAAATATGTACAGAACATCTATGATTTTTTTTTTGGCCTAGATGTAATATTTAATTAGCACACTTAGAGAACATCTCTGATTTTTAAACTACTTTACTACCTCTTTTGAGCATCACTGTTGACAACCAGTGGCACTGGATTTAATGGAGAGCTATTCATCACATACCTCAAAACACAAAGCTTGTATATAGAGGTCAGGCCAAGGTCAAAACTGACAGGCAGGGTTCCCTGTTGAAATGCAATATTAGAATAATTCTTGCATTTTGGAGTTGAGTACTTGAGCAGAAAGATTAGTTATGTATGGGGAAAAATAGAAATATTTTATAAAGAAAGTTGATGATGATAAACTGTCTTATGAGGTCTTAACAATTCTGGCATTTGGAGAGTCTAAAATTTATTAAAGATTCTGCTAGAATTGTGAAGATGTAGTTAATGAATTGTTTGAAAAGACACTTAAAAGTTTTCAGATTTATGGGCATGCAGGTTAGGTATTCCATTTCTTGAATCTTCTGCTTAATGGGGCACAGTGAAAATTCTTGCATCAGATTCATGGGGTTTATAAGAGTTCAGCTGCTTTATAACTGCTAGGCAGTGCAAACCTAGCATAAGAAACGGTTCATGCCCTGAAGCTGCTTACATGTCTTAATGAAGATGAGGGGGCAAAAACCAGCTTAGACTTAATCCATTGGGTCTAACTTCCAATGTATAGAGCACTGATTGTTTAGAAATTAATTTTTTTAGTTTTATATTTTCATTCTGTCTTTTTAAAAGTCTATTTTATTGTTTAAAGTATTGCAAATAGTAGTACATATGTCTCCTTTTCCTCCCATTTCATTCTCTCTTACCTGTTCAATCCTACCATTTGGCTTTAGAGTTATCACTTAAAGTGATTCATTTAAGTCCTAGGTTTTGTTAACCAGAAGTGTAACTGAGTATTATGAATAACATTTTACATCTTTTACATACTGTATTGTGAAAATGTAGTCACAGGAAAAAAAAAATCCATGAAAAGAGTTCTAGATATTACACCTAAGATCTAAATTTAAACTGAGAGATTTTTTGTTGTCATGTGATCTACAAAGTGAAATAATTTGCTGTGACAGCTTGTGATTGACAAGAATATGTGTGAGCACATTTAAAACAGGCCATCTTTTCATGTAGAAGTAAATGTCAGTGAAATGATGGATTCTCATCATTTTAATTATTGATGATTTGGAAATAGTTCAATTCCATGACACACAGGACACATTATAAATAGCAGCATAACACTTTTTCCTCATATCTGCGACAATAATGAAATGTTCTGTCATATTTTGTTTTTCAAAAAAATGCATTAGTTTAATGAACCTGGATTCACACATTATATTCTCTCCTGTCTCCTGGATGTGTTGATTTTTAAATGGTTGTCTTAAAAGCACAAGTTTCACCCTATCTGGTTTGGCTCAGTGGATAGAGCATTGGCCTGCAGACCAAAGGGTCCCATGTTTGATTCCAGTCAAGGACATGTACCTTAGTTGCAGGCTCCTCCCCAGCTCTGGCCCTAGTCAGGGTGTGTGCAGGAGGCAACCAATCAATGTGTTTCTCTCACATCAGTATTTCTGTCTATCTTTCCTCTCTCTAAAAATCAATGGAAAAATAACCTTGGGTGAGGATTGGGGTAGGGGGGGCGGGGAAAGCACCAGTTTCAAGAAGTGCCCACTATCCATATTACATCGTCAAGTGCTGTTATTGCTATTGGTCTCAAAACAATGCCACAGTGCTACCGACACCCATGGCTGCTATAGTCCTGTGAAAGTTGGTATTGGCCTTCCTGGTGCCCACCTGGAAAGTGACTACTGCTTAATTTGAGCAGACGCAGCAGGAGGCTTTCTCGAATTTTCTGTTATCATGTTGCTTGCTTGAACAGCATATGGATTAGGTGAGGTTATTTGTCAGTCCATTTTATCTGCCACTTAATTGCATATACTCTAAAGCAGGAAAGTGACATTATATAGAGAAAACACTTTCTTCTGAGATAGCAAATGCTTCTATTATTTCTACAAATGAGGGTAAAAGTATAGGTGTATATTTTTGTATTTCCTTATTTCAAAAGTTTTAAATCTGTATATAAGTATGTGGAGTATCCTTATTATAATAGATATGGATCTAAAGATAATGACAAAAAATAGACCCCCCCCTTCCAAAAAAATGTCTTTAGATAATAGGAAAGTCTAGAACATACATGAGGTAGCATAGTATAGTGTCAAAATATCAAATCATTGAAAAATATCTAAATTTTTAATATATTCATCTATTTAATTATGGGCTGCTCTCGTGGACCTTGCTGGGATTATTACATAATATATTATATTTACACCATTAGGATATATGCACTACATGAACTTTTTTTTAAATCCAAAAGTTTCTATTCATAGAACCACACATCTGATTTAGGATTTGGGGTAAGGTCTTGCTGTCACAGCTGTAAAGAAACCTGATAAATTTTAATTCTCACTATGATATTAACTCAGAAGGATTATAAATGTCTTTATTATCTTGAATTGTTTGCCGCATGGGTAAGAGTGGACAGAGAGAATATCTCCCTGTCTAGAGCTGAAAGATTGTATGTGAGATTTTAAAAAAATTATGCTTCCATGTCCAAGGAGGCAGAAGAATAGTTAGAGCTCAATTATTTATTCAATCATTTCCTCAACAAACATTTGTTGAGTTCCTATAATGTGCCTGATGTTGCACCAAACCTAAGGATTATGGTGTGAACACAACAAAAGTCTCTTAGAGCTCAGCTTTTAGTGAGGTGAAAGGAGCGAGCAGTAGACAGTATATAAAGAACTATGTAAGGTATTTACTGATAGTGGAAAGTGTTATAAAGGAATTAAAAAGGGTGCTATCATGAGAGCAAGCAATGCCATAGAAACAAGGAGGCATTTTTCAAAAATGAAGCAGGCATTTGCAGTAACCTTTAAGTAAGATCTTTTACAGCATTGTCTGTCTACCCTGCTAGTTACTTTACCTGGGAATTCATTTATATATATTTACAGTTACTGTTTCAGAGGGTTTTACCTTTCCAACTCTTTGTTTTTGATGCTTTCAGACATCTTTTAGGAGAAAAATGAGAAATGCATTATTATTTAGTGCAAAGAGCACTAGACTTGAAAATCTCACAAGATTCTAGTATCTGTTATGTGACCCTGAATAGGTTGGTCTATGCTTCAATGTCCTGTAAAACAGAGATATTAAAGGATTATTGGATATTGTCTTGTTTTTCTAAAAAATATATAAATTATTTGAAAATGAAATGTCTATAAATCCCTTGTCTGAAGAAAATACAGACAATAGCATTTTATAAGCATATTACGATCCCAAGGCCATTAATCAGAATCTTTTGTTCACTCTGACCTTCCCAGAATAGCTCGCAGGTTCAGGAAAAAACAACAGTGAACAGCATTTGTCTCTACTTTCTTCATCACTGCCAAGAAAGCAAACTACAGTGAGAAGCTGGGCAATTCATGTGACATCTCTAGGCCTCAGTTTCCTCATCCAGAGATTGAGCCTAATGCTATACACCTCAATGAATTATTATGAAGAGTAAATAAGATGATGTATGTAGAAGGTTACCATGTATAATAGGTATCTGCAACCATTATATTTCCATTAGAGTTTCATACACATTGTCACAAGTACCTATTTTTACTACCAAAGATATTTGGTTCGTCTGAGATTTTAAAAATATATACAACTCAATTAAAATGTCTGCCAAGCACTTGTGTATACAGCATAGTATGAAAATCTGAATCAGAGCCTTTGAACTCTCAATGTATTGTGGCTTTTTGCCTTGGTAATTTTTTGTGGGGTAAAAGGCAGAATCAAGTCCTTTTATAAAAGGAACCCCAAATGCCCTTGCTCTGCTCTATTCCACGAGTTTTTTTTTTTTTTTAAATCCTCACCTGGGGATATGTTTATTGATTTAAGAGAGAGAAGGCAGAGAGAGAGAGACATCAATGTGAGAGAGGAACATCCATCATATGTTTCCTGTATGTTCCACGACCAGGATTGAACTGACAACCTTTGTGGTATACGGGATAACACTCCAACCAACTGAGCCACCCAGTCAAGACTCCAAGAGTTATATTTTAAAAAATGTTTATGGCCCAATGGTAACCTTAACTTTTAGCTGCCATAACTTATTTCAGGCAAGTTCATAGAAAAGTTCAGCAGAAGATTGACAACATTTTGATTGGCACAATAGATAGAACGTTTGTAATTTTAATCAAATTTAAATTGAAGACATACTTCAAATGATATGTCAGACTAGTGTTACTGGGTTAAAATCTAATGACAACCACTGTCATTATTACTTAAATATAGCCATCATGCCTATAGCAATAAATGATGACACTTAAGAACGTGCAGAAACAAAGAACACAAGTATTTAGAGAAAAGGGAGTGACTAGAAACTCAGTTGAACACAGGAATGTGACCTGAATTTAATCTATTTACCAAACATAGGAGCAATTATACTTTGAGCAGATGATATAATTGAATATAGCAGTATGTTTTCTTACTGTCAGAGCATTTATCTTTTATATGTTCATCTTGCACCCATGAAATGACCGGCTTGTTCATATTTAATGTCATTAAAGCTACTTGACAGTCAGCATGAATGTGTTTTCAAGTGCTAATCCAACTACCAAAAAATGCATTTTAAAAAATAAGATTTTTAAGAAGCTTGTTGATTTGGACTTGCAACTTTGCTGCTGTTTTGTGTGCCAGAAGAAAGCAACATATCCTTCCTTCCTTCCTTCCTTTTTTTTTTTTTTTGGCCTGATACATGCAAAGTAGAAATTTACAAATCAAGGAGCACCCAGATTTATTTAATTTTATAGGAAGCTTTTTTTTTTTTTTTGAGGTAGACTAAGGAAATGTAATGGTATTTTAATAGACCTACTAACACAGAAGCAAGTTGCAAGGTACTTTATCTTTTCCATGACTTGGTTGTAAACAAAATCATGAAAGTAAACTGGGGTGTGGAATTTTCATAATAGAATATAATTATGGTTGGAGCCTGGCATTCTCTGTGTGCTGTAGGAGAGGAAGCTTGTGAACAGGCAAGGGAACTTGGCAGTCCCTGAGCAGCTGGGATGCAACTGGGTGGGGATGGTATTGGAAATGTGTGGACTGACTTTCTCCATTGCTAGTGGAAATGGGGTCCTTAGGTTATCTTAAGAAAAAGAATTTTCTGAGACTCCCATGGGAGGATGAGTCATTTTTATTTGCATGGAATTACATCCCTGGATTTGTGAAGTCCCATTTCTCTTAAACCAGTCCTCAAAGAGGTGCAGCCGAGGATTCCGGAGAACTAGAAGCAAATCTAGTTTCCAGAGCTGCTGTTTTATAGTGAAGCTGGGTCTGGTCTGGCATTAGGCTAGGTGCAGTCTGCCAGTCCATTATGTGTGGTACACATGGCTGAGAACCATGTAGGCAAACGCAAAAGAGCAGAAGCGTGAGAGTCTCATAGGTCAGGAGTCAAACCCCAACAAGAGAGAGAACTCCTGTGTTTAGGAGATTAAGGATCTAAAGTCTGCCCAGCCAGTGTGTTTCATGGTTGAATTTTTTTTTTTTTAATTTTTAGTCTGATTCAGGATAGATATTGGTCTTATTGCTTTTTTAAAATATATATATTTTATTGGTTTTTCATAGAGAGGAAGGGCAAAGGATAAAGAGCTAGAAACATAGATGAGAGAAACATCGACCAGCTGTCTCCTGCACACCCCCCACAGGGGATGTGCCCGCAACCAATGCACATGCCCTTGACCGTAATTGAACCTGGAACCCCTCAGTCCGCAGACCTACGCTCCATCCACTGAGCCAAACTGGTTTCTGCCCATGGTTGAACTTTGACCTATGCACCAGGAGGTCACTGGTTCGATTCCTAGTTGTGGCCTGGATTCCCAGTAGAGGGCGTGTAGGAGGCAGCCCATTGATACTGATGTTTTTCTCTCATGGATGTTTTCTTTCTCTTCCTCCCCCTCTAAAAATCAATTAAACATATTTTTAAAAAATATCTTAAGTTTTCCTGCACTTGGAGTAGCCACACCTATTCTGACCAATGACCTGTTCCCAGATGTGACTGACAAGTAAGTGTCCTCTCTATCCTTTACTGGGCATGCTTCTTGGCAAAGCTGCACAAATGAATGCCTATAATATTTGGCTTTCCCATCGCTCCTTTCCAGTTATTTATAACTAGGTTAAATTATACTGTGTCCCGGCCTGCGGGACAACAACGGGGGCCCGCAGGAACCACCTAAGAGAATGAGGCAAACAAGGAACGCGAAAGAATGGGAGCAAGACAAGGTTCTGATCAAGCTCCGATTTTTATTCTCTGAAATGGCTGTATTTATACAGCAGAAACAAAGGGGGGCAGGGCCGCCCATGCAGAGGGGTCTTTGGTACCTGGCAACACAGGATTGGCTAACTGCCAGGGGGCAGTGTGACATTCCAAGGTGCAACATTCCAAGGCTGGGCCATCTAAGGGGGAGGATCAGGAAGGGGAAGAGGCAGGAAGACAGGAGATGCTAAGCTGCAGGTTATCTTATCTTCTGGCCAAGCCCTCAGGGCACCACATAACTTCTGCTAGAAGGAACTTAATTCTATTTCCTTAAGACTGAGTTGCTTGCCTCAACTCTGCTGGCTCCCAACAATACTGACATCAGGAAAGTACTTTCAAAGGTTTTGTTAAGCCTTAGAACTTCACTAGACTGTAGCTCTCAACCCCATCCTTACCCAATAAGCTCTTAACTTGCTAGAGAGAAATACCTGAGAGAGAGGAAACTGGGATCGGTCCGGTCCTTATTGCTTTGGAACCCATTAAGTGTGGCTAGCAAATTTAAAGGAGGGGATGAGATAATAAGGTGAGACTAGGACCCCTTCTTTGGAAATTGGGTGTGTAAGGATAGGTAGAGCCTTTGCTTAGAGTACTGTCAATGAGGTAGAAATTCAAGAATTCTCCAAAGGGGAAGAAACTCCAAGCTTCCTGTTGTTGAGATTCATGCACAGGTAGGCACTGTATTTGGTCCCACTGTCTCTGGAAGCTCCCACTAATAAGGATAAGCACCCCTTGCATTCTCAGTGTCCCTTTTTGTAATCAAATTGGTAATTGCTGGTGAAATAAATGCCCCTTGTTTCCTCTAGACCAAGTTTGCTTAGGAAAGAAACCATAGCTGCCTTATTCACGATCATTTTCCAGTGCAGGGCCTGGCAGTTCATAGACGCCCAACTAATGTTCAATGGATAAATGAAGAACCCAATGAAATAGTACCATGGTGAACCATCCATATCCCAAGGAGTTGGTGGTGAGAGGGGAGGGGATAGACCTCATTAGAGCAGCCTGCTGGCCTGCAAACAGTGAGTGGACTTTTAGGAGTATATTAAATATCCCCTACCCCAAATTCATATGTAGATTTGTGAATGTTTCCCTTTGGCAGGGGGCCAGAGTAAGCCAGCCCAAGAATAATTACATTGTAAAGAGGCTAATGGTTATGCTAATGCTTGTCTGAGACCAGACAATGGTCAGAAGGGGAGTGCTGGTATAAATGATTCTCCCAGGAACCTATAGATCCGGAGATTTTTAGCCTTCCCACATCCTCTCAGGAATGCCCTTTCTTGCCCATTCTCTCCCCTCAATCTTTGCATAGAGTAGATGCTTATTAAGTATTATTGGAAGCGAGGGTGGGCCATAACAAAGGAGACCCTGTGACCTTGGGGAAGGCTCAGGGCACTGCTCACTGTAGTGCACAGCTGAGGGATGTGGAGCTAATGTGGGGCATTTTTTGGGAGGCTGTAATTCTTACAGAAGTACCAGATAGTTTCAGTCCTGGGAGGGAAGCCAGGATTTCAAGATTTGAAAGTTAAGGAAACACAGAGGTGTAGAAAGCATTTGTTAGCTATGGCTAGTATGCTTTCCTAGAAGATCAAAGTGCATTTAGATGATCCCATTTCTTTTTTAATACTCAGCCTGCCTCCCTGCCCCACATACCCTTCAGTCCCCACATTTGATTACTCTACCTTCCACCCTCTCCCAGCCTCTGAGATTACTCACCGGGACTAAAACCTACTCAGGTCTTTGCTGAGCATCCTCAGGCTCTCAGTGTTGGCATGGAAGTATCAGATTCTGTTTTTCTCCTCATCTTTGGAGGTAATCATGCTTACCCTTGTTGTCTGCCCTCAACCACATTTCTTTATATGAAGGTGAAATCCTTAGAGCTGTGATGTGCACAACAGTCTCTGCTATCCTGGTTCTCCAGCAGATCAATACATGCTGCTGTAATAGACCTGCCCTTTTCCTCACTGTTCCCAATAGTTTTGTTTCATAGGGAAATGGATTTTGCCCCAACCTAAGGAAGATTTTTCCAATACCTTCACTTGTCCAAAAGATGTAATGGCCTGCTTAGGGAGGTGTGGGACTTCCCAGCATTGTGCACATGGCTCTGATCTGGCTACTTCCCATCTTCCTTGCTCCACAGTCACTGTGAGGAAGGGGGAAATTTCACTTTCCCTCTGGTTCTTTATGGTTGGCTGAATAATTAAGTCAACAGGAGGCAGATTAATAAGAGAAAAATCAAATTTGATATTATGCACACGGGAAACCCACATGTTTAAGAGAGTCAGAGGTTCATACACCTTGCATACATAAGAGGTTCTGAGATAGAAAGGGAGATTGAGGTATATATAAGACATCCTGAACTAGGAATGAGGTACTGTACATGGGGCTTCAAAAGATCTTTAAATGATAACAGACATTTAGTAAATAGAAGGTTGCCCTCCCCTTAGGTATGTCAAAAGAAGTTATCTCTGATAATCTCTTATTATGAGCAAAGCATTTTATTCAAATTCTTTTAAATAGTTAAAGGCGGGCACACAGACATTTCTCCTGAGCCTGAAGCTAAAATTGCCTTTAGCTCAAAGTAATCTGTATACCACTGAGGCACATTTTGGGGTGGTGCATTTTGGACCCCTACATGTCACTCTGTGTCATCTCCCCTCAATGTTCCATCATACTTCACCTACCTAGTATCCTCTACCTTGAATATGCTCTCTTTCTCTCTTGCCCACTCCATGCATCCTTCAAATCCTACCTCATGTTCTTCCTCTGGAGAACCTTTTTTGACCACCTCAGGTGCCTCTACTCCATGCTCCCCCAGTACCCTGGGCACACCTCTGACTTAGCACATGCCATATTGTGTGTTCTTTTTCTTTTCTGTCTTTTCAAACAGGCCAAGAGCACTCTGGGGTCTTCTCTGTGCAGTGTATCTAGCAGGGAATATGTGGTGGGCACTCAGAACTTATTTGTTGAATGAATTAACAGTAAATGAAATGGGTGGTTAGAGTTAATAATTTTAAGGTCTTTTTCAGTCCCAAATTTCTACAATTCTGAAGCCAATGCATGATAATGCACTAAGCCTATGGCTTTTTGCTTATTTGTACTCTGAGCTGTCCTCCATGATACCAGGTTTATGAGTAAATTCAATGAGGGAGATGATAATGAAAAGGCTAATTAATCATGAAATTAAAAATGTAATCTTACTCCAAAATGCAGAGAAACCATAAAGTCAGGTTAATGCCTGAGACATTTTCGGTTGTCCCAACTGGGAAAATGCTACTGGCATTTAGAGGATAGAGGCGAGGGATGCTGGTAAACAATCCACAATGTCCACGACATTTCCACAACAAAAAACAAAGGAACATCAATACTTACCTAGGTTGAAAAACCCTGTTCTACTGCCTCAGACTATTCTGATTGGCCACAGAAACAAAGATTTGTAAACAGAGTCACAGCAGTTTCATAAGGACATTTGGAGAAAAATATGGGCCCTAAGGGCAGCTGCTTTTTAGATGTTGCTAAGGTAGGACTATGTGGAAGGTGGGAAAATATTAAGAAGCATGGGGTATCCAGTCATTTTAAATTAGGAGAAATTTTTGGTTACTTTTTAGGCACATGAGGTATTATATAGTATCATGATTAAGGAAACTGGCACTGGAATCATTCAGTCTGGGTCTTACCTCTGATACAACTAGTGCATGTTGGGTAGGGATGTAATGGTTTCATTTCTCCAGGTCTCATTTTCCTTGTCTATAACATGGAAATGATAATGTGACAAAATTTCAAGGTTGTGGGGATAAAATGGGTTAGTGCATAGAAAGTATTTAACACACTGCGTTATCTATTCTAAGTTCTTGATGAAAATCATGAGGATAATCATGTCACCAATATTACTGTGATCCATACTTACACATAAGTGTTTTATTTGTACAAATTTCTGTCTTCCACACAACAAATAAGGGAATTACTATTATTGTTCCCGTTTTTACGATCAGAGGCAAATTAAATTGACTTAATTTTCTAAGGTGACAGAGCTATAAAGAGGCAAAGTTAAGATTCAGATCCAGAGAATTTGGCTTCAGAGCCCATGTTCTTTCTTAATAAGTGGGCTATGCTACCTATCTAGTATATTAATTAATACATTTTAGTCTTTATTGGTATTATTTTATTAGGCTGTTTTACAGGTTAGTTTTAAAATAATCATTCATATGAAAAGTTTTATATGTTTTCAATGGTGTTTCCATGTTGGTCAATAGCAACAAAGATCTGGAAAGTAGGAGTAGCTTTAAAAAACTACTTATAATTTATGTTATAAATAGTTTCTAATTTGTTTTAAAATTTACTTTAAAAATTTAAAGGGAGAGGTAGGGAATATAGATGCTAGGTACATATACATGAGCAATAAAGAATTTTCAACAATTGGTATGCTATGAAACCTAAAATAAAATTAAATTGAAATCAATGGAACATTTAAATGCACAGGAAGAGTTAACATCTAATAACTATATTATGTGTAGAGAACTTGTTTATACCTGGAGCAAAGTAATAAGAAATACAGGCTTTATTCCTACCTTCTAAAAGTTTAAGTATTGAAGCAGAAATGGGATATATACCTATACAACATTTACATAAAATTCCAGATAGTTTATGCTCTTTCTTAGCACCAGAACAGTGCCAGGCATATGGGAGATTCTCAAACATTATCAAGTAAATGAATGTATTCATGGATAGTACGGGCTGCAAATGCTCTAAGGATTCAGAGTGATGATATTGTGGGCTGGAATAATAAGAGAAGATCTGAAACTGGATTTTGAGAAGGACTTGAATCTGAATAGGTGAAGATTGGGGTTAAAATGAACTTGGCATACTGAAGGGACAATGAACAGATTGGCTTTAAATGAGGGTAAGATAAAATCAGAAACTTTGGGTATTGTCAAATTGTTGGCACACTCTTTTGTTAGACACAAGTTTAAGGAAAGGGACTGTGTATCTTTCATATTCCTTGCACAAGGTTCTCACACGTAGGATGGCCTCAAATATTTGTTGACTACCTGACAGACACAGACAGACAGGCTTACTGATTCATTAGTGGAAAGCTTCAAAAGCTAGCTCCAATATCGTAGTCTTCAGGAAATGACAAAATTGATGTTTGGAACACTCAGTTGTAATCGGAGTATAGAATGCCAGATGCAATGGGGGAAGATCAAATATGATAGGAGACTGAGAAAGAAATGAGCCAGCTAGGAATGAAAAGGAGCGAAGCTTTTAATAGTACTATGGAGAACAAATAGCTGAGAATTCCGTTTCCCTTCTTTAACTCTGTCTAGGGTCAGTTTCCCTAGAAGCAGAGCCTAAGCAGGGGAGTCTTGTGCAAAAGACTTAGTGCGGGAATGCTCTTAGGTGAAAGCTGGAAGTGAGTGAGGGAAGCAGCATACAGTAGAGGAAGAAGCCTGGCCAAGCCCTGTTTTGAGCTGAGGTCTAGCCCTAGCCTGGAATGGGAAACACACTACAGATTGGGGAACACGCCACCAAGAGTTACCCCTCCTCGAGGCAAGGAGACTGGTTGTTGTGCCCCCAGTCAGTCAGTCATTGGCTGGGGCTGCACCTCGAGAGGAGGAAAGAAGTCATCACTCACAGGCAGTTCCTGGCTAGGTGACTGGTTCCTCTCGGCCAAGGGTAGCTCTGAGGAGAAGGGTGCAGCTGTGAGGTGTCAGTGGCTGGGACTCATCGCAGCAGCGGAATTTAACCCAATGTAAAAAGAATGTGAGGGGCGAGGGGCACCACCACAGTCTACGCTTTGCCATAGTTTCTTCTTCATACAGTGCCCTGCTGAGAACCTTCCAGAATAAAATCTGAAGCCTGTGTCCTGGCCTCCACAATCTGGCCACTTTCTACATACAAATGTACTTGATCCATTTACAAGCTTTATTTTTCTTTTTCAAACACTCCAAGCTCATTCTCACCTCAGAGACTTTGTGCTTGTGTTTCACTCTGCCTGGAATGACCTTCCCCCGGGTTTTCATGACCAGCTTCTCATCATAGAGGCCTTCCCACCCAGATGTCACCTCTTTAGAGAGGCTGTTCGGTCTGTCTCTCCCTCAGGGGCTGCAATCTGCACATGCTTTTCTGTCCTGTTCACAGCTACCACCCTGGTACATGGATGAGAGGGCACCCAACAAGTATCATTGAATTAATAAACAATTGGCTGAAGAGATGCGAATAGTAGGTAAGGATTGAAGATCTCTCTGAGACAGTGGATAGAAATAGGAAATATGAAGTGTGCATACATTTGTGTGGAAAGATGTTAAATTTTGCTTTAGATATATTGAATTTGAGATAACGACAGAAAAATATATGGTAGAGACAGAATAGTATAGTGACTAGGGGCACAGTTTCTAGTATGGAATTCACAGGCCAGCTGCTTGATCCCTGGGAAAATGATTGAACTTCTCTGTACCTCAATTTTTTCACCTATGAATGAGAATAATGATATTATCTACCTCATAAAATTGCTGAGAGGACTATGTGGGTCAACGCCTATAAATTGTACAAATGAGCATTTTGCTAATAGTAAGAATTATTTTAATGGAATTTAAGGAGTTTTACGTATAAAAGAGATAGTCAGGGCCAGGGCTGGTACCAGGGTGAGAGAAGCACCTATGAGACAGAATTTAAGGAAGTGCTCACTCTAAGGTCTGTGTCCTTGCACCACCCTGAGTATGCACTCTTAAATGTTGCATTTTGGGCCCTTCACTTACCTCACTCTAATCCTGCCTCTTTTCTAAATAATCAAAGGAGGAAACCCTTTATTGGTAAGATTCTATGAATCACCTCCTCCCTCTGGCCTTGGCTTCTTGCTGTTGGTAGTCTTGGGGTTGCCTCACTGTCCATTGGTTGCTTCTTGGTATTTTCCATCACTTACACAATCACTTCTCTGCAGTCAGTTCCCTTGGCTCAAATGCTCTGGGTAGATTCTGTTTTCCTGGTTGGACCCTGACTGATATAATGAGTAATATACTCTAATGCTCCGTACTAAGCATAGGATTTCAGGGGTATGGGGAAAGAAGCAAACACAAAGTAATGTCAATGTGTTAGGTTCTTTAACCTATAAAATATTTAAGCTTCATCAGGTGGTGGAATGGTACTCACTAGATACTCTGTAGATGAGAAATCATGGATGCAGGGTGGGATAACTCATCTAGGGTCACTAAGTAACAGAGCTGAGATTCCAACCTAGTGTTAAGGTTTATAACCTTTCCACCATTCAAAGCATTTAGGAGGCATTCAGGTTCTTGGTAAACTATTAAACCACAAAAATTTATTAACTTTTATTCCCCAGTGAGAGATTTTAAAATTTTATTTTCAGAGATACTATTAGTTTTCTGTAAAAAAAAAAATAAATGTTTTCTTGAAGGCTTAAGCATAACTATAGTTTAATTTATTCTGCAAGTTTTGCTCATATTTCTGCCTTTTGGATATGTCTGTATGCCTGAGTGTGTGAGAGAACATAAAAGAGGTTGAGAGAGAAATCAAGAAGGAGGTAGAGAAAGACAAGTGTTTTTTGTTTTGTTTTTTAAATACCTAATGCAGCCCTTCTGGGACTTAGAAGTTTATTTATAATGACTTGCTCATATTTTATATCAATACGAGTAGATTTTATGTAAAATACTGCTTCTGGGTCAAAGAGGCCATGCTTTCTGCAAGGTGAATTACAATAGAGAAGTGTTAATTGGGAGTGTGGGCGAACAAATGCAGCTATATTCAGTTACATGCAAATACATTTTATTTCTCTCATTAGGACATATAAAGATCAGATGAAAGAGGGATCATTGCACTTTTGTATTTATGTGAAAATAAAACATTATCTAAAATAAATTGAATGCACAAATAAAATACTCAGGTGAAACTTATTTATTTATGAAATGTAGCCTCTTGAAAAGAAAGGAATGCTGACAACTATTTAGTATGTGATACTACTGTTCTCAGTACTCTTATATTTTCAAAGCCATACATAGTAATTTATTTAGTTGCACTCCCATTTATATTAGTAGGAGTTCTGAAACATAAATTTCTGTGTGCATCTTTGAAAATGTTTAAGTCAAAGTAATGCAAACTGGTTTTTATTTTTAGTGAAATAGTTTGAATTTCTCACCAAAAATGTCCTAAAAGGCACCTTCATTCTAGTCAATCACAGGGGAGTATTACTTATGAAGTTACTGTTTGGAGGTCATCATCTTTAAAGCAACATGGATAATAAATCATATTAAAGAGAAAAACAGTGTTTGCCCAACCCTAAAGAATACAAAAGTTCAGGACCCGTGCTGTTGAATAGTAAGCAAAGGACCTTGGACCCTTCCAGCCCAGTTTATCTGATCAGTGATAGAGGCATGCTAAGGTGAATTTTAATTAGGACTAAATAGTGGTATTACTCTTTCATACCCTGAACATCTGTTCCCTTCAGAAATGATGATTTATGCAGGCTATCAGAGCAGACAGCTTGCTACAGCTTATGTCACGGTTAGTGGGAAGCTGGTGGTAGCATTTCAAAAAACCAGCTTCTAAATGAAGACTGGCCAGTGTATATGATAAAGGTAATAGGGGGAGGGGAATCGCAATGTGTCCATTTTTAATTTTGAAGCCAAATATTGACTTAAAATTTTTTTCTTCTAGACCATCTGTTGTTAATGAAGAAAGTTACTTGGACAATGAATGGGCTGATGCTTCCTAATAGAGCCAAGAGACAGAAAACCAAGCCTGTTCTTTCTACTAGAATGAAGAAACTTACTGGGAAGACCTCAGTCCGAATTCTGGTCTTTAAGAATGGCATGGGGCAAGATGGGCATGAGGTTATAGTGGGAAAGGAAACAATGAAAAAGGTAATTTTGTATCAAATATTGAAATATAAATTTCAAAGTTTTTATGGCTTTCGAAATGTGTTTTTTCCTTCTAAATATCAATGTCAACTAAAAATTAAATATTAAGAGGGTATTACATAGAATGCAAACATTCAACTGTTTAACAGGGAGTATGCTTATTGTATTAACAAAATAAATTAGTTTGGTAAAGAAACTATATTTCAAGAAATTGTTTGGCTAGCATAGTTGGTAATTTACCTAGTAAAAGTTATGTTTATTTGGTGAAACATTCTAGTTAATTACAATATTTCATAGAATATGTAGATTGAAGCCAGTCTAACCTAGCTTCAAAACTCAAATCTGCGCCTTTACATTTAGTATAGAATTAAGACCTAGAAACACCTCTGGTCCTCAAGAGAATAAATAAAGTACAGAATAACTAAGATTTAGTTAAAGTATCCATTATACATTTTTAAAAGCAAATTTGATGGGACTAAGACAAATCCTGTTACTATCAAGCAAACTTTAAAAAACAAGTTTTAAAATTTTAAAGTATTATTACATAATTGCATGTTTTTCAAAAGATGCTTATACCTTCCAGATCATCTTTTATATTAAAACAAAAAGGAGGAACTAATGGAAATTTGAAAAAAAAAGTTTTTTGCAGATATTCCCAACTAACCTTAAAGCAGCTTAATAATAATCCTATATAATAAAGAGGTAATATGCAAATTGACCCTCATGCCCTTACATCACAAGATGTTCCCCCATGTTGTCTCAAGATGGCTGCCTCACATTGTCACAAGATTGCAGCCCATGTTGTCACAAGATGGCCACCCCCACATTGTCACACGATGGCCAGCCGGGGGTTGCGGGGGGAAGGGCAGTTGGGGGGACCAGGCCTGCAGGGAAGGGCGGTTCAGGGTGATCAGGCCGGCAGGGGAGCAGTGAGATGTCAATCATGAGGCAGGAGCAGTTAGGTGTCAGGCAAAGTGGTTTAGGGGCAATGAGGCAGCCAGCAGGCAAGTGGTTAGGAGCCAGTAGGATTGTGAGAGGGATGTTCAACTGCCAGTTTAGGCTCGATCCCAAGGCATCAGGTCTAAATCATCGATTGGACTTCCCCTGAGGAGTCCCAGATTGGAGAGGGTGCAGGCTGGACTGAGGGACACCCCTCTAGTGCACGAATTTCATGCACTGGGCCTCTAGTAACAATAATAATAATATTAGTAAATATATATTAGAGATTAAAATATAATAAAACTGTCTAGGTTTTAATCTTCATCATTCGTTATTTATGAGACCTTGGACAACTAACCTTCCCTGAGCCACAATTTCTTCATCTAAAAAAATGGTATAATAATAATGATACCTCATAAAATTGATAGGAGGATTCAATATGATATTATTTATGGACTGCAATGCCTGGCACCCAGACAGTTCCCAATAAATATTTGACATTCTTATATTTACAACTTATAAATATACTGTAGTACATCTAATAGAAATTATTTTTCTTACTAATGGGAAATATTTATTATGAAATCAAGATAGATATAAATCATTTTGTTATTTCAATTATTTCTAAAGTAATTATTGCTTGAAACAGATGAGTAGTGTCTTTTTCACTTACCTACTTATTTTTGTGATTGTGTTATAACCACAACTGGGTAAGAACATTTACTGAGAAGCTGGGAAACCAGGTTTTATTTCTTTCTTATCCACAGATTTGGATTATGAGTAAAACAAGGGATATTATGCACCAGAGCAAATTGCAAAGGCAGATTGTAACATCTTCTTGGAGATTTTGAAAAATAGAGAAGATGGACATGTCTCTTGGATTGTTAAATTGCAGTCATTCTTGGAGATAGAAGCTAGTATAGATAACCTCTTGACTTCAGTTCAGTCTCTGTAATTCTATGCCTTCATGGTAAAATTGGGGTAATGGCCACAGATTACATGTTCTTAGATGAAAGGTTGAGTGTAAATAAAAATGTCACTGCTATTTTGCTCTTTGGCTATAGAGAGCAATTTACTTAAAACTGAATGATCAAGAAATTTTTCAGCTTCTTTTCCTTTTTACCATTTGTAGAGTTTAAAATAAAGAGTTGTTTCAATTTATAAAACTCAGGGAATGATTCAATGATAACTATATCCTATATAATAAAAGGCTAATATGCAAATTGTCCCCATGGGCGGGTGTTTGTTTAACCGGGAGTTAGATGTGCACTGACATAGAACATGGTGGGCATTGGTGATGTGGCACTGGAGGCGCTGCAGACCCCAATGGGCCCTGACAAGAGAGGGACCGCAGCAGGATGGTGGAGCAGGTGAGCAGGCGGTGCCAGGCCAATGTGGGTCCGAGCAGGGGCCCCCGATGTCCAGCTAGTTACCCCAAGGATGGCGATCAGCGGTAGTGGCCCAATCCCCACAGGCCACTCCTAGGGACCCCACTCATGCATGAATTCATGCACTAGGCCTCTAGTTTGTAAATCTTTTTCTGATTATCATTTTTAAAAATGAGGTAAAGGAGATAAGGTAACAGAATGTTGGTCTTGGATGTCAATAGAACCTTTTAGAGGGGAAAAATAAGGGTAGCTAATTATTTGTTAAATAAAAATTTAAATTTTTAAAGCTTTGTTGATAATCACAGAATAATGCCCTATTTATAGATTTAATACCAAATCAATAATATGAACAAGTTGGCATACTCAGGAGAATGATGTTATTTTCTCTTTTATGACAACACATTAGGAATATTGGAACTAATAACTTTTTTTAGATCACTAAAATTTTTAAACAGTAATTTAGATTACTTAGAAATTTTATATTATCTATATATTAGAGGCCCAGTGTACAAATTCATGCATGAGTGGGATCCCTTGGGGAGGTCTGCTGGGATTGGCCCCAGCTTGTGCCCCCAGCCTTGCAGCCCCACAGCCCCACCTGGCACCTCATCTTGGCCTGGTGCCCCCCTTTACCTGCTCCACCATTCCGTCTTCAGGGCAATTGCCATCTGTGAGGTGACTGGTAGGGTGATTGGGGGTCCCCACTTGCACCCACCTTGGTCTGTTGCCGCCCACTCACCTGCTGCATCATCCCACTGCAGTCCTGCTCTTGTGAGGGCCTGTTGGGGCCAGCAGTGCCTCCACTGCCACTTTCTGCTAACATCGCACCACTGAGCCCCCCATGTTTCTCACCATGCCCTGGTGATCAAAGCATGTCTAAGTCCCCGTCAATTGAACTCCTGCATATTAGCCTTTAATTATTTATACTAATAAAAGGGTAACATGTTAATTAGATTGGGTCAACTGGCCATCTTCTGGATGTCTGACTTCCTTCTGGACAAAGCCATGGTGGTGGGGCCTGAGGCAGAGGCAGTTAGGGTCTATCAAGCTGGCAGTGGAGGGCAGTTGGGGATGAGATGAGGCCGGCAGGGGATTAGGGGCAATCAGGCTGGCAGGGGAGAGCAGTTGGGGGCAGGCAGGCAGAGGCATTTAGGGATGATCAGACAGGCAGGCAGAGGCAGTAAGGGGTGATCTGGCAGGCAGGCAGGCAGGCGAGCGGTTAGGAGTCAGTGGTTTTATGTTAATGATTACTTATTTATTTTAGCCTTTTGTATTCAACCCGTCTCTATCAAAATAAACCTGTTTCTTTGAAAATTGATTGAATTTTTTTTTTTTTTTTTTTTTTTTTTTTTTTGCGGCCCATTTAAACTTAAATCTTGGTTATTTGGCCCATGTTAGCCTTTGAGTTTGACATGCTTGTTATAGGAATGACTAGTGAAAATGGAAGACAAAGTACTTTCAGTTCAGATTTGGAATATATTATGTGCTTTTAAATGAATTGGGCGAGTTTTATGCTTCGGGAGTCACTCCCCAAATCCTAATGAAACCTGCCCCAGATAACCGGATACTTTCTTTACACCCTCTCTGTTACTTTAATTTTTCTCACTTGTGAGTAAAACTTTCTAACTTTTGCTTGTTTAAGTCTTCCCTGATCTTGGAAAGGTGATTGTCTGACCTTTACAAGGGCTACATGGAGACATTAAAATATTAAGGAAAGAGCTTTAGCAAATTAGAGACTATGAAAAGTGAGGTTCTTGGGACCCAGGCTGATAGAAAACCTTGAATGTGGTTTATTAATTTCATATTTTAGTACCTGAACAACATAAATTACAAGGTGAACTGTGATCAGACTATATTTGTAATTTATTTTAGGACACTTAGAAAGAATTTACACTAAAGAGGGTACCTTAAAACCTAATTTAAAAAGTAATATGCTAACCTTGTCAAACAAATGGAAAATATAGAAAATAGTAAGAATAATAGAAAAACCCTCCCCAGACTTTTTCCATTTATTAAGTAGTATGTAACCACTTTTTAATACTGGCTGTATCTCCCTTCTCTTTTTTACTAGTACTTGTGTGTATTTTTTAAAAAAATAGTTTTAACTCTCTTTTTATTTCATATATTAGAAACATTTTATAAATCATTAAATTTCATTTTATAATATAATTGTTAGTCACCACGAGTATAGAAATGACTCTAAATGTGTATTTAATTTAGCCAGAGTTCACTGTGATAAATTATTTATAGGATTTTTTTTTTTCCTGTTTAGGTTTTAGATACTTGCACAATGAGAATGAAACTAAATTCACCAGCCAGATACCTCTTTGATTTGTATGGCAGAAAAATTAAAGATATTTCAAAAGGTAAATGGCAAAGATTTTGTAAACTAGAAGCTAATGTTATGAAAGGCATTTATATAATTTGTTTTTACTTTATACATTTAAAAGGAAAACATATAATAAAACAGTTTAATTATTACATGAATAATATATCTTTCTTGTACAAAGGGAAATCATGAAAGGGTATTAAGATTTGGGAAATCTTTTATTTTGGCATGTTTTAGTTCACTTGGGGTACTATAATAAAAATACCATAGACTGGGTGGCTTAAACAGCAAATATTTATTTCTCACAGTTAAGGAAAATGGTTCCAAGATCAAGGTCCCAGTAGATTCATTGTCTGTTGAGGGGCCCATTTCCTCATTCTTCTCACTGTGTCTTTGTGTTGGAAGGGGCAAAAGGGTGATTTCTGGGATCTCTTGTATAAGGACACTAATTCCATTCAGGATGGCTTCAACCTCATGACCTAATCACTTCCAAATACCATCTTATTGGAGATTAAGTTTTAATATATGAATTTGGGGTGCAGGACACAAACATTCACTCTGTACAACAGACATATGTAATAGAGGGAATTCTTTCTTATTTTTTTCTTTTTAGGGGTGGGGAGAGTATCATTATTAAAGTTGATTTCTTGTTTTTTTTGGGGGGGGTGGTGTCTTTTTTTTTTCTTCTTGCATTTTTATTCCTTCCCTTCATCATGCTGGCTAACATTTTCTTTGTGATCAACTATATTTTATAATCACTCTTAAAGGTTCATTGATAAAAATAAAAAATAAATAAATAATTTTGTTAAGACATCTAGTTTGAATTATTTCCAACTCACCCAAAATTTTAGATTTGAGTTCATTGCTAGAATTGAAACTAACAGGAACCCTGGTTAAGATGAAAAATTTATATTTAGAAAGTTGATTTTTCCCTCTCCAAATGTGGTATAATAAAATTGCTTATCAAGACAGATAAATCTCTGACTCTGAGGCATGATACTTCATGGATGCCAGAGGCATTCGGATTCATGCCTCATGCTCCCATGTCCCAGAAGTGTGATATTATCACATTTTAATGCATGCCTTGCCCTGTGTTTTTGCATACTTATAAAAGCTTATGCCAGCTGAAATTAGCCTATGCAGCTACTAACATGTGGAAGCATAACAAATTCGCTGGACTTAAAATACTTAAAAAAGCTAATCCTGTTGGAGGAACTTCCAGTCTGTAGCACCCTAGTCACTTAACATTAGATTTTTGCATTTCTTTCTTCTTTGTTGTTAGTATGATTTTGTGCATCAAATGATTGAGTTACCTAAACTTTTATGTTTGATGGTTCTCTGAACTTCAACTTGTAAATGGTCAAGTGTTAGTTGAAAGTTCTCTCTTAATTTAAATAAATAAATGCTAATACTCTGATTTGATGTATAACCTTTTTTATTTTTATTTTTTGCTTGCTCTGTTTTGGATCAGTAAAAGTCATTTAATAATGTGTAATGTTGCCCTAACCAGTTTGGCTCAGTGAATAGAGCATCGGCCTGCAGACTCAAGGGTCCCAGGTTTGATTCCAGTCAAGGGCATGTACCTTGGTTGCTGGCACATCCCCAGTAGGGGGTGTGCAGGAGGCAGCTGATTGATGTTTCTCTCTCATCAATGTTTCTAACTCTCTCTCTCCCTTTCTCTCTGTAAAAAAAAAACCCAATAAAATATATTTCAATAATGTGTAAGATTATAGCAATTTTTATTTATAAGCATAGATTAGAAGCATAATTGTATCAAAGACTAAAAGTAATAGATACACATTAAAAAAATCTTCTATTTGTTGCTTCTTTTTTGGAACTAGATATACTTGCAAGTTTTCCTCATATACTATGAGAAATGAGCACATTTGATATATTAATCTACCTTATTCTATTAAGTCTAGTAAAACCTTTAACACTCCATGGAATTTGAAAATTACTAGTGCTTCTATTTAGATTTCTAAATAGAAGCTTTTAACAAAGAAATTTATTTTGTTACATGTGGAAAAGTTCTTTGTCTGGGGCTTCTTTATAAATCTATTCTTTCTATAGTAGAAGATAACTACCATTGGGTAAAGATGCCATATTACTATATATGATTAACATGCTAGTATAACATTTCTCCCAGGACATAGTAAATGCGTGAAAAATGCATTCTGCAAAATGACTCTCACCAAAATAATAGGGTTATGGGGAAAATGGAATTGAGGAAGACCAAAACCTGTGCATCTTTAAAACCAGAATACTAACTAAAAATAATAATTATTAACTTAGGAGGTAATATAGACAGCCTTGGTTTAAACAGAGTGCTGCTTCAAGAGGATATTAAAGCTGCACAGAAGCAATACTTGAGTGCAAGACAAGGCAGATGGAAATCTACTTCAACGTTTGAGCCAGTGGGGCTTCCCTTAAGGAAGTCACAGAGGAAGCCAAGCTCCCATGGAGGCATGTAGGACCAGGAACGTACCTTTCCAGGAAGGGAACCCCAGAGCAGCATTCAAACTAAGGCCTGTTTTTTCTGCCAGAGTATAAAATTCTACTCCTACTTTCCTGTCCTCCTTTGCCAAAGAAAAGAGCATATTCACCAACTGAATTTTCACTTAGTACTGACATCATTTCCCCATTTACCAGTCATACATGAGCTATCTGGTGTTATTGCAGCACAGTGACCATGGAGAACACATGTAGCTAATGTCAGATTCAGATGGAGTTGTGTAATGACACTCTCCTTATCCCTAACATCACCCCAAGTTTTGTTCTCCTAACTTCTTTGGCTTAAATGTTAGGTATGGTGAACTTTAAGAGGCTGCTGTTCCAATAACCAAACCCTGCTCCTTGTGGATCCTTCTAGAGTATGGTGGGCAATATGGAATTTACCTTAGAATATACTGTTAGAATAGTACAGTAATTAAATTAGCTTTAAGGTCATACTATTTAACACCAAACGTTCATTTCTTATTCCATTTCCCACACCAGTTATGCCAAGCAACAATATCCAAAATAGCTATATATTCTCTGACAAGTTCTTCAGATCCTGCAATGAGATCAAATGACAGGATTAACATGTTTCAATCACAAAATTTCAATAATATGGAGATACCCTGAATTTGAGTGTTAACTCTTTCCCATTATCATTTCTTATGTGGAGAAATTAAATTCCAAGAATTAAAATTCCCAAGAAATTAAAATACAAATTTTAAAAGTCTACACAGAAGTGAATGACAAAGTCAAATAATCTTACCTTTGTAAGTTAAAATCCAATAAAAGTTCAAACTCCGTAGGTTAAAATTCAAAGAAATTAAGTTCCTGTCTACTTTTTATTCTTCCCAGTGTCAGCCAGATGGTTTCTAGATGCCTGGTTTGAGCTGGAATTTCTCCAGTTGCTACCGTCTGGGCTCCTGCTGTGGGTGTCATCCCTGGGGACCTCAGAAGTTGCGTTTGGTCTACACCAGTTTTATCATGTGCCCTCCTTCCAACTGAACCGAAAGATAATCACAACATCAGAACCACACCCAGCACATTCAGAACAGCAATCCTCAGGTTCTAATGTGGCCAATCCTAGCAAAATGATGTTTCCAAAACCCCATGTTTGGCATGATTCTGAACCCTGGCACTACTGACAAAGACCATAGTAGAGACTAAGGGAAGGAAGGCAAAGAAGAGAAAACATTCTTTATGTCAGTCTTTTTAAGAAGCTAGTTGATTTATGCTGTTGAGCAGGGCCTATGACCTGTGACTGGGAAGCAATCTCCCATTAAGGCATTAATTATAATACTATGTATTTATGATGCCTTGAGGGGGAAACTGACCAGGGTCCCCTGTCTCCTCTCTCTAAGAGGCTGCCCGAAGTGTTGGTTAAGTGCTCTGATTTTGGAGCCAGAGTTCATATTCCAGTTATGTCACTTATTGTGTGACCTTGGACAGATTAGTTTCTCTGAGAGTCAGTGTTCTCATCTGAAAATTAGAGATTATAGTACTTATCTTAATAGGTTGTTATAAGGCCTAAATGAATTCTATGTGAAGTCCTTACAAGTGCCGGGTACTTGGTAAGCATTATAACATCGTTATTATTGCTGCTAATATTATTCTTCTTCTTAAAGAGGGCACTGAGGAAGTAGCATCCTTGCGACTTTGGAAATTTATATTGGTGGCAGGCTGAGTCACAAAGTCTTGTTTGAGCTACTGTTTTTTTCCTTTTGAAAGGTGTTCTAAACATCTTCGTGTCCTTTCCCCTCTGAGTTCCATGTTTCCAGACCCCGTGCTGAAATGGCGGTGGGCCCTGTCTTGTGTGGCACAGCTTTACCACATCCTGGGGGACTATTTTCAATCCTGGGTCACAGTGGCTGCTGTAACAGCCTATGGTGAGAGAATTATTAAGCCTAAGAAACATTACTTCACGGACTCAGCTTTCCCTTCATCTCCACATCGGTTTCAATGAGAGAATAGCTTTTGGTGAGTTTCTCAATTGCATTGGCTGTTCATATTGTTGAGTCTCCTTTTCTTAGGAGGCCAGTGAGGACCAATACTACTGCCATTTCTTCCTGAAGACATGGCTTTCCTCAGTTTTTGAATGTTTCTGGTCCCGAGTTAATGATTTTGTCCCTCTTTCCTGCAGTTTGTAGGATTTGCCTCTACTGTACTCTTGTTCCTTTTAGGAAAGTTTCCTTCTCTGACAGGCTCAGGGCTGCATTGTTTGCTGCAGTGGAGTTCTTTTTATTTTTTATTTTTTATTTTTTTTCCCCTTTTACTTTCCCTTTGCTTTCTGATCCACACTTGTGTTTTTCTAACATCTTCCTCTAGATATTTTTCTTGCCTGGTCTCTCATAGTGAGAGATATCAAGTCAATAAGTTCCAAGTTTGTCAATAGCATTCTTTGTTCAAACCAGTCTTACCCATTTTCACCTCCCGAGTTAAATAATCATACCCAGGATGTATTTTCCCACCATCCAACATCTAATTTGATCTGGACTCTGATCTATTATTGTTCTGCCTGGATCCCTGTAATATAATTCATCCCACCATTGCCTTTTTTTAATCTTAGATCCATTCAATTTTAGATTTCACTAAATACTTTTTCTTTTTAGTACTTTATGCAAATCTCCCTACTATCCCTTCTCCGATTTGTTCATATTTTATATGCATTTTGTGTAATCATCCCACCCTCAAAAGAGATTATCTAATTGATACTACTTATCTGTAACAATAATGCCACCTCTTGACAGTATTTGGATTCTGGCTCCTCTGGGGGATTATTATGAATTTGTTCTCCAAGATCTTATTTTTATACCTGTTAGGTTTCACTGGGCCCCTTTATTGTTTCTGATTTTGTAAGAATTAGAACATTTACTCTTTTTGTAAGGACTTTTTAAAGAGCTGTTAGAGTTGGGTGTGTCTACTGGACCCTTATACCTGATCCTCAAGACCTCAATTTCTCTTTTGCATATATGTCAGGTGTGTGTGCCAAGATCCAATACTGTCTTTTTCCTAAGGCAGTCTCTCTTTCACCAGGTAAATAAGCCTGTCTTTTATTTGTTTCCAAGCATACACTGCTGTTTCTTATCATAACATTGAAGAATATTTTATTTTATTCTTTAAACATTTTATAAAATTATAGTTGACTTACAACATTATGTGAGTTTTAGTTGTACAACAGTTATTCAACATTTATATACCTAAGGAAGTGATCACTGCAATACATCCAGTAACCACTGTCACCATATTATTGCAATACTAGAGTCATGATGCACAAAAGATTCATGCAAGAATAGGCCTTCCTTCCCCTGGTTGCCAGCACTAGCTTCCTTCCAGCACCCAGGACCCGGGCCTTCTCTCTGGCTGCTGCCTTCCTCCTTTGCTCCGGCTGGAGCTTCCTTCCACCTTCGCTCCAGCCATACTTCTGCCTTTGCTCTGGCCCTGCTGCCCTCCAGTAGCTCCCTCTACCTGCCCCCCCCCCCCCACCTCATAACAGGCATCCTACTCCATCCTGGCCACTCTGTGCCTGTGACTCAAGCATCCCAGCCACCGCCATCTTTGTCGCATCAATTTGCATATTCCCTCCTGATTGGCTGTGGGCGCTGACATATTTGTTGCAAAGTGATAGTCAATTTGCATATTAGATAGGACTATTGAGTATTTTCCCTACACTGTACATTCTTCCTGTGGATTATGAATTTTATAACGAAGTTTGTAGCTCTTATTCCCCTTCACCTTTTTCATCCATGTCCTCCCTAGCAACCATCAGTTTGTTTTCTGTATCTGTATGTCTGTAAGATTTAAACAAAGTTTTAAATCACTTTATTTTCTTCTTGATTCCTTTAGCAAATCTTATCCCTAAATTTGTAACACTCCCATAAAAATTTTCTCGAACTTAACTGAAGAAGACAGAGTATTCTTTTTATAATAAATCTGCCAACTTTTTGTGGGTAAAGCTGAAGTGTGGGTGTCTGAAATTTAAATGCTGTAGGCAGGCTTCGTGAAGCTAAGGTTAGCTCATCCATAGTTTCTTTTTGGCCCAGAATGCAATTTGAAATAACACAATAAAGACTCTAGGATCTGAGGCAGGGACCCTAGTGCTGCCTATTGGCCTGGCATTGGCAATTTAAAGATAGAACCTCATTGCAGCACATGCAGAACTCAGCTGCCATTATACTATAATATAAAGTCTTGGCCTGCAGATTGGGCTACAAAACAGAAAAGCAGCAAATGTTGCTCCTTCCAATGCCTAAAATGATCTAATCTCAATCTCATACTTACCTTCAGTTCACCGTGTGGTTTAAGGGTAAGCTGTAGCAGCCTTCCCAGTAAGACAAGCATGACCAGCTAGAGGTGCTAGGGGTTCCACTTTTTGGTATACTAAAGCCATCATCCATTCCTCCCTGGCTGGCATTTTCTGAAGGCCAAGGCTGTTGGAAAACAATTACAGCTGTATTTAGTTGCTTATGACCCATAATACTTAAAATTCTACATAGCCCTTGTCTATTATAAAATTTCTAGTCAACCTCGCCATTTTTTGTATATGACCCTTTGGCAAAAAAAGAAAAAAAAATGATAAAACTGTACATTTATCTGCCTAATCTAGTGTAAGGTACCAGATACTACCAAGGTTAAAAAACAAACATTAAACTCACAGGTCCTTGCCTTGTTTTGCTTGTTTGGGTTATTAAGTGACATATTTCTCTGCCACTTCTAAATAGAAACATTCAAAAACAAGGTCTCATAATTTTTATGGGACTTACCCAGGAGGTTTGCAGACCCTGGATGTTTTCCTAGTTTGTTGCAGATACACCCATTAACCTGGGAAGAGGCACACAGATTTAGCAGTACCTTGCTAGAGGACAGTAGGTGTTAGCTACAATCGATTGGGACCTGCTTCCCATTGGAAAAAAGAAGTTATATACCGTATTTTCCGGCATATAAGACGACTTTTGAACCGAAAAAAAGCCTGCTCAGATTGGCCAGAGTCAGAGAGGTGGTCTATTAAAAAAAGAACTGGTGTTGCCTCGGAAGTGGGGGGTAGTCTTATACAGCGAATATAGGCATAAACCTATGTTTTAACTGTAAAATTAGGGGGGTCGTCTTATACGCCGGAAAATACGGTACTGTTATTGGAGATCTCAAGACCCATGTAGGGAATTTTCCCAAGAGTTTCTCTCCATGCTCATTAAATATTCCTTTAATATGTAAATTACCCCATGTTGGGTCCCAGTGATTACTGTTTATTTTTCTAAGAGTTCACAAACCATTCATTTTATAATCTGTTCTAGAACTTTGCAGGGAAGATCAAACTTATGGATAAACACATTTTTTAAAATTAAGTATATTTACCTCCCTTGGGTCCCTTTCCCATATACGTTTATTCCTCAAATATTATGAAATGTAAACATGTATGTCTCTTGCTGAAGAAGGATGCCAAGTGCTTGTGATTATTAATCAACCCTTAAGTCTCTCCAGGACGAATTCTATATACAAAGGCAGCCAGTTAAGAGCACTTTTGTGTAGAAAAGATGCTGTTCAGAGGTCTTCAGACTCTCCTTGAGACTGTACACCCTCTGACCTTGCCTTGGTTTCGTGCTTTCTTAGACATGGAGTTCAGTGTCTTAGTGATTTCCAGGCATAAGATTTGAAGTTCACTTGTTGCTTGGGCAGAACAGAAAATGCTAAGTAATCAGTGATTTATATTTCTATTATTTGATCTGTAGAGAATGTTAAGACTTTTGTTAAGGATTGATTTTGAAAGATTTTTTTTAGTGGTGGTTAGAGAATCCACTATAATTGGATCACTGTCATCTTTTATTAAATATGTGAGTGCTGAATCGTGTGATATGAACATTCAGAGTTTAATCTCATAAATGCTTTAATATCTGTTAGAAATTCCAATTTGAAGTTTTTAAAACATAGATTCTCTTTTATATTCATGAAGTTATGCCTATCACTCCTAGGTTTTGTTGGGTTACACTTGTTTCAGGATTTATGTAATTAAAAAAATCAAATTGTTGCTTTTTGTCTTTTCTCCTTGAGTTTCTTTTATTACTTTCTGGTTTTTATATCTCTTCTTTCTGAGTCTTTGAACTCTAATATCAAAAATTTTACTCTGAATCTAATGACTTCTCTCTGGCTCTAGAAGTTAATTCTAAAAATTATTAAAATAAGCATAATTGGCAGTGAAAACAAATAACCTAAGTATTACTACCTGTTAATAAACATTATTTTTTACAAAGTTCTCCACCTAAAAGAACATGATTCAGCAGAGATTCGTTTTCTTCATCCTAAGAGTTTTTAGAAGAAAGATGGAATCATAGACAACAATATGTAAAATTATAGAAGATTCTTTTGAGAAACTAACATGGAGAAATAAATGTCAAAGGGCACCCTTGATTTTAATTGCTGAAACTATTAAGACTTTTTAAGTTTATTACATTTAAAATATAAATTTTATGATATATATGTATATTTTATATCCTACATAAAATGTTTAAATTCATGTAATCTATTTCCTTAACATTTGCATTCAAGGAGACAACAACAGTTTTGTAAACCATATTATCCATCTCCTAAGTCTCTGGGGGAGGAGAAGGGAAGAAAGAAAAGAGAAAGAAGGGGATCTAGGTATATATATTTTATTTTTTAGATTGGTATTAATTGGGACTTTACAACATAATAGTAAAAATTTGAGACATTTTACAATTAGATTGCTTTGGACTGTTACTCACTTGTACATATGTAAGTGCTCTGTATATTTGATTTTGTTCCTGTTTTACTATATTTTCTATTACATTATTTCCTACTGGGTCAAAAGTTAATTGGTGACTCAGTTAACACACTTTGGGTTAAGATTTTCTGAATAGTAATTAAAATTATAATGCAAAAAATGTGTCATTTATTATAGCAAGCAATTATAAAAGGACATTTCTAAAGGCCTTTACTCCTAATTTTTGTTGGTTTTATTTATTAAGTTTTATGCACTGTACTTTCCAAGATTAACTCTAAGATACTTCACATTTCTTTAAATTTTCCAAAAGTCGGTAATATGTATTCAATTATTATGTATTGGTATAGACTATAGACACACAAAAACAGATTAGGTGCAGTTAATTCTGAACATTCCTTAAGCAACCTTAAGGTTGTACATATACTTTTTTTTTTTTACATTATTACTACATCTTAAATATTTTAAATGTCCAAGAAATTAAGTTCACAAAATACTTGTATTTTTAAAGGCACACACACACTATTATTTTCATTGAGGGGAAAGGCAAGACTTAGACAATAGAATCCTAGCTCACTTCTACTTGTATAAATCAAGTTATTTAAATAAATGAATTGTGTATGCTGACCTGTTCCACCAATGTGCTACTGGGGGTGTATGAAAAAAAGATGTGCATGGTGGTGGAAGTAGAAAGAGGCATAAAGCGTATTGGAAAACTACCAAATGTCCCCTGCAAATGGGCCCTATTCAGAATCAGTAAGCGTATGATGAGTGAAGTGGTTTTGAATATCGCCTTTAGATTCCATGCTGTTACAAGGCCAGCCCTGAACATGGCAACTCTTATTTCCACACACAGTACCTCTTCACTCTCAATTTAACCCCAAAATCTGATGAACCCATTACTCCATACTTGATTTCATGGAACAAGGAGTAGATATAGTTACAAATGATCAATCACAAGCCGTGAACCAAAGCAGCAAGGCATTAACAATTCACACCATTTCGGTCCACTTGCTCAAGCAGAAGATGTGCCAGCATATTTAATGCACAGCTACTTCGTTCAGTCTAAGAAAAGACATGACTCAGGCTGCATTTTCAAAATAGAGGAGACTTCCTAAGACTTCATACTGCCTCAGCCCCAGTGCAACATTCACCCACACATCAGCAATTAAAATAACCAGGTGTTCTGTAAAGGTCGCAATGTCTAAATTAAATTTTACTCAGATAAGAACAATATGACCTACAAAATCCCTCTCCCCAGTGCATCCCTGTTCTGTTTGATCCTATCCTACAAATCAATGTCTCTTATGTCAATATTATAACACTGTAGACCCCACAGGCAATATGCCGTCAGTTTGATAGGATCACTGAAAAACTAAAGCAGCTGTGAAAGATTGCTCTAAGTATAGCAATCGTGTGCTTGTCATTTTGTTCAGTGGAGGAAAAATCCAAATTTGGGTAGGCATTGGTATTTAAGAAAACCACTGCTAAGTCTTTTCTCATAAGTACCTCAGGGACAATAAGATTTGACATATAGCATATAAACAAAAGTACACAGCAGCTGTTAGTTTAGTTGTGTTTGAATGAAAACATACTGATATAAATCAAGCAACAATAGGAGACAGTATGCTCTCCATCCTTCAGTCTTCCCAGCAGACCATGCTTGTGAGTGGCATCTATTGGTTGCTTTCAGACCCAGAGTTTTCCAACTATGACCTTAAGCTGGATAAGGAGCATTGAAACACACACATAGCTTGACACCTGCTCAGATTCCCTCTAGACATAGTTTCAGGATGGGAAGCACTCAAGTCTTAGTATCTTTTAAAAACTCACTTTGTTTCATTCAAAAAAGACTTTTTAGATAAACTTCATTTAAAAATAAATTCCAATGGAATTGGTGGGAAATTTCCAAATGACATCCTATTAACAATAGCTTTGTATTTTTGAGACAGATCTCAAACTTGCTGCCAAAGAGCATATATAATAGAAATTTCTTTGTAGATAATTATTCTCTGGGCAGTGCTCTTTTATTTCTCCCCCATAGTCTCATGTATCTGACTGAAATGTGAAAATTATAATATTATGTAAATTATGATTATGGATATTTAATTGGCATGAATTTTAATATATAACTGAAAGCAGGTTATTAATGACTGACAATTTCCAATGCTTTTTGAAACTATATTAATAAAAATAATCATTTTAGCTTTCCATGGTAGATTCAAATATATTAGATATAGTGTCTCTCTTCAAGTGAGATGTTGAAAAGAGTTATTTGTTCGCTAGGTGTAGAAACTGGTAGATCATTCAAGTCTGTATCTATTTGGTAAATTCCATTAGCTTTGTGGTTCTCGTTAGAGGGATTTTTGGCTCCTTGTCAAAAATCCTTGTTCTCTTCCCATTATAAGTCCAAATAAATTCAACCATCTTATCAGTGATGAAATGGTTTTAATATAAAGTCCTCTTGAAGGTTGAACAGTTTATTTTCTTATGAATAGCATTTGAACTCATTGTGTTTGGAGTTCTTAAAGGAAGTTACCTTTATTATTTAAAATAGCTATTTTAACCTTAATGTAATATTAATTCTATGTTATTTAAGTTTCATTGTGTGTCTTTTCCCATGGTAGCATGATTTATGACAGGGTAGGGTAAAAGACATAAAGATTTCCCAAGGAGCCGGCACCGGTTTGGCTCAGTGGATAGAGCATCAGCCTGTGGACTGAAAGTTCCCAGGTTCTATTCCGGTCAAGGGCATGTACCTTTGTTGCGGGCACATCCCCAGTAGTGGGTGTGCAAGAGGCAGCTGGTCGATGATTCTCTCTCATGGATGTTTTTAACTCTCTATCCCTCTCTCTTCCTCTCTGTGAAAAATCAATAAAATATATTTAAAAAAAAAAAAAAAGAAAAAGATTTCCCAAGGACTTTTAAAATAACCACCTCTGGCCTTCTCCTGTCTAGTTAGTGCTTTATTACCAAATCAAATTGTTTTCTTCTTATATTTATTTTCCTCCTAATCTTCACAATAATTTTAAATGGAAAATTAAAATAAAGCCATCATAGATACATACCTTAAATTTGCTTCAAAATTCTGATATATTTACATTTATTTATCAAATTTGATCATATTTTATCCTCCTAAAAGTTATCTAAAAGACTTTCCATTGTATATTTCTAAAGTATAATTCTAAAGTATATTTCTACAGTATATTTATCCATCCAGTAATCATTTATTGAGCATTGCTTTTACAAAACTGAAAATTATGAACACCTAAAACCACAAAGGGTTCATGATTTACTGGAGGATGGAATTAGAAGGGGATAAGTAAAGATTAATACAAATCAATAAGGGAAAAATAAAAGTGTAAACAAAGCTCTGGGAATCAGATGGGGTAGCAATTAATTGTGCCTAAAGTTCTTGGGACTTTTAATATATGAATTATATATATATGAAATCAATATATATATATATATATATATATATATATATACATACATATACATATATATATATATATATATATATATATATTTCAGAGAAAAAGGGAGAGAGGGAGAGAGATAGAAACATCAATGATGAGAGGGAATCATTGATCAGCTACATCCTGCACACCCCCTACTGGAGATTGAGCCTGCAACCTGGGCATGTGTCCTTGACAGAAATCGAACCTGTGACCCTTCCATCTGCAGGCCTATGCTCTATCCACTGAGACAAACTAGCTAGGGCTCTTGGGATGTTTTGCCATGGACAAAACATTTTATATGAGCCTTGAAGGATGAGAATATATTAACAGGTAGGAAAAAAAAAAGAGGAGGAAATGCAAAGGAAATAGAATATCATGAGTGAGAAAAGTATAGATTGATGGTTATGAAATTGACATAACTACTGCTTTTAATCAAATGATCTATTTAACTAATATGCTCAATGAAGTTACTCTTTTTGGTCACATGATTTTATTTACCCAGCATTGTCAATTTCAACTCCAAACCATTTGGAACTATCAGGTTAATTTCAAAGTGCCCTATAGTGGTAACATTGCATAAATGTATAAACACAATGTATAAAAAGTGATCATCCATATAACTTTTCACCTTTCCAGTGGTAGAAATTATCTCAATGAAATGATCACATTTGACTGATCTATACATGTTAATAAATTTAAGGAGTGATTCATTTCTAACCACTTATCTAATAAAAATGTTAAGGATTTGCTTAATGCAAATATTGAAATTATAGAGAAGCAAAATTCTTGTCACAATCATGTAAATGGGAGAAAATAGGGAGAACACCCATGAAAAAAACTTCAACCATTAGGGAAATGCTATAGGTAGCTATGCACACCAATCTTGATGGAACATAGGATAATAGGAGCCAGCTAACCTTCTTGAATGAAGCATTATTTCTGAGTAGCAGTTTGAAGGAGACCCTCATGGCTTGACAGGATACACAAAATAATATCCTGGTGTTCACTTTCTGGGAAAGACATTTTTTCCCCCCATTATGTATATATTGTAGGTTTTGCTAGCCCATAGAAACATCTAGGTTTATGCTCTTTCCAAGGTTGTAAAGTATTTATGACAGAGGCCCAGTGCATGAAAATTCATGCAATGGAGGGAGGGAGGTCCCCCGCCCGGCCTGCCCCCTCTCACAGTCCAAGAGCTCTGAGGGGTGGGAGGCGACCAGCAATTAGGGGAAGGTGATGCCCCATTACACCTCTGCTGTTGCCACTGCTGGAAGCACAAGCCTCGGCTGGCCCTGGTTACCTGAGCCACGGGTGGCCCTGGGCTGCTGGGCAGCCGACATTGGAGACTTGTTTGTGCCTTGGTCTAGTTCTGGGTAGCTGGGGGACTAAGGGAACTGGGGGACTCTGAAAACAGGTGTGCAGAGCGGCTGGACCCACCTGTGGGTGGACCCAGCCTTGCTGCATGCTTGTCGCCCTGGCAGGGCTCAGGGGACTGGGTGCCACCATCTTGTGTCTGTGGGCACCACCATATTTGAGGGTGTGGCAACAATTAGCATATTCCCTTCTTATTGACTGTGATGCCTCCATCTTTGTGAGGGTGTGATGGTCAATTAGCATATTCCCTCTTTATTAGATAGGATAATGTTGCAGAATACTGGGAAAAAATTAAGCAATGCTTTGAGAGTTTGGAGTCACACTTTAATATACACCAGTTGGCTTAGAAAAAAATAAATTCAAATTCTAAGCAGAGCAACAAGCAGAATTTTTCTTTTCATTAAAACACCAGTCCTATGTTTGCTTAGTGGTTATCTCACTGGAAGCTTGTGTCCTTGAAAACAACACAGTTCTATCCAATTAAAAAATATATCTGGCATGGCATGAGAGTATGGGTGTATCTAGTCTCTAGCCTACAAGGTCAGACAGCTAAATTTATCTTCCTTATTATTTAAGCAGGCTAGAAAACAAAGTTATTTTTACAGAATAAGGGACTATTTAAATAGCAGAGAATTTCAAACAGTAGTTTTACAAAATAGGGGTTAGCCTTCTCAATTATTTTTTCTAAACCCTTGCTCTTATTTCTTGCAAATCCTTATGCAATCGTCTTCTGTCTTCTTTAACAGAATTAAATTTTTTGCTTTAGAAACAGAGTAAATGAGAATTCCACGTTAAAGAAATAAAACCATTGGTTAAGAACACTCATGAGTCTTCTTTGGTATAGAATTATATAAATATCAATTAAAATGCTTAAAAATAATTCTTACCTTAAAAACTATAGTTGGGGTTGAAAAGTAAAGTTTTTAATCAAATTTTCTATTATGTTTTATAACTATCCTGTTAGGCAAATTTTTTATTATGTTTTATAACTATCCTGTTAGGACAATGCTTTTTTTTTTTTTATGGAGAGTTCTTTAAATGGTTAATACATTTTATTTTTTTTATTTTTTCAGTATATTAACATTTATACTTCCTTTCTAAGTACTTAGGCATATCATTTTCTTATGTTTTCTGTACCTTCCTAGTTAGTGGAAACATTGTTTGTTCTTGGAGTGTGCTTTGTCTTCCTTTTCAAGAAGATCATCAAAGTTACTAGTTTGCAGCTTCCAAAAAGAAAGAGCCTCCTAATCCCTAGTTCAGAGGCTAACCTTTATTAGCACTCTCGTGGTTATAATGAGGACCCTGCTTCCAGCCGGGAGATTCTGGAATACTGAACAGATTATTCAACAAGTTCAGAGCAGATTCTGAAGTCCCTTATAAAACCTGCTTGTGAATACTGCTTTCTTTGCTTTACTGTTTCTGGTTTCCATAGTATTCCTAATTATATAAATCATGTGGAGCATGGGAGCTATTTCCCATCCGATATCAATTCTTACACAGCGTTCATTTGGATATAATTTGTGTGGTGTGTTTTTTTCTAAGCTGTATTCTTTTTCTTAAATTCTTATGATGGTTTCGAATTCTGAAAAAAGCAGTTTTGTGTTAGAAAACCTATGAATTTTTTATTTGGAATCTGACTTAAAGAATTTATAAGTTATTTTGTGACAAGCATAGATGAATAAGGCTAACAGGATAGAGAATCTGATAAATTTTCTCAGGTTTCAATTCAATATTAAATCTAAGATGTAAATTATTCAAGCTTGTACCTATTTCTTGTTTAACTTAATTAACAGCTACTCAGGTATGCCTTTCCATGCTCAAAACTGTGCTATGATCAATGACTGTACCAATTAAAAGTATATAAATTAAAATCTAATAATATGCAGTAATATATGAATGTGTAGCAGTTCTGAGCACTGATATTTCTGAGGCTAGGTTTCTTTAGGAAAAATTGGAATTAAGAAGGATTTATATTATACATTTTTGAAAGATTAAAGAGTTATGATCCTGAAAATAAGTTTCTCTTTTACTTTTTATTTCTAAATAATATGTGTGATCTTATATATTTTTAAAAGTTTAAGGTATTTGTTTTGATAAAATTTATAGAGAAATTCAGTTGCCCTAAGAGTATAAAGTGGTTTCAATATGTGATTTTAGGAATTTATTGTTAGGCTAGGTAAGTGAATTTCATGCTCATATCTGAAGATGTCTCAATAGTCATTGGCTCATAATTTCCTTTTAATTTATTTATAGTAGTTTTAGAAAAATCTTTTTCCAATGTTCTGTTTAGTGTTGAATATATCAGAAAGAATTTAAATCGTACCTTGGCAGAGAGTTGCAGAACTTAGTGTCATCAAATGCAGAATTTTTCTAAGAACAAAATTCAGCAGAATCCCAGTAGCAAAGGCCATTTGCATAACTCAGTTGCTCAGCAGCTCAGCTGAACCTAATTGTAATTCAATTTCCAGATTGCTAGCTCAGCCTCTCTGCATAAAATATGCAACATATAACATAACCAATGGCATGAACCTGTCTCCTTTGCTGATGGTCCATTCAAATTCTTTTGAGTGAAAACATGTATCAGAATAAGGAAGCCAAGCCATATAGTTATTTTATATGTTTATGTTGCATAAACATCTATACACCAGTAAAGTTCAAGTAAAAGAAAAAAACATATGTGTATTTCTCTGGGTTCCCAAATGTGCCTAAAATATATTTTTTATTTCTTTATTTCTGCTTTTCTAGAGGGAAATTAAATCCTGAAAAATGTTAGCTAGCTGCCATGTTATTTGACTATTTCACACTAGAAAGACTTCATAAGCTAATCGTGTGAAAAAGTGTATAAACATGTCTGTTATGTCCTTATGGATGTTGCAATACAGACCCACAAGTAAATATCTTCTGTTTACAAAGCACATACTGGAATAGCTTCCCCAAATCTTTCACCAGCTTCTATACCCCAAACTTAGAAAGAAAAAGCTATGATAAACTGCTGGCTTAATATTCTCCCTTTAACTTTTAAACAGCCTTGCCTCCTTGTATTATGGCTTATTTAAGCAATAGCAATGAGGAGCTGAATAGTGTGGCTTATAAAGGTATGGATTAGGTTTTATGAATAATTTCCAGATGTGATGTTTTAGGGATATAGATCCCTCTATGGGAAGCTGTACACAGAAACAACATGGATCTTACCATTTTATCAGGACAATGCAAGTAGATTTCAGCAAGGTTGGTTCCAACTCATCTGTGATAAATGAGAAGATAAGGCAATCAGTGCACACCATGACACTCGGTGCAGCTAGTTAGGCACACTTCAGAACTATTCAGGTGTGCTCACACGCTTGAGTCTTGCATGGGGGTGTCTCAATATAAGTACATCCTTCATGTTGGCCACTAGTTAGGCAGGAATTGCCTCTCTAAGACTTAACCTAGGTCAGGTATAAATAACAGATGTTAAGAGTTAGTTCTGCTCTTGGGGCTATGTGTTCCAGGCAGTGTATTTCTGTCTGGTCAAAAGAATTTATTTTCCCTTATTTTCTTGCATAGTTCCTCTGCTTGAAAAATGCTTGCAAAATTCCATCACACCTTTGCGGGGACCAGTTTGGGTCTCTAAGGGAGAAGGTTTCAGCCCCTCAGGAGCTAAGATATACATCCAAGGAGTCCTTTTGGCCTTGTACCAACGCTTAAAGTCTGCAAAAAAATACTGTAAACAGGTGAGTCATCCCTCTTTAAAAACTGCTTAATTCTGTGTTTTAAAATGTCCTTGATTGTGTAGAAGCAATGATTGGCATTGTATCATAAAAGAACTGTGACATGTATTTTGTGAGCTCAGAGCCCGTTAGGGAGCCAAAATGCTTCTTCTGTAATCTCGAAGCCAGCAATAATGGGGCTAATTGTATCTGTCTTTTGGTATGGGATGTCATATGCCTCATCTTTTCTTGCTACATACTGTGCAAAGCAAAGGCAACTTCTGATGTGAAAATTCTATAGCCAGTTACTTTAAATAAGAAAATGAATAGCTCCTAAATCATTTGAAGGTTTAAATGTTCAGCCTTTTTTTTTTTTTTTTTTTTTTTTTTTTTTTTCTTTCCTCTTCTGGTATGCAATTAGAATTGCTGTTATAGAAGTTGGGCTAAAATATTACTAATTATATTCTGGGAAATAAAATTGTAAATTAATGTCTTGTCAAGAGTAACTTAACTCCTTTATGCTTATTTAATTTGTATGTTTCTGAAGCTAAAAGTATAGAAATAGAATTAATGTATTTGAATTAGTTTAAGGTAAATTTTCTCTAATTTCTAAATACCCATTCCATAATTGTGAGTGTGGGTGAAGACTTTGATATTTTTATAACTATTTACAGAGACTCCGATTGATTTCAAAGTAGAATTGAAGTCGCAAAGCAGAATGATTGATGACAATTAAAAAATAAAAGTGGAGTTGCCATATTTTTAGAATCCTTTTTGCATTTAATCTTAAGTTAAGCATACATTTTACCACGTTAAATAAGAGCCAGATTTTACATTTCTAACTGGGAGGTTTCAGTTTAGAACTGGGCTCATTTTCTCAGCTCACAGGCTGCTGAAAAATGAGTATTTTGAAAGCATCATGCTATTATTCTCTGTGTACAGGGGGAGGAGTGGTGGGAATAAGATCCAGTCGCAGTGTTCACACAGCACCTCCTGCTGTCTGGTGGGGGAAAGAACAACTTGTATTGATTGGAGGAAATTCTTGAACTAAGGTATCCAGAACTAGCAAGAAACAGCTTCCCGTGAGAAACTTTTATTCTCAAAATTCACCTGGTTTGCCTGGTTAATAAATTTCAACGACTCCATAAATGAGATGAATAATTATAATGGATAAGACTATTTATTATAATAAATATGAAAAAGTAAAAATCTGATCTTAATTTTAATACTTCGTTAAGGTGATATATATTATAAAAACTAGTGTAAAATATATTTGATTGTATTTAGATTAAATTACTTTAACTAAGGTTTAATTAACTTTAATTATACAATATTTAAAAATGGATTTGACCAATTTAATTACAGTCACTTATTTGGTATTAAGTGGTTTGATTTCATTAATCAGTTTAAAATTATTTAATGTTAAAGAAAGCAGGAGACCATCCTCCAATGCAAGAAAAGCACTGTTTACATCAAACTTAAAAAGAACTTAAACATTTTCTAAATTTAATTAAAATGAGAGTGTCAGATATTAAAAAAAAAAACCCAACAGCTCAGAAAGTACATATGGGTGCTTTTTCTTCCACTGTCCTCAATATTTAAAATTAAATAGAGATAAACATTTTATGAGATTGAGAAGATTTCTGTGTATTGTAAGAAAATGCTTTAAAACTTGCTGTTTTGAATGTAAAGGTTTCATTACTACTAAAAATTGATGAAAATATATTTATCAAAATAAATATTAAATGTAAATATGGACAAAATTAACATTTTAGCACCTCTGAAATTGTTTATATTATCAACATTATGCCAATTTTAGAAATATTTAAAACCTTAGGTTCTTTTCCATTCATAAATAAACTTTCTTTCGCTAAGTTGCTATAACAAAGCTTTGCACTCAATAGTTTTATTATGATATTTGTTTAAATTGTATTTTTAAATATAAAACTGGGGGGGAAGAAATAGATATCTGCATAGTATGCATTATATGCACATTTCTATTTTTTTTTTTTTTAGATATTCTCAATTGTATGTATTCTTGAATCTCTTTTCTTTTGTATTGTTATGTTATGACTTACTTTAAAATTTTGCAGTTTAGAAAGGTTACTGTAGTAGGACCATTATCAGATCATCAGTGGTGAAGTGTTAAGCCAGACCACAGTTTTGTCAGTGGACTTAGCAAATATTCCTCTCAGCATTAATGAACTTTATTTGAACTGCATTTACTTCATTTGACCTTAGGGACAGCCTTTTCTATTTAGCTTTATAGAAGATTGTGTTAAGGAATCCCTAGATAGAGAAAATGGAGATGGATGATGGTTCCGATTTCCCTTAATGAATCTAAGCTTATAAATTTTAAGGTTATATGAACACTTAATATAATTCCCATTTATTCCACTTCTGAGATCATATATGAAAACAACAATCTTGTTTTGCTAGGATTCTCTTAAAAGATAGTAGACTTTAAATTGCTGTTTTAGAATCAGGAAATTTCTGCTAAATAAACTCTTATGCTATAGCTTTAAAAGAAAAGCCAGAAGTACTGTATTTATGTTTATAAACTTAGCCATGTTTTAATATTTACCTTTAACTTGGCTATTATAGCATGCAACCGAATTAAGCTCATTTGTGTGGTCTTAAATATATACGGATTCGTGTATATAAAATGCAATAAATTTAGGACAGCATAAAGTCAATTACACATTTTCACATTTATTTTCTTAAAAGTGGAAACATCTTAGAAATTGCTCACAGCTAAGCAGAATCTATGTAATTGGTAATTTTTGAAGTAGCACAAACGAGTTGATATAAAATGCAGTTAACACTTTCGGAGACAGGGCCCGCTCCATCTCATTAGCATTCTTGTTATGTAGTGGTGCTGTTGGTGGGGGTGTTGAAGTAGGAATGCCATTGTGTCGAGTTCCAGTGTTTGGGGACAAACACTGCTGTGGAAGGAACGTGTGAAAAGGCCACAGTCCTGTCAGTGAATGAGGAAGGCTGTGCTTTCTGTGTGCTTCAAGCAGGGAAGCTGTCATTCATAGGCCTAACACAGCTAAACAGAGGCCAAAACACAAGCCTGCACTACCTTTTAAAATGATATTAGTGATTTTTAAACATGATCTTCTTTATTTATGATCCTACATAGAGCTTTTAGTCGCTGTCAGTAAACAAAATATGTGTCAGTCTGTTCAGAAACACTGTAGGGATGCATAACAGTCCATGGAACTGTGCCAGGAGGCTATATAAATAATGATTCGGAGTGGCTGATCTTTAGTACGAATGTGATTTGGGGGAAACATTCATTTCAGGGAATGTCTACCCTATTTTGATACTGCTTTTATTTTTATTTTTATTTTTGCTCCTGCAACCAACAAAATTCTTAAAGACTTTTGTGTAATGAATGCATAGTACTCTTCTTTTAAAATACCAGTTTTTACAAGAGCTCATAAACATACAATTCTAATTATTTAAAGCGTTTATCGAATAGCTTAACAGTTGTTATAGATTGCATAGTAATTTCTGAAATTCACAAAAACAAAGAATAGCTAATTATAATATCATAACAACCACAATCTTAATTATGAAAACACCACACACATGCGTGCACACACACATGAAAACCATGGTCTCTTTGGTAGCTAAGACATGAAAAAAACTTGAAGAGATTTTTAATCCTACTCCTTATTTCCAGCTCTTTGGAAAGAAATAACCAACTTTGAAATTAAATTTTAGCTTGTTTGATTACATAAACAGTAAGACACCGTCAAATATTTTTTACAATCTTAGGGCATTTTCTAATTTTTAGTGTTATATAGAAAAAAGCCTGACAACTTCTATTTATATCCAAAGCTTTAGTTTTATTTTTATAATTTTAATTCAGAAGTGTAAACCTGGGTTATTTGTAATAGATCATTACTTAATGAAGTTTGTTAAGTAGTATAATTTTTTGCCTAACTGATTTAAGTCTTTGTGTATATGGTACTTTTAAAAATTAATTTAAGTAGTTTTTTTAATGCCATTATGCACTATTTCTAAATTCTCCATATTCGGTGCTTTGAGTTTAAAAATCTCAGACTGTAAATGAATTTCAAAATTAGGTTTCACTTTTAAAACTGTAACTGTACTATAATTTTATAATTAGCTGAAGAAATGACCATCCAACTTCAGCATATATTGATTTTGTAGTTTAAAACTGAAATTTACTTTATTATTACATGAAACTAACCTCTGCCAAAAACCTTATATTTTGTTTTAAAATTTTAAATTAGTGTTAGTTCACTTTTTAACTACACTTTTAGTAAATTTGATACTTAGATATCAAAACAATAACAAAATATAATTCTATTCACAATAGAATTACTATTCAGAATATGCTTGAATTGCATTTAGTGCTAACAGAATTTGTTTATGGCAAAATATCTTTTTTAAGGAATCTTAGTATTTTAACTTTCTATAAAAAACTATTGAAAGTTTGTCTTTTCAGATAATCTTTTCAGTTTGTCTTGTGTCTTGATCAATCAAAATCATTTATTGGTCTTTACATTAATAGAAAGAATAACTTTCTATTTTATATTTTAGATATACTTTTTTTTCTAAGAACAAAAACTTTTTTCCAGGTTTATTGAGATATATAGTGATGAACTATAATGATGTGTGAGTTCAAAGTGTACAATGTAATGATTTGATACACATATACTGTAAAATTATTACCACAGTAGGATTAGTTAACAACTCTACCACATCTCAAAATTACTATTTTTTGTGATGAGAACATTTGAATCACTCTCTTAGCAACCTACAAGTACGTAATATAGTACTTTGCTCTGCACGCGATCCCCATCTGTATGTACATTAAAATTTGTGCTTTTTTCTTGATTTACCCTTCCTGTCTCAATACCCCAAAAGTTTCAATTTTGGACTTCTTGATGTTCTTTGAAACCTTGGGACAAAATCGATAATATATAAATATAACTTACTATTAAAAAGTTTAAAGTTGTATTGCAAATGTTTCAAAATGAAAACTGCTTCTGCAGGTTCTGAGGAGTAATTTTTTAGAATATTAGGTTGTTTTGTAGATCTGTGTGGCGCATTTCCCCCTGAAACCAAGCTGCATTGTAGTTACTTGAAGTATTTTAAGAACCTTAAACTTGTGTCTTTTTCTAAGTGTCATGCTTTGAGCAGGCCTAACATCAGTTAAATGAAGTGAAAATTGCATTCTTGTCTTGATAGAGATGAAAATGGATTTCTGGTCATGAAATAGATGTAGTTGTCACTTTTTAAAAAAGGTGTCAGCAGTTTGCTTCAGCGAGTAAGGTGCCAATTCAGTATGGCAGTAAACTTGTGATCTGAGCAATCAATAAAATGCTTCAATAACTTCTGCTTCATTACACTTATAATAAGAGGCTATAGATCTATGGCACATAAAATGTTGATAAAGAGGCTATGTGGGGACCGACTGTGACAATTTTCTTGAAAGTACAGTAAGTGCAATATTGCCATCTAGAGTTTGTGCATAGGTAATTATTGCAAAGGGGGGGGAACTGAGATAAAATAAGAAATGATAATGAAATACTGCTTATTTTTCATTATTTATCTATAACACATTTATCTTTATGGAGTATTTCATTTGACTTGTACTAAAATTTTTAAATTTGTACTTTTCTCTATTTTTTTTTAGGATTATACTACCAAATATCTTCTATGTATCTCTGGCTCAAAATTGAACTTCTTGTCATGAAAACCATTTGTTACATAAGTCACTTAGTAAAAAGATTGGACTTAAAAGTTTTCCTTTTTTACATCATAAATAAGTTATGTAAAATAGGGAGCTTATTTACATTTCAGTTGAATATCTTTTAATTCAAAACATTATATTTGTTAATATTAAACAATCCCTGAAAAAATAAGAGCCAACTTCTAAAATGGTATTTTAAAATAATTACATAGGAAGATATACTTTCATAATGTGATTATAAATATATTTTAGTGAGTAAATTTCATTTGGGGATTATCTAAGAATATGTTTTCATCCTTAAATAAAGGAAAATTATTAAATTTTACAACATTTTAATGGAAATTTATTAAATTTTACAATATTTTGAATGAACAAGTATTGAAAATATTTTATTTCTTTTAAAATTTTAATTTATTAATTTATTTTAGAGCGATTGGAAGGGATAAGGGAAGGAGGGAGGAAGAGAGGGACAATAAGAAGGAGAAAGAGTGAGTGAAAGAGATAGAAAGAGAGAGAGAGAGAGAGAGAGAGAGAGAGAGAGAGAGAGAGAGAACATATATTTGTTGTTCTACTTATTTATGCATTCATTGGTTGCTTCTTATATTTGCCCTGACCAGGGATCAAACCCGCAACTTTGGTGTATGGGAACAAGCTCTAAACAACTGAGTTACCTGGACAGGGCAAAAATTACATTTTTAAACTAAGCATTATTGATCTCTTTCTTCATCTGAACTTGTGCTTGTAAATGCCAATTATATAATAGAAAAAAAAATGGTTTTAAATCTACATTTAAGTGTTTTATGAAACAATATAAAGTAAACTTAATATTGATATAGATAATTTAGTAAGAAAGTTAACTAATCTGGAAAGGTTATTACTTTTATTTTTCCAAAATTTTCAACTCTAATAGATAGCTTTTATAAGTTTATAGACCTTAGCCTTCAGGTTTATCTGAGAACAAAAATTTTGCATTAATATATTAGTAATGCATTTCCCCCTATTATTAGGTATTTTCTGTCTCATATGACTTCTATAATTGTAAAAAATTGGAAAAATTATAAAATTTATTTTCCTTTTTTGATTAAAGTTTTGTCCTCAAACATCCTAATAGTACATTATCTCTATGTGTTAAGACGACTCTTTAACTAGATGAAGTGACCTTATATTTAAAATTTTAATCATACTGGGTAGAAAATGTTTCATTTTAAAGCCTCCAAGTAAATTTAGAATTGTTCTGGTAAAGTAAGTGAAAGTAGACCTGACAAATTTTCTTTAAATTACTCAACCGCCTACAGGTATTGTTGCCTAGGACTCTGTTGAAATTCGAATAAATTTTATAGAGTTACAGCAGCAAAGTGAAAGAGTGTGTTTGATAGATTCCCTGAACAGTTTCAACACCCACAGGTATTATTTGTAAGAAAACAATCATGCCGAGTCTTCAGCTGGTTAGAGAGGGCATAGCATTCTATCTTCACCTGACATCCTATCTGTTCCGTCAACATCCTGGGCACCCTGCCTGTCACCCCCTCCTCCCAAAACAATAATGTTCACTGAGAGGTTTGTGTGAATGGACAAGAATATGAATGTTTTCCCCCCCTTTCCCTTGAAGAACTGAAACAGTATTAGAGGGATATTCTTAGGGACAGGAAAACCAACTATCTTGAGAATTGACTCATTTTTTCTAATTTTCTATTCAAATTGATCAATGTTGTCAGTGATTGTTAATTAAAACTTTGACTATTAAGGCTGACTACTGATTGATGAAAGGAAGACTCTTAAGTGTAAATGCTTTTGGAAACTGTTGCTTTGCTTTATTTTATTAGGAAACGTATAGTGGTTTCCTCTCACCTGTTGTTGATACCACTAGTTTGAATACATTAATCATAACAACAAATTGCTGATTTTCAAATAATATAACTCATTATTTGCTTATATTTTATATATGTAACAAAAGATGGAAATGACATATATCAGAAAATCAATTCTACATGATTTCCTAAAAAATAGTCAGCATCCTGTTATATTTTTAAAAGATTTTAACTTTTTAAACAAAGCCAACAATGCATAGAAAAAGGTGATGACAAGAGTCTATTTATCAACACTTACTGTGTATCACTGGGAAGTAAAAGTAGAAAGTTCCAGAGAAGAGAATGGTAGCAGAAATAAATGCTGGAAAGATCCTGGTCTGAATTCAGCCTTGGCAAGCCACAGTGGAGTTATATATTCTTGTTATACTGTCCAATATACTATTCTATGTGGTTTTTAAATTAAATTAATTATAATAAAATAAAATAAATTTAGTTTCTCTGTTTCACTATCCATATTTGAAATACTCATTGAAAATTCTGTTGGACAGTGCTATTCTAGAAAGAAGAAATTCAATCTGGAGACCATAGTTATACTTCTGCCATTGGGTTCCACATTCTATGACTAACAAAATAACAAAGATTCTGTTAACATAATCTGGATTTAATTCAGTGATGACTAGATAAAGTGCTCTAATCTTAACACACATACACAGAAAATAGTGGCAAAATAACCAAACTCTCATAGATCACAATCTATTTGCCATCTAACTACCAGATTAACTGATTTAACCTTATCTTGTTTGGTGAGAAAAGATCCACCTCCCTGAAAAAAAAAAAAAAAATAGAGAACTAAAGAAAACCAACTCACAAGATGAAGTGTTGAATGTGCTCAGTCTATGTATTAACCAGGATTGAGGATACAGGAGAACAATACAAGACATTGCTCTTAGGAAGCTTACATTTTTTTTGAGACAAAACATACATACATGAAACTTAGGAAATATACTTTGCAGTATATAATTAGGTGCTAAAATAAATAGTACAGTCTATGTTGTATGGGAACTTAAGAGAAAGATTAAAAATAGAATGAAAGCATTTTATAGTTGAAATGAACTTTAGGGGCCATCTAATTCAGTCCTCTAATTTTATAGATAATATAACAACAACAATAATAATACTTACCTCATTGGGTTTTTGTGAGGATTAAATAGTTAATGTGTATAAAACAACACAGTATCTGGGACATAGTAAATATTATAGTCTGTATTAGCTTTCTTCTCCTTCTTTTCCTTCTCCTTCATCTTTATAATTATTTCTCAGCTTTAATGAGGAATAATTGACAAAATTGTGATATTTAAGTTATACATCATTGGTGATTTTATATATATAAAGGATTCCCATAATCTGATTAATTAGCATACATTATCACGTGAGAACACTAAAGTTCTCTTCTTTTAGCAAGTTTCAATTATATGGTAGAGTGTTATCAACTATAGTCATCATTTTAATATTAGAATCCCAGACCTTATTCTTCTTACAGCTGAAAGTTTCTATCCTCTTCATTTTGTTTTAAGTGTTTATATAGCTAGCTTCTACACTTCTATATGTAGTTGTTCTAGGATGTATGACATACATATTTAACTTCTTATAGCCTATATTTGAATAATACTTATTACTTTTTTATAATCTAAGAAATTGGGCAAGTTCGTTAACCCCGGCTTTTCAGTTTTCTCATCTATAAAATGGGGACCATAATAGGGTTGTTGTAAGATAATACTTGTAAACACCTAAAATGAGGTAATAACTAAAACTAGCACTATTTATATGTGCTTAGAACAGTGCCTGGCACATAGAAAATACTGAATAAATGTCAGCTGCTATTATTATTGTATCATCTCTTTTCTCAGATTCTGTATTGAGCAATAGTGCCTCGTTCTTAGCTGGCACTTGTTGATAAACCAATGAAAAAGTGAAAACTCTTGTTCACATTTTCTTTTAGAATCAGTCTGATTCTTTAACTAAATTTAACTCTTTAGTCACCCTTCTCTCAGTGATCTATTTCTATGCATTCATTATGCCTTCAGTACTCTTTTAAGTAGTTTCCAAGCTTGAACATCATAATCACATAGGTTTCACCTCTGTTCCATTCATATTTACCCAATCTGGGGCAGGAGGAGTTTAGCTTGTTAAAAATGTTCTGACTACTATTTTGATACCTAATTTGAAATGTCATAAGTCTTTTCTATTTTCTTGAAAATGTTTTGAGGTTAGTTTAAAAATATTTTAAACACCACTTTATCCCCTCTACCATCTTTCAACAGATTATGTATTCTTTTGCAGATTTAATTTCACATACAAATAATTTTTAAATCTAAATTAATGCTAAAAATTTTTCCTCTATTTTTTGTCATGCTAAAGCACTTGTTTCTAATGTGGTGTGTGTGTGTGTGTGTGTGTGTGTGTGTGTGTGTGTGTGTGTGTGAGTGGGTTCTTTAGCACCACATCAGGCCTTGGGGCTGGTCAGCTGTTGGAGCACTGTGGCTCCAGGTTAAAGCTTGTGTAGACTTGTCCTTATAATCACCCCTTCTCTGCTTCTTCAAACCATGCATGAGAATCAGCCTTATTACTTTAAAGTGGTAATTCATCTGCTCAAAAAACTGCCACTCAACTTCAACAATGTTATCTACCTACCGAGCAAATTCTGAAAATTAGGACCCTGCCATAAAATTGGCAAGTTGTCCAGGTTTGGTGCACAACCCATATAGTACCAAGTGATGTGAATGGGGACGGGGAGGATGAAGTGGAAAACTTTAAGTTAAAAGTGAGGTTATAGGTTTGAAATACTTCTGAAAATGTAATTCAAAGTTATACTCTGAATTTTCAATCCTTTCCAACCTCTCATCTGTTCCATCTTATTGTGACCCTTTTTTCTTTTTATAACAGTACTAGAAGCCCAGTGCATGGATTCATGCACTGGTGGGGTCCCTCAGCCTAGCCTTTGGGGATTGGGCCAAAACTGGCTCTCTGACATCCCCTAAGAGGTCCCAGATTGTGAGAGGGTGGTTCTCTCATGACGCACCCTGGAATCCAGCTTCCTCCTCTCTGGTTCCCAGTGCATCACCAGAGATCTGCAGCTGCCAAGTTACTGCTGCCCCCTGATGGTCAGTGCGCGTCATAGCTACCAATCAAATGGTCGATTGGTTGGGTGGTCTCTTAGGCTTTTATGACCACCCCATCAGTACTTTGTTGGGCCACCTTTTGCCTTCAATAACGTGGCGATTCTTCTTGGCATTGACTCCACGAGATGTTGAAAGGTGATGCAAGGAATCTGACATCATGCCTGATGACTAGCACTGTCTAGTTCTATGAGATTTGATGGTTGTGGAACAAGCTGCCTAGTGGCTCTTTTAACTTCATCCCACAAATGCTCAATTGGATTGAGATAAAATGATTCTGGGGGGTACCTAAGCAAGGTAAAGTCTCCCTCATGTTCTTGCACAATACGAGCATCATGGCATAGCTCATTGTCTTGTTAGAAGAAGCCATCTCCATTGGGATATGCCATCAACATGATAGGATAAACTTGATCAGCAACGATACTGAGGTATATTGTGCTATTTAGACATAGTTCCACATGAATTAAAGGGCCCAAATCATGCCAGGAAAACATGCCCCAAACCCAACACTGCTCCCACCAGCTTGAAGGCTGTATTCGTTCATGTGAGGTGCATGCTTTCATGCTGTTTCTGTGAAATTCTCACTCTGCCATCTGTATGATGCAATTGGAAACATGATTCATTGGATCACATGACATTTTTCCAATGCTCAACTATCCAATCCTTGTGTTCTTGTACGAACTGGAGACATTTTATCTTGAACTGCTGACAGCAAAGGTGTTCGAACAGGCCTTCAGCTTCCATATTCCATACGATGCAGTGTACGGCTAATTTGCCTACAAACATCAGGTGGTCATAATAATCTGGCCACTCAGTGTATATCTGATATATAGATATTTATGCTAATATCATAAAATATAGAATTTAGTTCTTGAAGCTCTCTGCAAATTTCATTGGACACTGGACAGTAAATGTAGCCCAAATAACCTGAAGTCAGAAAATATAAAAATCAAGGCAACATTCTAAAGACAATAGCTTTTAAAAAAGTGATGTCTGAGAAAAATAGTCTTTTGCTACATTTAGGTAGTGACTGGAAATTAAAAACAGAGAGAATAGGACTTAAAAAGAAAGCAATTCCTTTAAGCTTTTTTTCTTTAAACATTTCTTCTTAGAGTATTAAGAGAAAATTTTTTAGGGAGAACAATAAAAGTGGTTCTTATATATATATTTTTTACAAATGTGCATATCAATTGCATTAATTTCCTGGTGTTTTTGGCTTTTGTGAGAACTTTACTATACATTAGAAATGCTTTCTCTTCCTATGTCCTCATTAATAAAAAAATATATTTTTATAATCAAATCTGTATATTTTCTACTTTGGCAATATTTATATCATGACTATTTTTTTCTAAGTAAAATACTAAAAGACAAAAATGCAATATGAAAACTTTCTCCATTTAATGGGCATATATTTTAGAGAGGAGTTATTTCTGCATCTTGTAATGCTTATATTTCTTCAAAATAGATAACATAGATTTTGAAATAATGGTCAATTGATAAATACAGGTTGAATACCCAGTCTTTGTTAGTCGACATGGGTAGCTTCATCAAACCTCAAATAAGATTGTGTGACAGTTTTCTCCCAGAACATTACTGCCTATTTTCCCTAGGTTTGTGAAATTAATAAGGGCCCCTATGGAGCTTCTTTCCAGAATGACAAAGACTTGCTCTAAAGAGATTTGGTGCCTTAATTTTTAGGCAGAAAAGTAGCTGACAAGCTTAAAATGGCAGCTAAAATAAAAATCAAAACATTTTGGCTAATGAAACTTTGTGAGTAAACATACCCAACATATATATGTTATGTATATATATTTTATCTATATATACAAAATCACATATAATGATCTGCAGAACAAAAATTATATTTTAGTTATTTGGAGATGCTTGAAATTCCTTTAGACAAATTTAGTCTTTAGTTCACTATTTTATGTCTCATCACCAAAGTTTCTTATAGTTAAAATATTTACCATTGTTCCAGGATTTTCACCTTGGAAAATCCATGGGCAAATGACCTTATTCTGTAATAGTGTAGGGGATTATATATATATACACATTTCTAGTTATAGAGACATATCGTTTATAACTGTAAAACAGAATCAAGGCCCATGTGGTAACCTGGTCACCTGTTTTCATGAAAACAGCTCTTCTTTATCACAGTTAATTGATATTTTCATTTAGTTTTTAAATGTAGGAGTTGTCCAATAAATGAATAAATTATCTTCTATAAAATTGCAGAAATTTGTAAGACATAAAATGAAAATATCCCAACCAAAACCACCCCAAGATAACTGCTATTAATAACTTTTACTAGGCATATTCTATAAAGACATATATCTACATATAAATATACACACAAAAATAGAAATTCTATACACTTTTCTTTTTGTATTGTTTAAAGAACCCTATATGTCTCCTTCCCCATCCCCTCCAGCCACTCCCATACCTGAGAGTAAGCACCCACCGCCCCAGTGTCTGTGTCTATTGGTCATATTAATATGCATACATACAAGTCCTTTAGTTGATCTCTAACCACCCCATTCCCAGCCATATGTCTCTGGATCTATTTTTGTTCATTAGTTTATGTTGATTATTATATCCCACATATGGGTGAGATCACATGGTATTTATATTTCTCCAACCGGCTTATTTTCCTTAGCATAATGCTCTTCAGTTCTCTCCATGCTGTTGCAAATGGTAAAATTTCCTTCTTTTTTTATAGTGATGTAGTATTCAATTGTGTAGATGTACCACCATTTTTTAATCCACTCATCTGCTGTGGGCACTTAGGCTGTTTCCAAATCTTAGCTATTGTACATTTCTCTTTTTTGACAAATACTATTTTGTAATTTGTTTTACTATTCACTATACCATGGACCTCTTTCCATATAACTACAGAGAGACCACTTTTCTTTCTTCTTTTTAAAATATGTTTTTATTGACTTCAGAGAGAGGAAGGGAGGAGAGAAATATCCATCAACTGCCTCCTGTATGCCCCTACGGGGATTAAACACACACTGGGGCATATGCCCTGACTGGTAATCAAACTGACAACATCCTGGTGCAGGGGGTGAAGCTCAACCAACTGAGCCACACCGCCTGGGCTAGACCACTTTCCATGGCTATATGTATTCCACTGTGTTAGGCTTTGAGGATCTAACAACTTTTTTAGATGTTCATAAACAGATAAATAGTTTCCTTGATAAATAGAATCAGAATTATTGGAAGAAATAATATCCACATTTAGTTTTTTTGCCAACAATGCCTAATAGCTCAACAAGAAGTTTGAGCCTATTTGCATTGTATCCAAAGATGTATTAATGTTCCATTTCCTTGCATCTTTACTTTTATTAACCTGTGCAAGCCTCAGAGATGAAAAAGTAAACTCATTTTAAAATATCTAAAGATTGATTGTTAGTGAAGTTAAATATATTTCTGTTTATTGGTCACTTTTGTATCTCTTTTATAATTCATCTGTTCAAAATGTTGCCATTAGCTATGTTCTTCTTCTCTTAGTTGTGAACATTCTTTATAGGTTAAGTGTTTTTAAAATGATCTGTCATAAAAATGTAATACATTTTTTTCTAAATTTGTCATTAAAATTTTCTAGTGTCATTGACATATAGTAATTAAATTTTTATTTAATCACCTCTGTCACTTTTAAAAAAATGGCTTCTTAGTTTTGTAGAATTTTCACTTTCTAGGAGTATAAGAATAATTTCCCCTAGTACTTTTATTTTTTGCCTTTAAATTTTTAATTATTTGTAATTTATTTTTGTAATAAAATTAATTTATTTGTGCTGTAGAACTTTTAAAGTTATTGTCATCTTGTATTTAAAAAGTGTTATAGAACTTTTTAAAAAATTAATTAACAGATTAGTTCATAAATGAATTATTCTGAAAGTTTAAGTATTCCATAACACCTTAGACTGAATTTTAACTGTGACTAAATATAGATTTTAATTATGAATTTCTATAGAAGAAAATACAAACAGGAAAATCATTGATAGCTTGTATGCAGGAGGCCTTCAAAATATTGAATGCAATTATTCCATTTAGACTTTTTCTGATTAAAGAACAAAGTATTTAACTCATCTAATCTTTTTTAAAATTCTTTATTGTTATAAGTATTACATATGTCCCTTTTCCCCCCATTGTCCTCTCCCAGCTTGCCCTCACCCCCAGCTCCAGCCTTTACCCTCCCCCCCATTGTCTGTATCCATTGGTTATGCTTATATGCATATAAGCTCTTTAATTGACCTCTTACCCCACCTACCCCCTCCCACCCTGCCTTCCCTCTGAGGTTTGATGGTCTGTCTGATGATCCTGTGTCTCTGGATCTATTTTTGTTCATCAGTTTATGTTGTTTATTATATTCCACAAATGACTGAGACGTGTGATATTTATCTTTCTCTGACTGGCTTATTTTGCTTAGCATAATGTTTTCCATGTCCATCCATGCTGTTCAAATGGTAAGAGTTCTTTCTTTTTTATAGCAGTGTAGTATTCCATTGTGTAGATGTATCACAGGTTTTTAGTCCACTCATCTGCTGATGGGTACTTAGGCAGTTTCCAAATCTTAGCTAATGTAAATTGTGCTGCTATGAACATAGAGGTGCATATGTTCTTTCTGATTGATGTTTCTGATTTTTTAAAATCTATTCCTAGAAGTGGGGTTATTGGGTCAAATGGGAGTTCCACTTTCAATTTTTTTAAGGAAACTCCATTCTGTTTTCATCAGAGGCTACCCTAGTCTGCATTCCCACCATCAGTGTACGAGGGTTTTAAACTCATTTAATCTTGATCTAAGAAGCCTGTTTAATTCATCTTATATTGGAATTACTTTCAAATACCAAGGCCTCAAACTTAAAACAGTAGGATGGGGAAATAGGGCAACTAATTAAAAACCAATTTAGGTAATAGCCAGTGGATAGTAGCCACTGGTTCCAGGGACCCAATTGTGTGCTGTGCATAAAGATATTTTTGTGAATAAATATAGATTATCCTAAATAAATAGAAGAATGAGTAAACACTAGTCTAGCCAGATGGGACATATATTCTTTATCATAATAAATTATTACACTTTGGTAGATTTTTATTCTTGTGACAGTTTGAATCATGTCTTGTGAGAAATACAGAATCTTGAGTATGTGAGGACAATCTAGCCCTGAATCCTAACCTCAGTTTATTTTGTTGTGGCTCATGGTCAAACGTTTGAAATTTTTAACACTGTCATACACTATGGAGGCAGATTCAAAATTTACATTTCCTGTATTTTCTGACCTATATCAAAATGAAGCAAACTTGAAATCTAAAAATGATTTCTTTAAAACCATATAACATTTATACTTTATGGCACACAAGAAGAAAAAAAGCCCTGAGAAACATAAAAAAGATGTGCTAGCTCTGACATATCCCGTCTCAGGACGCTGAGTTGCAGTCTTTTAAGGGTTTAAGGGCTTAAAAAACTGAAATGAATGGCTTGCTAATTTGTTCTCTTCATTTTCATTTTTTTCTTACCAACTATCTTATTTTTACCTCACCTGTCATATATCATACTTTTAAATGCTTGCCTTACTGTTGCAAATGTCAGTCTTATTTTTCTTAATTTGGCCAAACCCTGATTTATTACTTCATCATTTTATTTTCCTTCTTCTCCTCCTCATTGTCTTGCCTTTTAGTTTGGATACTACTTTTTAATCTATTTTTAATTAATGATGATTTTAGACAAGATACATAGGAAAAAGGGTACTGGGTGAAAATGACACATGCCACTAGACTTTAAGAACCTATTCTGGGTGGGTGTGGTAATTGTGGATATAGTGAAACTTTCTAATCTGAATATCACATTTTCTAGGCTTGTTATCTTTAAATACAAGCAACACTTTATTTATTTATTTATTGAATTTATTGGAGTGACATTGGTTCACAAAACCATACAGGTTTTCAAGTGTACAACTCAGCATCATCTACATCAAGCACTCATTGCCCAAAGCAAAGTCTCTTTCTGTCCCCATTTATTCTCCCTTTGCTCACCTCCACCTCCACCTCCCTCATTCCTCTCTCCCTCTGCTTTTACCATACTCTGTCTCTGTGTGCATGTGTCATATGTATATGCGTAATCCTTTCAAATACTTTCTTAAAATAGTCAAGTTATCAGTGGGTAATCAGAGTGTCCTTAAAAGATCATAAAAGTATTATTACAAAAAATTGTCACTGTGTAATTAATATGACAGAGATTCAACTTTTATAAAATGACCATTTAGAGAAAATATATAGTTGGTACATATTATTTATTAATAATATCAATATATTATTTAATTTTAAGAGCACATGAATTTTAACTTAATATTCAATATATCATATATTTTATATACATATTCAAAAAGTAGTTGAGCCCTAACTGGTTTGGCTCAGTGGATAGAGCATCAGCCTGTGGACTCAAGGGTCCCAGGTTCAATTCTGGTCAAGGGCATGTACCTTCATTACAGGCACATATCCAGTAGGGAGTGTGCAGGAGGCAGCTGATTAAAGTTTCTCTCTCATTGATGTTTTTAACTCTCTATCCCTCGCCCTTCCTTTCTGTTAAAAAAAAATCAATAAAATATAATTAAAAAATAAAATAGTTGAATCAGCATATAATGAAATACAGACACAAAGAAACCATTGAAATAAGAAATAAACTAGTAGGTTTACAGTCAGTCATTTATTCATTGGGCATTTATCAAGTACTCTCTAAATCCAGATATATAAAATAAAGATGATAGGCCTGAAGTTATAATGTAATGAAGCCAAGTGACAGTCATCTGATTTTGCAGAGTGCATAAAGTGCTCTAATAGGGATATGTAAGGAGAGCCTGATTGGAGTAGATTAGATTAGGGGCTCTTTCTGTTAAGAGTAAGTAGTGCTCAACTTGGTAGTAATCATATGATTTCTAGAGTCATGGGAACATGACATGTCATGAAAAGTAATATGTAAAATTTTAAATAATTAAATATTGTTATAAAAGGTAATAACAGAAACCAACCAATTTAAGCTGGCTGTTAGTAATCAATGATACTATACTGTCAATAATTTTTACTTTTTAAAGGAATTTGTCACCTTATTTCTTGAAATAGCAGATGAGGAATAAAACATTATAAAGCAGTCTATCTAAACAAAATTATCACAGCTTTTTAAAAACAATGATGCTCTTTTTTATTATTATTATTTCAAAGAGGAAGAGAGAGAGAAAGAGAGAAATAGAAACATCAATGATCAATGAGAGAGAATCATTGATCGGTTGCTGCCTCCATGCCCCACACTGGGGATCTAGCTTGCAACCTGAGCACATGCCCTGACCGGAAATCGAACCATGACCTCCTGGTTCATAGGTTGATGCTTAACCACTGAACCACACTGTCCAGATAACAATGCTCTTTTAATGCGAAAATTAGATATTTGCTTGAATAGATGAAAATATCTAACCTTATTAATTTTTACATTAATTATAGTGCTAGTAATTAAATTGACTTTTTTTTTAACTTGTTGAATTTCTAATTATTATTACCTAAAGCAGAATTTTTTTCCTTACTGAATAATTTTTATTGACTATGGTACTTTTCCCTGGCTTTGCAAAAATTCTTACTTTTTTCATTTAAAATTACTAAATATATTCTCTAATGCTTGTCACACATTAATGCCAATGAGTCTAAGCTATGTTTAAGTTATCCACTGGCATCTACTAATTATCCAGAGCCATGAAATGCAGGCAGTATCTCCTGATGTGTAAAATTTCAATCCTGAAGAGAATCCCTTAATTTAAGACACATCTTTAGACAGTTTTAATTTAAACTTCTTTACATTTAAAAATGATATACTTTCCTTAATTAAAGTTCTCCTTTTATAGTTTACTGGGATCTTGTGTATGCAAACGTATTATAAGTTATTAGAGATATGGCATAAGTATTCACAGTGTCGTTTCATATCATTTTTAAAGGTCTCAGATTTCTAAGCAAAATTTCCCATTTCCCATAAGACACCAGATTCCTTATACCATAAAAGGTGGTCAACAGTACATGTTAAAAGTATTCACTCAGAGCAAATAATCTCATATGGAATTTGTTTTAGTAATTTTCAAAAACATGCATTCCTTCTAATTATTGAAAGAACATTATAATAACTGTTTTGTCCTGATAACTTTTTAGCTAAATTTTATTTTTAGTTCTGTTTTGGACTAACATTAAAAAACCCAAACATCCAAACCTGATAATTGTGTTGGTACCAGAGTATGTGAAGTCTGATACCTTTTCATCACTTATACACTAGGAATTCTATTTTTTAAATGATATCCTGCCAGCTTTTTCACAATCCATTAATTCCTGGATCAACATCAGAAGGAATGTCAGAGCAGAGTGAAATTCTTGTAAGACACAGATGTCAGGATCAAAAGTCAGAGACATTCTCAGAGCAGCAGGGAAGCAAGCTTGTTAGACCTTAATCGGAACAATTAGTATCTGCTATGTGACAGTCTCGATGCGCTGCCTTATATTTCTGTTAAGTTGAAGGCATGCTGAAAAGACAGTCCTCTTCCAACTTTGGTGGAAAGTTTCATGAGCTTTTGGTCTGATTATTTCTGCCCAAGATTCTTACATTTTGTTGATCCTCTCCAAATTTCCTTAAGTGGTAAATTATTGATACACTTAGACAAACTAGGGCCCAGCTTATTATAAAGACACATCTTCTCTGAAGGAATGTAATACAAAGCGACTTGCTTTATGGGTGTTTGTGATTGTTAGTGCTCAGGAGGCTTTTCTAGCTATTTTATAATTTCTCTCTGAGCTTTTACAGTCTGGTCCAGATTGCTCTCATGGATGCTCAATAAAAGTGAATCATTGATGAAGGAAAAAGTAATTAAAATTGGATGTTGAGATTTTTAAATTATTTCTTTGAAATTACCTATTATAGTGTAATCATCTTTATGAAACCAAAATAATCTCCAATCAAGTAACTGTTTCATTATGTTATCCATACATTCCTGTGATTTTATTTATTAGCAATAAGTTGCTCTGATTTTTGCAGTCATTATTTGTAAAAAATTTATAACAACAATTTATGTATTCAGAGGTCAGCTTTGGGACAAGCTCAAACATTAGGAACTGTAAGTTAAAAGGCATGTCTGGCAGTGAGAAATAGTCCTTAAGGTTTGAGCATTAAAAAACTGTGGAGAAGACATAATAATCTAAATAATCCTCGTTGTGATAGAATTGATCAACTATTGGTAGAAAAGGGCTTCTCTAATTGGCTAATGATAGCTATAAAACAAGCCCAACACCATGGGAAAGGGTATGAATTAAAGTACAGAGAATAGAGAGGAGGCCAAGAGCATGATGACAGAAACAGGGGCAGGAATCTTAAGGGTGATAAGGCTGGCAAGTGGTGGGCATTTCCGTGGCAGAAGCTGGGCCTCATGCTATCTCCATGAGTCTCCCAAATAATAACATATTATATTTTGATGTGACCCGCTGATATTTTCACGATATTGTTCAGTATAAAAAAAGCATCTTTAGAATTTACTAGTATTCTTTTACTAGAGACCCAGTGCATGAATTCATGCCTGGGTGGGGTCCCTTGGCCTGGCTGGCAATTGGAACCTATTGGAGCTATCTCACCCAGTGGGGTGGAGGGGGGTGGTGAGGGACTGCGGGAAGTTGGCTGAGGGAACCCACTGACCACCAGGGGACAGCTCCTGAACTAAGTGTCTGCTCCCTGGTGGTCAGTGTATGTCATAGCAACCAGTGGACCAGTTGTTTGGTAGACTGGTTGTAATGGTTACTTAGACTTTTATATATACTCAGTATACTAGAGGCCTGGAGCACAAAATTTGTGCACAGGGCATGTGTGTGAGGGTCCCTCAGCCCAGCCTACACCCATTTGCAATCCAGGACCTTTTGGAAATCCCTCTTGCGATCCAGAGCCACTGGCTCCTAACTGCTTGCCTAATTGCCCCTAACCATTCACCTGCCTATCTCATAGCCCCTAACCACTCTGCCTGCCTGCCTCATTGCCCTTAACCACTCGCATGCCTGCTGCCTGATAGCTCTGGTCTCTGTTGTTCCACTGTTTTGGTCAGTGAGCTTTTATTATATAGGATACTAGAGGCCTGATACATGGAATTCATGCAAGAGGAGGCCTTCTTTACCCTGGCTGCCAGCACCGGCTTCCCTCTGGCACCCGGAACCTGGGCTTCCCTCACAGCCCTAGCTTCGTCCAGAAGGTTTTCTGGTCTGATTAGCATATTATGCTTTTATTATTATAGATATAAATTGTTCTATAACATATCTAAGTAAAATAGTCATATGCTAGCCAAAAACTGCCTTTAAGGAAATACCATGATTACCCCTTTTCTAAAATTGCTTCCTTAGACGTTTTTTATGTAAAATTTTGGAACTATCATTGAGACACTCTTATCAGAGAGTGAAAGAAATATTAGGTAAAACTGTAATGGATGATCAACTCCATGATAACCCTTGTATGTGTATTATTTAGCAGTAGAGGCAGATTATTGCATAACTTTCTTGAGTGGGAAATAGTAACATTTGCCTCTCAATAATAATAACGGCCATATTTATATTAATTTTTATAGTGGTGATGACAAAAATAGTTGTAGTATTCACAGTTGCATACTTCATCAAATATTTGCACATAATATCATATAGATTAGTCCTCGTAACAACAGTGAAGTAAGCATTATTCAATGTGAGAGATGGTGAAATAGATTCAAAGTAGCTTAGTAAAGTATCCAAAGACACTTAACTGAGGCTGGTATTGAACTTACACTTTATCCATTACATCATCCCATCCTCATATGATCCAGGTGAGGCAGAAAAGGCAAAATGACCATCAAAGATATGTATTCCATGAGTAAAGGAAAGATTAAATAAATGGTTGTACATGCATCTGATGCAATTGTACAGTCATTAAAATAATGCTTATGGAACTATTTTAATGATGTACTAAAGCTCACAATATAACATTTTAAAGTAAAGATTCAGAATTAAATAAAATATATGATCTCAATTATACATATAAAAGCATGTTCTTATGTGTAAAGGAAAATAAATATTTTTCTAACTTGTAGAATAATAACTAAAATTTTTCTCATGATTTTCTACGTTTTCTAAATTGTCTAAAATGAGAATGTAGGGTAATCAGAAAAAAATTACCCTGTATAAATTATTTAAATAAATTCATATTGGTTGAGTAGGTGTCATCAGAAATGCTAATAGAGAAATTCTGGGTAAATTTGGGGTGAATTTATTCTGTTTACTGATTACAAATGTATTTCTAATTTATCTGTGTGACACAGTAAGAAACAATATGGTCAACAGTGAATCAAAGGAAGGGCTTGTGATATTCTGAAAAAAATTACCAATCACAATGTTATAGGACTTTAGTTCCTGTTTAAGGCTTTTTGTAGCTAAATGACTCTAGGGAACTAGAGGAGAGGATATCCGATGTATTTATTTTACTCCTCTTCTCATTGGAGAAGGACAGAGCTAGCAGATTTCTCCCTTAATATTCTGATCAGGTGCTGGTCTAAACAGGCCTGAATCTGAACTGTCCAGTTAAGGTCACTGTAGTCATTGACTTGCTACACATATTCTGTTAAGACTTAACATCAAGGGCTTTCTTAAAACATTTTTTCTTTATCCTGGAACCATAAATTTATAGGCAAAAAACTTGATCCACAAGACCATGCTGGTCAACAGAGTAAGGTATTCCGTTTGTGTCTGCAAAGAGCTAGTGAGTGGCTTTCCATGTCTGAAAAGATAAGCCCTCTCTGCAGGAGGGTGTGGCCATCAGAGGGCAATGTGATACTTACTTGGTGGCCTGTGTGCCATCTTTAATTTTTCCAAGGGGCACGAGTCAATCACTTTGTTTGTCAATGCTATTTATGGGCACTTGCTTGCTGTGAACCCTGCACAAGGACTATTCATAAGAAAAATAAAAAATAGAAATCACAGTCTGCATCCTGGAAAGGCTTAGAATCCAATTAGAGAAGTAAGTCACATGCTGACATGAGAATATATATATATATATATATATATATATATATATATATATATAATCTGAGCAAGTGCACACTGATGTAGCACAAACTGCAGTTTGGTTGAGAGATCAGCTCAAAGGCATAGTTTGCCTTTACCCACCCAAACTGTGAAAAAAGAGTCACTTGTATGTTTACTGCCCAGGATAGCAACCATTTGTATTTGCTTTTTAAATCTTTATTATACTTGACCCAATGATTACTTAGCATGTTAACAAATAGGATGTTTAATGAATAACTTAATGAATAATATTTTTGCTCTAGTATAAATTCATTTCTTTTAAATCTATGTAAACCTAAGAACTTATCCCTTTCTTTTTCCCTTCTTTCAATTGATGTTTTAAATAATCTAGTTAATTTGACCTGTAGAGTTTTCTACAGTCTGGATTTTTGCTAATTGCACCTTCAGGGTATAGTTTTACTAGTTTCTTGATTCTCTGCATTTCCCGTACATCAGTTATGGATCCAGAGGCTTTATCAAAGCCATATTCTAATTTTTTGGCAGAATTTTAGGTGACAGTGTGATCTTTCATGAGGAGGGACATAAATCTGGTTGTTTTTCTCTTTGTGATATTAGTAGCTGTTGATGCTCAATGCTTCATATCCTTTAAGTCATTAGGTTTTGTAAAATGCGTATGAGAATTTATTAGTAAAGGACACAAGTATATTAGTAAAGGACACATAATATGAGTATATTACTTTATGAAAATTTAAAAATGTAATTCACCCCTGTAGCCAACACCAGAGCAAAAATATAGAACATTTCTAGTAGCCCAGAAGGTTTCTTCTTGCATCTTCTCAATAATAGTTCTCTGAGGTAACCACTATTCTGACTTTTATCACCATTGATTAGTTTTGCTTGTTCTTGTACTTCACATAAATGGAATCATACCATATATACTCTTTGATGCCTGGCTTCTTATGTGCAGCATAATGTAAGTGAGGTTCATTCATGCTGTTGAGTATCAAAATTTATTATTTTTAAAAAATATATTTTTATTGATTTTTTTACAGAGAGGAAGGAAGAGGGGTAGAGAGTTAGAACATCAATGAGAGAGAAACATTGATCAGCTGCCTCCTGCACACACACACACACACACACACACACACACACACACACCAGTGTATGCAGGTACATGCCCTTGACTGGAATTGAACCTGGGACCCTTCAGTCCGCAGGCAGGCTCTCTATCTATTGAGCAAAACCAGTCAGGGCCATAATTTATTCTTTTATATTTTTTGTGTAAAACCCATTATAAACTGAATTATACTATACCACAAATTTTCATCCATTCTCCTGTTGATAGATATTTGGATTCTTTCAAGTTAGTTTTTTAACTATTATGAATAATGATATGTGTTCTTGTATATGTCTTTTGGTGCATATATTTACTTATTTCTATTGGATATACACATTGTAGAGTGGAATAGCAGGGGTCCTCAAACTTTTTAAAGTGGGGGCCAGATCACGGTCCCTCAGAGAGCTGGAGGGCCGGACTATATGAACTACTAATTCCTACTGTAACACCTCAGCTGCGCTCACTGCCCAAAAAACCTGGCGGGCCGGATCAGACTCCTCTGCGGGCCGCATGTGGCCCGCGGGCCGTAGTTTGAAGACCCCTGATAGGGCATAAGATATACGTTTACCTCTAATAGATGTTGACAAGGCATTTTCCAAAGTGGTTGCACCAATTCATACTCTTGGCCTGCAGTGTAATGGGGGTTCCAGTCTTCTGCATCATTATCAGTAGTCAGAATTGTCAGTCTTTTTTATTTTAGTCACTTCAGTGAGAGTGTAGTGGTATCTCATTGTGGTTTTCTGGTCATTGTTAATAGCTCCATATCCATGTGCTATAGTTTTTTAAGTTACAGTTTCTTATTGTTGAGTTTTGGACTCAATTCCTTTAACTAGTATTTAACATGTACCAGGGACTATTCTAGTTGTTGGAGATATCCCAGTAAACAATACCATTATATTTAATAAGAATGTCTTTGCACACTATTTTGTCTTTAGTATATCCCAAAGAATAAAGCTTAATGGCTCTTTTTACACATTGACAGATTTTCATATAAGGTTTTGAAGAAGTTTGGAAATTGGGAGGAAACAGCAGAAAACGGGGGACAAGTATCTGCTACTGGTCACTCTTTAAACCTGGGCATGTCTCTTTGCTTTCAGATTCAGTTTTTCATATCTATAAGTAAGGATACTGAACAGGTTATGATGAGATCTTTTTCATCCAAGAATTTGCCTCACTGATTTGTCAGAATTCTATGATGTGTAGTTAGACCTGTACAGTCACTCTTGGGGCCTTAGACTCTTACAAGCTAGGTATTAAGAATTATATTCTAGGGAAGCTTTTCAATCTCACCCATGCTTGTGGTATTTCTGTCATTATGTATAATAGTGCCATGTAATCATTTTCTTATTTTAGGTATGTTGGCCAGGAGTGTTAAAGGGTCTATGTTATTAGAGTATATTAAAAAGTATGCACAAGGAGACATGTAGCCATTGTTAACAAAATCATACAGACAGGTCCCCACCCTCAGGAGCTTACAGTCAATTTTTATTTACCAGAGGCTTAGAGACCCTATTATTCTGATCTTACAACCCAAATTTTGGATAGCACTTCATAAACATCACTTTAAAAATATATGGAGTCATGATGTAGCACTTGTGACCCAAACACTTAGATGTAGTGTGACCTCACCTTGGTTGGTACTTTGATTCTACTCTGTGGCTCCTGTGACCCTGAGATGTATCAAGAGGTTAGAAAATTTCATGCCCCTTAACTTTGTCTATAGAATACTCAGAATAGCTTTCTATTGTTCATGTTTTCCAGCTATCACAACTTCCCACAAACACTTCTGAGTCTCTGGCAGGGCTTCAAAATTACCCTAGCAAGCTCAGATATAGCATTTTATTGTCTAGTTTGAGGTGCTTACTGGGGTGGAAATGAGGATGCCAGAATATGCATATTCTGGTGCAAACAGGATTGTTCTCCTTTGTATTTTCTTTCTTATTGCTGTAACGGGCCATGGAAACTAACAAATTGGCACATAGCAGGAGGAAGGAATTCACTTTCAGAATTCTACCACCATATAGTAGAAAGGTAGTAGAAAGGTGAACAGATAAGCCAATTGACAAATATTCATACATTCACTTATTTAATAAACATTTACTGATACCTGAGTGTGTACCAGGTAGTCAGAGTGTTAGGAGTGAAATATGAAAAAATGAAAGTTTGGGAGCGGGCCTGAGATGGTCATAGTTTAGTTGGGGAAGGCCTGTAAATAAATTCATTCAACGTGATATAAGGACTGCAATAATATAGATCCTAACCAAGGTTCTATAGTAGAACATACTATAGAGTAATGCATTTTTGTGGGTGTGGGTGCATATAAATACATATCAGGAAGATACGATGGTTAAACCCAATTGTGAAACATGGCTAGAACTTAGGAAAGATAGGAGGAAATTCATGCCAGAGGAATAGCTTATAGCAAGGAATATTATTTTGTGGAGTACTATTGATATAGTTGGATATATAATTAGACATATAGTTAGGATATACAGTAGGTTCTTGGGTTACATTGGAGATCAGTTCCTATAGTGTGAAGATAACGCGATATTCGCCATAAGTCGGAATCCACCTACATAAGTACCTATGGAGCAGTAATGAACTGAAACAATAAAAAAAATTAAAAGAAAGATAACAATTTCTGACTTTTACTTGTGGTAAATAAATAATAAAAAAGATAAAGCATGCATGTACGTACGTCAAAATGACGGAACTTTTTTTGTTTTTATAAATAAATGGGAGATGGCAACATAACTATGAATGGCATACATCAATTCCGACGTAACCCGAGGACTGCCTGTAGTTCAATGGAGAAAGATGGTAGATGGGACACACAGCTGGAAAGACAAGTAGACAATGAACTATTAAGTCCCTGTGTGTCATGCTGAGGGGTCTTCTTAAACAGAGCTTTAATTAGGAAGTGAAGGGGGTAGAATTACATTTTTAGGACAAAAATTATCAATCCCTAAGGGATAAATCAGAGTGAGTTAATTTTGGAAATAGAAAGAATAGTTAAAAGCTATTGTTATAATCTAAGTGAGACCTAATGAGGATCTGAATTAAGAGGCCAGAAGAAGCCCTGGCCAAGTAATTCAGTTGGTTAGAACATCAAGATAGTGTGAATTAGTGGAGAAAGTCCCAATTTTTAAGTATTTTGATTCCTTTACCACCAAGCACTGGCTTCCAAAACTCTGCTTAGCAATCTGCAAGAAGATTTTAGACTCATTGTCAAGGTAGTCAATTGTGTGGAAAATAAAATAACAGTATGTCAAAACCTGGTTATCTTCCTTGCCTTAAGATTTGGATGCCAATCACAAAGTAATATTCCACACCGAGTTCTGTTGGTTGTCAAAGTGAAAGGAGCTTTGCTGAATTTATAAAATGAAGACTAGAGTACACACACACACACACACACACACACACACACACACCCCAACTGTTCAAAAACAGGATCACCTAGGAGGAGTTTGGGATATTCAGCAGGTAACTGAAGGCTGTTAGTACACCGACTCTAACATTTCAAGGGACAAACATCAACATCATTGCTCATTTCAATAATTATAGCAAACATTTTAAGCTTAACAATAGCTATGAATATAGAAAAATGGTTATAAAATCCCTTACATTTTTTCACTTGGATGATGATCTCAAATACCTCCTCACTGGTCCCCCTTCTCCTACATCCATTCTCCCAAGCAAGCCAGGGTAATCTTCTTGAAATATAAATCAGCTCATTTATCTCCCCTGTTTAAAGTGTTCCAGACACTGTAAGGCACACTTACCATAAAATAACATTCCTCCAACTTCCTTACCAGCCTCATACAACCTGGTCCCTGCCTATTCTCAACCCCCTCCACTCTCCCTCACTTAATTTCCTTTGTGTTTCTCCCCAGACACTCCACGTTCATTCTACTGGGGGTCTTTGGCACTGCTGTTCCCTATTTCTGCAGTGTGGCTTGTCCTTCAAGACTTGGCTTAAATGACACCTCCTTAGAGAAGTCCTCCTTAGACGAGCCATCCAGTCACTCACTGTATAACTTAACTACACTGAATTCAGTTTGTGCCCCACCAAAGCCCACAAGGTCCACCTATGTGTCCCTTGCCATAATGGCTCTTCAGCTACTTGCCTTGTTTCCCTGCCAGAATGACCCTAGTGACCAATAGTTCCTCTTGTTATAAAGCCCTAACCTCTGCCACTACTGTAGCCTTCAGAAGCTAACCAGTCCCGTAGACAGTGCCAACTAATAAGGAGAGACCACCACTCCTGCCTGCTGGCTGGCCCAGACTCTGAGCTTGGCAGAATTTGCAGGGCAATTGGTAGAGTTAGCAGAGACTAGAAATGGCAAGGAAGCAGCAGATCAATTAGCCTTAATCCCGGCCCTTCTTTATGAAGCTCTGAAAGACAGAAACTTCATGTGGCCTTTCTGGAAATATCCTGAAAGACAAGCATCTAACTATATTTGCTGCAAGCCTGTGGCTAATTTGGTATTGCATACCTTTGAATTGGCTCACCCTCTTTCTCTGTCTCTCTTCCTCCCCCACCCTCACTGTTGCTTTCCTGGAATTGTACCTCCAATAAAGCATTATCATGCAAGCTTTTATCTCAGGCTTTGTTTTCTAAGGAGCTCAAGGTAAAACAGTCACACTATTTTTATTAATTTCCTGATATGTGCTTGTTAACTCATTGTTTATATGTTTATCCTCTATATTCAGCCTCTCTGATCTACAGTCTGCCCCCCTTACCTCAACATACCCAGAATGTGAAAGCTTGGAATTTGTTTGACTATAGACATCTTCTCTGTCTCTTCATTAGTTCAAAGTGCTAGTAGGTGCTTACACATAATAGATACTTAATAAATATTTGTTGAATTAATTTAAAAAGCACATATAATGCCAGCTATTTGTATATCTAACTGTAAGGCAACTAGATTAAATGGGATTATATCTGTTGTGTAGACTAGTGTGTCCTTAAAGCCATGTGTAGTACCTGGCACACAGTTACTTTCAAAAATATGTTTACCTTATTATTGAATTGAAAAGCATTGGTAAGATTAATGAGTAGGAATTATTGACAAGAGCAGGAAGAAGAAGTAATTAAAAGTTTGTAGTTACAACTTTCTTGTGGAAGTAGGTCAAAGAAAATAGAACATATATAGCAAAGTAAATAAGCAAATCTTCATGGCCACTCGATTTTCCTTTTGAGAGTTGAGCAGTGTAAAAAGTTGGATTGATTACTTCTCAGGTCTCTTGCAGCTAAGAGTCTATGATTCCTCTTATATGTGCTTCGTGTATTTGAAATGTGTTCATTTGTTACTAGTATGTATGACTGGGACAGTTCTTTCTTGCAGCTACAAGTTTATGGACTTCTTTATATTAATGTCAATGGGTAGGTAATAATGTGGATAGAATATCTTATTTTCAATTTAATCTCCTTGATTTAACAATGAATGGCAATTCCAGGAAATGTCTATAGTTCTTTTAAAAATTGATACATGACTGCTAGGGTCTATCCTTGCAACTAAAATAATCTTAGAATTCTTAGACTGAGTTTGATAATTACTTTTTTCAAAAGATACGAGGGGAAAAAATCTGGTTGTTGGATATCAAAAGGTATCATGGATCTGAAGTTCAGATAATAGGGAAAATATATAACTTAAAAAGTTATTAATAAACATGATAAGATGTATAATTATATATATATATATATATATATATATATATATGCTGTTTTGCTCATTTTTCATGATAGAAATCTGTCACTCTGACCATCAGTTTTTTCACTCAATCACTCATTTTCTTTTTTTTCTATTACTCTTTCTAATGTATTATATAAAGTGAAATATGCCAAATAAATTCTTCACAGAAGAATAAATCTTTTGAGAGATCATGAGTCTTTCAACTATATCTGTTTAGAATGATTATTAGATCAATTGAAATGTCTATAAGCTTACCTTGATGGGCTATAATTTGTCAGTGCTATATGAAAGGAAACTTTTCCTAAGACAATCTTTGATTTTGAGTAGGTTCTGGCAGTCACAAAGGCTCCTTGCCAAGCATTTCAGGGTCTCCACTTTCCAGACATTATATGATTGCACTCAGAAGCCTATGGTGATTGGGTGAGTCATGTGACCAGGTCAAGCCAGTAAGTTATAAATAGAAATGATTGTCACTTCTAGGATGGATCATTTTTTCTTGTTGGAGACCCTTCAGAACGTCCTTTCTCTCTGCTACTGTGACTGAAGGAGAGAGTGGCAGCTCCATCATTTTGGGTGCTAGAGTGAAGAAATATGAAGTGTACAGTCAACCTGTAATAAACATGTAGGTTGAGAGAGAAATATGTAGGTTGAGTGAAAAATATCAGTGGTTATAAACCAAGTATTAGAAAACTATAGTCCATGGGCCAAATCTGGCCTACAAAATTTTATAGAATCACATCCATGTCCATTTGTTTAAACGGCTTTCAAGCCTCACCACCAGAATTGAGTAGTTGTGACAGAAATAATATGGCTAGCAAAATTGAAAACATTTATTATCTGGCCCTTTAGAGAACAAGTTTACCTACTCCCATTTCAGTGGTCTTTTCTCATGGGTTAGTAAGTACTATAAAGATTCAGGTGTAGAACTGTCATATCAGGATATTGATTTTTTTTCCACCCTATCTTACTTAAGCCAACTATTGAAGCTTTGATCCTAATAGCCTCCTGTGCCCAAACAAAGAATAGGTATAAAGTAGGCAACAGAAATATTTTATTATAAAGTTCTTTGCTTTTAGGGAATGTGGTGCTGCTCTGTGGTTGAGGTGGCTAGGTGAAATATCAGATTATAGATTATTAAAATATAAATTTTTTATTGAATTTAAGATGTTTTATTTGAGGAACTAGAGGCCTAGTGCATGAAAATTCATGCACTGGAGCAGGGGTCCCTCAGCCCAGCCTGTTCCCTCTCACAGTCTGGGAGCTCTCAGGGGCAGGAGGTGACCCGGAGATCAGGGGAAGGTGACACCCCCATTACACCTCTGCTGCTGCCTCTGATGGTAGCACAAGCCTTGGCCGGCTCTGGTTACCTGAGCCTTAGGCAGCTCTGGGCAGATGGGCAGCCACCATCTGAGGCTTTCCTATACCTCAGGCTCGCCCTTAGCATCTGGGCAGCTAACATTCGAGGCTTACCTGCACCTTGGGCATTGGCTGGGCACCCAATATCTGAAGCTTGCCTGCACCTCAGGTTGGCCCTGGGCGACTGTGGGGCTGAGGGTGAGCACAGCCGCACTGGGTGCCTGCCGCCCCCCAGGCTGTGCTGAAAGGACTGTGGGACTCTGGTGGGGCTGAGGGAACTGGATGCCACCATCTTGTGACTATGGGTGCTGCCATCTTTGTGATGGTGGACAGTCAATTTGTATATTCCCTCTTTATTAAGTAAGATATTATTATTCTTTAAAAATAAGATACAGGTTTTGCCAAAAGGGTTAAAAAAAAAAAAAAAAAGAAGGCCCAGATGTTCTACCTCAATTTGGAAGCAATGATAACTTTGGCCATTATCATCTACTCCTTACTCACCTTCCCCACACCTACACATGTGTTCCACATTTTTCTTCTTTGGGCTTTAGCTTATACTGTTTCTGCCCAGGAAAGGCAAGAGTTCTCATTAACCCCAATCTTTGTCTCTCCAAGGCCCAGTTTGGTTGTAACACCTTCCCTAAAGTCCTCCCTTATTTCTTTCTCTTGTAAACTTCTGCAGTGCTTTATGTGTGCAACTCTTAGGTCAAGTACCGCTTTCTGCCTTGTGTTACTGCTTTGTTCATATGATATCTCCCTGACTACACAACAAATTCATGAAGAAAAACTCATCCATATATATAAAATCCTGTGGCCCTAATGCTATATTCACCAAAAACTGGCACAGGGGAAGAGGGACAGTGCAATTTCACATGCTGGGCTTCTAATTTTTTATAATTCAGCACTTAGTACAGTATCTGAGAAATACTAATAAATATTTTTTGAGTGGATAATTCAACTGCCCTTTTCAATGTTGATAATAACAAGTGGAAAATGGCAGAAGGGAATATGTGAGTTATTCCCTGGCTTGATTCTCTGTCTGCCTTATAGGCCACAGTGCCTGAGATAAGGACCATGCTCTAAGTAGTGCTTAATTGTATTTGAACTGTAACTTCATATATTTCCAGTCTCACCACAATCATCAAATGCTTACGTTATTATTTTGATCCTCAATCTTAATTATTTTATTGCCTTTAATAAACATTTTTATTTAATAAACATTGCCAATAATAAACATTTATTAAATACTTATTATATGCCACATACTGTGTTTTATATGTGTATATGAGTGTGTGTGTATTCTCATTTAATCCTTACCATAACCTTATGAGTAGATACTGTTATTAATTCCTTTCACAAATGAGAAAACTGAAACTTATGATGTTAAATAATTTTCTTACAAAATATTACTGCATATCTGGTGAGTGTAGGAGTAGGATGAATAATCCAGCCCACTCTCCTAATTTGTAGAAAACTGCTTCCTCAAAGGATTTGCCTTCACTCATCTCCGTGGGTTGTTTTGTTTTGTTTTATGAGATCAACTCTGGTTTAATATATCAGTCAGTGTACATTTAAGCATTTGGCATGTCGATGAGGGTAGAAAAATACCATAGATCTATAAATCAATTCCTTTGAGGGACCTGAACTTTAGTTGACAACAAAAATTACACAAATACTTAAAAATTAGTGGGAAATAGCATCTATAATAAACGCTAAATTGGGCAGTACAGACAAATCATAAATTCATAGATTATTAGAGTCAAAGGAAGTGACTTTTGAGGTCAACGAGGCCATTGTGCTTATTTTACAGATGAGCAGCTTGACAGCATATAGTGAGGTGCTAATTGTGTGTTACAGAAAAAATAACAACCAAGGCTGCTTAAAGAGATTGGGAGAGGGTGGGTACATCACATGGAATTAAAGAAAAGGTAGATCAGTGTTGGTAGTTGTCATCACAGAACGATTTACAAAAGGAAGTGGGACTTTACCTTAAATTCAAAGGATAGGTAAATTACATTTGGGGAAGTGTAAGGGTATGTGCATGTGTGTGTATATGAGTACACATACTCAGGGCGTCATTTGAATAAAGGCATGAAGTGGCTGGTGTACAAAATTTATTGTCTGCTTGTTGTATCTACAGTGCTGATTTGATTGCTGGTGGTGGATAGGTGTTTTACTAGTAAAAGATACACTAGGTAACTGAGCCAAACCCAGATTAATTGAATCAGAATCTTTATAGGTTGGCCAGGGGCATCAGTATTTTTTCTAAAATTCTTCAGATGGTTCTAATGTGAAGACAGGGTTGAGAATGATGGAAAAGTATGGGCATAGTGTCTTCTCAGGAAGTTACCAGTTAGTAGAGAGCTACAGCATATAATGGTAAAAAGTGTGTGGTTAAGAGCCTGTGGTCAGTCCTGTATAAGCAGAAAATGACATAATGAAATGGAAGGATTTGAGATGAGATGAGGTGAGATGAGATAGATGGATAAGAAAGGGTAGTTAGAAAGACAATTTAGAAAGCAATTATAGTAATTATGGATTAGAAGATTGAAGCCTAGCCTAGGGAGGTTTTTCTGGATATAGAAAGGAAGGTTGTAATCTGAGAATTTTCACAAAGTCTTGCTTAGTGGCAAAATCTAAAAGATGAGAAAAGAAGAAGAGTCTAGGTAATTAAGTGGCAAATCCATGACAAATGAAAGGCCACCTTATTAAATTTTTTAGGGTAATGTTTGAGTATTAAAGCATAATGTTTACTGAAAAGCTAACTTTTCATTTTCAACAAGTCAACATTTAAACTAATGATTTTTTTGGTGATTTTAAAATATGCTATTGCCTTGTGGTGAGAGTTATTTTCTGTTGATGTGTTTGCTTGGACATCCAATGATTTTTCCTAGATTTATGCTTCAACAAATTTACACCTCGTTTCCAATCCTCGTCTCACCGCTAGTGGAGTGAAATATAGTTGCATAACAGTTCCACTTACAGAAATTCATGGCATGCATTTCAGAGACTGTATTAAGTAGTGTTAGATTTGACTGCAGTACCACAGACAAGCTACTTAACTGTGGCTAAATCATTAGATGAGAAGTCTAGTAGGAGACAGTTGCTGGCATAGGTTCTGAAGCTCCAGGACATCAGATTGAAGTCTCTGAGATTCTCTGGCTTTCCTCTCATGGCCCAAGGACTACTACTGGGCCTCTAGTCATCATGTGTAGTATTCCAAGAATTGAGAAGGCGATAGTATGGTAGGGCATAAAGACTTCCCTTCGAAGTCCCACATTTTGTATTTATATATCATTGGCCATGCCTGTTTGCAAAGGAGGATGGGTAATTCACTGTTTCAACCAGGCACAATGCTCAGAGTTCTGTTAGTGAAAAAGTCACAGAGGCCAACCATAATTCTGTACTCCTCTCTCTTCTTCTCTCTTTCCGGACCCACGGGCTGGCAGAGTAGCTTTAGCAAAATGTAATCAGTTGTTGAAGGCTATGATGTAGAGCAAATTTGAAAAGTAATAGATGTAGCTGGATTTCTCCATGTTTCAGCTTTCATAGCTGTGTAATTTTTATATGCAGTATAATTTTTATGTAATTTTATTGCCCTTGAACATGTAGAAATGAATGAAATCCACTTTTCATAAAGTACAAAATATACCCATAATCTTACAGTGTTAGTGTTATACGACATTGTTTTATAGAACCATCTTCTTAGGAAGAAAATTGGAATAATGATTCTAGGTAAAATTCTTGGGAAATTTGTTGATGGTTTTGGTTTTTCTAATTCCTATAATTATCTTTAAATAAACCCTAATACACAAACCATTAACTATGTCATTGCTATGACTTCTGATGCAGTCAATGTTTCAGTTGGGAGGCGTATTTTAAATAAATATGATATATTTGAATCCTATAAAAACTAGAGAGTTTGAAAATATAATTCAATTTTAATAAATTTAGTAAATAATTGATGTGAAATCTTTTCCCAATGAAATGTTAATTATCCAAGCTATTGGCTCCTGACATATAAAGTAAATTGAGTTGTCTTCTTAGCTTTAATATGACATCAGCTTTGAATGACTATTATGCATTTCTGACTGCAAAAGTCTTTTATTATATTATAAGGGTTGATACAACTCCAAGCAAATCACCCCACTTCTCCTTAGGTACAAATACCAAAATATCTAATTTTAAGTGCTAGAATTTAAAGAAAACTTGAATGCTTATTTATTTTCCTTTCAATGCAAATAGAATGACAGTTTTTTTATTCAGAAAAACACAGTATATTCAAAAATATTTTTATGTAAAATCACCGTTTCTTTACTTACTAAAAAATCAACTAATCCCAATTCAACTTTCATATATTATATGTACTAAAAGATGAGGTTAACTAATTTGTTTTTTTTAGAAAACACATATTTTCTGTTAAAATGATTTGTTAATATTTGAGCACTGAACTGCCCCATTTAGATTAATTTATGCTTTCCAATGTAGTTGAGTACATTTTTTCTGATGGAATATAATGTTTAATGGAGTTTTCTGGATAGATCAGCCCACTGATACTCCATTATAATGCTAAATAAAAGTAGTGATTTAAAAAAAAAAAAAACCACACACACCATCACCACCACTACTGGTACTAAAGATGTTTGCCAACATAGAATTTGTTCACTCACACAGTGCATTAGGGCAAAGTCCTTTGAAGTCAGAGGCCATTGATTGTACATGACTTCTTAAAAAAAAAGACTGCTTTTTAGTCAAAGAAGCAATCCAGTGTGGTGTATCGATTTGGCAACATCACAGCTGCTTCTAATAAGTGGGATGGAAGGGCCGTTTCTATGGGGCTGGAATTACTTTTCGATTGCCGGGGCCACAGTGTTGGTACTCTTATTTTGCTGTGCCACCTTTTCTGATCAATACCGCATCACCCAGCAGATAGTAATTAGGTTTCAGAGAGCCATTCAACAAAGATCCGTGTTGACTGCGATAGACAGAGCCAAGGGAAAGGTCACAGAGAATCAGCAGCCAACTAAAAGGTGATGGGTAAAGAAAAGACCCCTTGCCTGAGAAGTACTTAGCTCTTTTTTAATTACTGTAATTTTCAACAAAAGTCAGAGAGTGAGATGATGAAGTGAAGCACTTTCCTCCCCGCTGTTCCTGATGAGGCTTGATAGACCTCGAAATTACGCATTGACTCCCCGTTTGATTTCTCCCAGTGTTTAGTGCTAATAACCTGTAGGGCCTCTTTTTTTTTCTTCTTTGTACCTCTCAGTCCTAGTGTCACTGCAGTAATTACACTGTGTGAAATCTGTACTGCAATCACAGCTGCCAACTTCCAGCTTCGCAGGCTGGGTCAGGCAGAGTATGAAAAAAAAAAAAAAAAAAAAAAAAAAGCAAGCTAATAGCTAAGAAAGGGAAGGATTTTTTTTTTTATTATTCCTGCAATGTTATAATGAATTTTAATAGAAACTCATGATTTCTAATTTGTGTATAAACATAAGGAATTCATAGAAACAGTAAGGGTCGATGGCAGCTGTGCTCTTTACTTATAATCAAACTTTCACAGAAACGAAAATGCAGCCAGTACTGGAAATAAATGTTGTTACATTTTCACATTGCCGATTCTATGTTTATTTGGGAGTGTGAGAAAAATGGATCCAGGACTGGCATTGCTCTAAACAATGTTGAATTCTATAATATAAATGTTTTAAAAGACTTTGCAGCAATATTTGTTACTGTTCAACGAATGCCCTTCACTTACCCTTCTGTCATTCTGAGATGGGAATAACCCTGAGTGTTCAAGTAGCACCTGCTGGTAGAATCAGGTACTGACATTTGACATTTTCTCGGACATTGCTCTTGGGAAGTTTAGAACTCTTGTTCAGAAACAACAGCAATAGCAGCAGGAACAGTCCTCTAGAAAATCAGGGATATTCTTTTAAAAGCTGCTGTTTTTGTAAAGCAAAGGGGACAACTTTTCAATTATAATTCAGGTTATTATTCTAGCATTGTTAACACATCTGTGCGCTTCTTAGAAGTATTATACAGGGTCTATTGCTTAAGCATGCCACATTTATGTAGTGCAAATGTCTAGATTTAAGTGCTAAGTTAAAGGCTTGTTAGAAACACAATTGTAACAAATCAATTAATATCATAAATTGGGGAGCTCTGTATATGAATTGTCAATCTCATATGTAATGGATATCAAAGTCAAAACAAATATTAAAAATATGTTAAGTTTGTGTCTTATGTTGATTAGAATGTTTTAGCATAGCCAAAAAGTATATTTAAGTACATATACCTAAAATATATGATCAATACTAGGAACTTTACTCATGAGACCTTATGTGTTTACTTATTTAATGTAGCAAAGGTAAGTGTTACATAATGGTTAAGTGCACCTATTGAAAGGTTTTTGCATCATAAAAATATGCAAATTTTAGGGAAACTAAGGTGACAGTAAAATTAATTGCTTAAGTGTTGCTGCATTAAACTCATGATAAATTAATAAATTAATGAAAATAAAATGTTGTTATTATGACTGTTCACTAAAGAATTGCTGGGGTTATTGCCAAGGCATTTGGTAGAAATGAGCTAAATGTATGTCACATCACATGAGAGGAAACACGGGATACCGACTTTTCACATATAATCATGCCACCTACGTAGCTAATCCATTGATCTTTCTGGTGGAAGGGGTATCATGAATACTTTGTATTTTAGAACCAAGATAAATTTCCCCTCCCCCACAATTCATCCCTCAAGTTGTCTGATACTTCCTATTAAAAGGAAGAGGAAATTCCTTCCTGACCTTGCAAATGATCATTTTCTTTCTTGAAGCATGAGATTTGATTGCCCTTGCAATCCAGGCTCACACTTGCTGCCTGCATTGTGAATAACCATCCCTTTCTCAGTCATGGTGTTTGACTCTATGACCTCCCACAGAAATGAATTCCAAGCACAGACGGTGCATTGAAAAATGGAGCTGGAGTTCTTTTGATACTAGATGGTAGACATTGAACTAGGAGCATCCTGCTCTGAATTCTCTATAAATGCAAATCTGGCTGGGTCAGGGAGAAGATATCCAAAGAGTTTCAGAAAGCATTTACCCTGTGAAATTGTACTTAAAAATCCCAGGGTGAACTCTTCAGTTAGTTAGAATGTGGTCCCCAAACACCAAAGTTGTGGGTTCAATCCCCAGTCAGGGCACATACCAGAATTAACCAATGAATGCATAAATGAGTGGAAGGACAAATGGGTGTTTTTTATTCTCTCTCTCTCTCTCTCTCTCTCTTTCTCTCTCTCTCTCTCTCTCTCTCTCTCTCTCTCTCTCTCTCTCTCTCTCTCTCTCTCTTCTTTCCTCTCTTTTTTCTAAAAATCAATTTTTAAAAAATCCCAGGGTGGGAAACCAGTGTAGCTTTTTGTCCCTAATTCGATTAGAGATGATGGAGAATATTTTGGCAATAAGCAACCAATATCTTGGAGGAAAGCAACCATTTTGGTAATTATTAATTCAGACTTGTTTTCAGAATATGTGATGTTTGGGATGGCACCAGGGCAGAAGTTGGCCTTTGCTTTATTAATTCTTTGATAATAAAAATACTTGCATGGTGCTTTGTAGTTTATGATGTGATTTTTCCAAGTTCAAATTATCTCATGTGATTTTCTTAATAGCCATTGAGGTAGATAAATATTGTTACTGATACAAATCCCCAGTAATTGTGAAAATAATACTGGGAAGGAATACATAAAATCCTCAAGAAAACAACTGTTCTGGAGTAATCTGACACTTTGGAAGGGTTTATTTACATAGAAACAGAGTGGTCACGACAAGTCAATTTACCAACTACTTTTATGCATCCAAAGTTGTCTTACCATAAATTAAACAAGTTGACATTGTTTATCTTGTTTCAGTATGTGTGCATATTTGAATAGAAAAATAATACTTTATAACATTCATAATTAAATTTTTCAGTACTTCATGTTCTTGTCTAATTTGTGTGAATTGAAAGGCTTTACTGTACTCTTTCAAGTGAGATTTTAAAAGATAAAAATGAGTATTTTTCTAATTAAAAATAATTATGGTTAATTTTTTATTGTGGTAAAATATCACTGCTTAAAATTTTCATTTTAGCCATTATTAAGTATATAATTGAGGCATTACTAAGTACATTCACACTGCTGTGTAACCATTACCGTTGTCCATCAAGATTTCTCATCTTCCCAAACTGAAATTCTGTACCCATTAGGCATTAACACCTCCCCCACCCCGCCCTAGCTTCTGGCAACCACCTCTATGAATTTGACTACTCTAGGTACTTCATATATGTGTAATCAAAATATTTGTGCTTCTGTGCATGTCTTAATTCACTTAGCATAATGTTTTCAAGATTCATCCATTTTGTAGCATTTGTCAGTATTTCCTTCCTTTAAGGCTGAACAATATTCCACTATATCTAGATACCACATGTTGTTTATCCATTCTTTTGTCGATGGACATTTGGGTTACTTCCATCTTTTGGCTATTGTGATTATGGCTACTTCATATTTAATAATTTTATTATTAAACTAGATGCCTGGTGCAAGGGACTCATGCACTGGTGGGGGACGTGGCCTATGGGGATTGGCCTGCTAAGGGAGTGCCACTCATCCTGATCAGCCAAGCAGCTGTGGACCCACCCTCTGAGCCCTCTGAGCGGCTGCTCCACTGTGGGAGTGCACTAACCACCAGGGGGCAGTTTCTGCATTGAGTGTCTGTCCCCTGGTGGTCAATGAGCTTCATAGCTACTGGTCAAGCAGTCGTTCTGGTTGTTCTGCCATTTGATTGCTGGAATTTTATTATATAGGATAAGTATTGAATAATCTCAGTGGGTAAACTTATTTTAATAAAATGGTTAAAAATGTTGACATATTTCCATAATTATTTTTATTTTATTTTATTCATTATCATTCCTTTGACCTGCTCTAAGTACTTAATTTGCAAGAATTTATTGTCTTAATTTGGAAGTCAGAATTTTTTAGCACTAATGTCCATTATAGTGGACATTAGCTTATATATCAAAGATACAGACACGGACAGAGGGCATGAATGTGAAGGAGGTCGTGGCCAGATTTAGTATGCAGATTTGAATTGTTTAACTTGTAGAAAGTGTATAATTAAAAAAAAAAATTAGTTGCCAACATCTAAAAATTAGATTTTCACATTAAATTCTAGATTTTTTGTGAGGACATACATGACATATGTGAGGACGTTTACTGTGAGGACATACATAACTTGTTAGGGTTTATTGGTTGCAATCAATGTGCTCTGTCTCAGGCTAACTTAGGCAAAAACATGATGTAATGAGATGGTAG